>NW_005842064.1:1236730-1320899 GCF_000455745.1 Alligator sinensis | reverse complement strand
TGCTCTCGTTAAGGAATGGATGAGCAAAGTTATCAGTACCCTGGGCTATTAAAATGATGGTATCTAATTTTAATATAGCAGATTTTATCAGGCCATTTTACAAAGACATTGAGTATTTGATGGGGAAAATGAGGCACAGGAATGGAGGAGTGACTTGTTCAAAGTCACCCAGAAGACTGGAGGCAGGAATAGAGCCCAGGTCTTCTGATCCTTAGTCCAGTGCTCTTACCATTAGACTTCCCTGCCTGTAACTCCTGCAAGGTTACACTTTATTCCTGCTTCCCTCCCCAACATCAAGAAGCTGCTGCTGGATTCTGTTAAAATATGGTACTGGGCATTTCTGAAATAGTGCTGGACAGAGACAGGAGAGGCATAGATCTTGTTGCTAGCGTATGGAAGGGCAGTGTAATATACTCAGCAGCAAGCTGCCCAGTTAACTACACAATGATAATCCACCTTACATATTTTATCGAAATTGGCTAGGAGGTCACCCATTTATCCCTCCCCACATGACATCATTGCATATGATACATATGATGTTCTTGGATACACCCTGCTGGGAATATGAAGTGGCAATAAATCTGGACCTCTACTTTTTCTCTCAGAGACCTTCAGTCTGCTGGGTCAGCAGGAGTGAGGTCTAGCAGTTAGAGAAGAGGATATGGAAGTTATAGTATTGGAGTTTTATTTTGGGGTCTTCCAGTTTCACTATCTGACGCTGGCCCAAACAGTTAGGTCAGATTTTCAAAGATGCCTAAAAGAGTTGGTTTTGCCTCTCACTGAAGCCCAGTAGAACTGGGCATCTGATGCCTTTAAGCACTTTTGAAAATACTAGCCTAATCGTACCTACCTCTCATTTGATCCTCTGTAAAATAAGGGATGACAGATGCACACTTCCACTGAGGTTGCATATCAAGACTGACTGATTCCCAAACACCTATTCATCAGAAGAAACAGGAGGTTTGCGCACATGTACATTTTCATTGTGTAGATTTTGTAAAGAGTAGCTGAAATTCTGTCATGGCCAGGAATTCCAAAGTAGCTCCACTGCACATAGTAAGGCTAGGGGGAGGTGAAGCTGGAAGGCCAAGGAGAAGGGGCTGGGTTTTGGTTGTAGCCATGTTGGTCTAAGAACATAAATGTGCTTCTCTCATTTCTTGGAGCCTCAGAACAGCAGAGACTCCCTATGCCTGAAGAAGGGTGACTGCGCCTGAAAGCTTGCTGAGAAATTTTTTCCAACTACTCAGTTGGTTTAATAAAAGATATCACATCTACTCGAAGAAACTTTCCTGCCAAGGAGGAAAGGCAAAATGTTTCTCCTGAGACGCAAACATCTTTCAGTGGACTCTGTAGATAATCCTGCTGTGGGATCCAGTTGGAGAACAGAATTCCAGACCCAATAATATTGATTTCTGATAAGGCAAAGAGTAAAAATGAAATGATCAGATTATGTTGACCTATTCATGGATTTTTTCCTCTTCCATGAATAGACCAACAGTATGTAACAGTGCTTGACTCAAAGGCAGCACAGCTTTTTGAGATTCTCATGCACCAGACTTTAAATGTCTGTCTTTGATGTGATTAGGTTAAAAATATCTGAGGGCCTGATCCTTTACCCTTTACTGATTTGAGCCAATGCTGAAATATTAGGTCTAGGAGGGTATTTGAAAAGGCAGGTAAGTTTTTTGTTTGTTTGTTTTTGGTTTTCTTTGGGTTTTTTTGTTTTGGGGTTTTTTACCATAACAGTGTGGATTTCCCTGAGGTTTAGCATAATTAGTAGTTGTTTTCTGTTGGGACTTTTTAAGAACTAGCATACTTTCTCTGAGCTTCCACATTAGACTTAGACCAAAAGTTATTTTCCCTTCATAAAATTCTTAGCCTTGCAAAAACCATTATTGAAACTGCACGTAGAATTTTGTGAATGGAAAGTTGATGCCAACTTCCACATAACAGCCAAGTGTGTACGAAAGTTATTTGTAAAGGGACACTGTCAACTTTACCATTCATTGTAAAGGAAAATATTATTTCCTTATCTCTGTTGCCATTAACACATCACTAAAACCAAGCCCATTTTATAAAATGCAAATGACTTTTTCATGTATCTGGTGTTTACTTGTTATGCTTGTGTCTTCCTGAACAATGAATATCATTATGGTTGATTTAATTTTGTTTCCTTTTGTCACAGCATTGAGGTTTCAAATGCTCCAAGGCAGCAATAGGCAACCTTTTCTGGCTGCGGGCCACAATGCCCCCTGCTACCCCCATGTCAGAGGTGCTAGGATCTGCCTTCAGCTGTTGCTTCTTCCCATGGCAGCATGGGAAGAACGCCTACAGCCAAAACTCCCCACACAGCCTAATGCTGTCAAAGCTCCACATCTGTGGGTCAGATCCAATGGCTCTGTTGGCTGGATGCAGCCTGCAGGCCATAAATAACCAGCCCCTGCTTTAGGGAAATTAAAAAAAAAAAAGAAAGAAAGAAAAGTCGTGTGTTTCTGGGTATTATAATAGTTTATTCCTACCAACTTTTAGTTTGGGAATTTGATTTTTAGTTAACAACTTCCTTTTAAATTTATACATTGGATTTTTTCAGATAACTTTTGTGTTCCATGATTCTAGCAGGAACTAGTTCAAAACAGCAGATTTCAACTGACCCATGCTCCCCACCTCATTGAATTGAAATAGCCAAGATAGTAACGCCTGATTTTTCTCACAAAAGTTGACTCCAAGCTGAAATTCCTCCCGTTCTATCTGTCAGCCTCTCTGCTAAATTGTTGGGAGATTTTTCCAGCCATTCACCTGGCTTCAGTGGGAGCTACCAGTCCTCAGCACAGGAAGTTCTGCGTAAGGTTTTAGTTGAAGCCTGTTTTTTGGAACCCTATTTAGTTAATGGCCACAAGAGGTCAGCAGAATCCAGGACAAAACAAATACGTTTCCTTGTCCAGAATGTTATGCTTGCTTGGTTATTCCCTTAGTCAGGGCTTCTTCAAACAGGGCAGTCACTTGGCATTTCTGCTCCACAGTAGCTCTTTTAAAAAATGACTCTACTGAAAAAGCAGGGGAGTTATACCAAAATAAAATCGCTTTTAGTTTTTGGAATGGAGTATCTACACAGGAGAGGTATTCCACCATAGCTCTGTTATGCTGGCTCATTTCATATTGGCGGGCCCTAAATCCTTGAAGTTGGTAAGAGACATCAGTTGTATTTAGCAATCTTTCCCTGTCCATTCACCCCTTCCCATATACAGTAGTTCTTCCTCTCTTGTTCTTGTTGCAGTGGGGAGTCAAATGTTTTAAGGTGCATGGCCAGGCTTAAAAAAAGCTGGTGTGTTCTCTGTGTAGCAGAAAAGAGAAGTCATTTTATTTAGAATCAGAGAAATCTTGCAGCTACAACACAGTACCCATAGGTGACAGTGGAGAAGCTAAGTGATCGTTAACCAGATTACCCTTGTGGTTTACAGCAATGAGACCAACTCAAAGGGAGCCTTAAACGGTAACATCAGGAAAAGCGGTGTTTGGCGAGTGATGTGCTAAAAATGAAAAGGTGCTTTGAGGGTGTTGGGCTGCGATGCCTGTTTAAGGTTAGTGCAATTCTCACATGTTTTGACCTTTGCACATCGATGTCTCCTCTCTCTGACTTATGAAGCGGCTGTTGTTAATAAGTGCACCTGTGTTGGTACTGTGCAGTCAGGCTGGGAATGATAGCTGCAAAGCTGTCTCAGCTGATCTGCTTTCTGTGCATATTCCAAGGCACTTCTACTAGCCTCTGGTGACAGAAATAGAGCCCTGCTCCTACAAACCTCTCCAGCCTGCCCCCTGTGTCCCTACAGAGCTTCAGTAAGGCCAATGGAAGTAAAGGGTTCTCCCTGCACTGAGGCACTTGCAGCATCAGGACACTATTTTTCATTTGGCCCTTTAGGCACTGACAGACATGCAGCTACCCATTCTAACTCATGGCACTTTACAGAAAGTACCATGCATTAAAACAATCCCACCCACCCAACAGCTGTTCGCTGTTGGAGGGGGGAGGGAGGCGCTGTCTGCCGGGGGGTGGGAGGGTCCAGTCTACTCACCCTGCCTCCAGGTCAGGCTGAATAAACCCCCAACACACAGCTCCCTCCCCCTCCCTTCCTGCAGACAGCGGCAGGGGCAGGGCTGAGCTACATCAGCCCAGCCCTGATAGCATACATTGATTGACAGAAGTTACCTAAGGCACTCTGCTTTGGACTGCCTTTATCTGATCCCTCATTAGGTGAGGGTTAATTTGTTGTGTGATCAGCCACTTTTAAAGTGTTCTGCAGCCTTGCATGTGTGTCATGGCACAGCTGTAGAGCACTTTCGGGGGGCCAATCGTGCAACAAATGTCACTTCTGTCAGCGCCCTCGAGAGAAAACACAGCTCTGGGAAATGGAGGTGGGTTTTATCCTCCTTTACATGGCACCAGTGAAAATTTTAGCTACATTCAAATAGCAGGACCAGATGTTGCACACTTGTGCCAGCCTTTTCTGAAAGACCATAAGGGACTGCTCTTAGATAACTAAAGATAGAGTCCTCATCCACTATGGCCTAATTCCAGTTGGGTAGGGGTGTCAACAGTTTGATGCCAACGCAAAAATGGAAGGACTCAGGTGAATTGGACCTGGAATTTGAAGGAGGTGGATGCTGCCTCTGGGCAATTGAGAGCAGAACTGGACTTGCAGAATCACACCCCAGTGTAATCTTTGTGCCAAGAAGAATATAACTTGACTTTGAAAGCCCTGGGTGAGTCTCTAGATCTGGTAAATATAGGGGGACCCCATGCAACCCATTTCAGTTGTAACTAAGCACACTGACAGGGGCTCTTTGGGAAGCAAACAAACATAGGTCACCTAGGAGGCCATTTTCAGAGCAAAAATCTTGCCCTACGGTTGCATTGTCTTAACTGGGTCCTCTTGTGAGAATGCGGATAGCACATAGGTTAGTAGTGACTGTCTTGGCTGCAGTAATGTCCTAAATTAACAGGGGCAAAATTATCTCTTTACCAAAGGGATAAACTTCTTAAAGTCAAGGTTAAGATATCAGGAAGAGATTAAGTCCCTTCTACCTAGGACAAAGAGATACAGAGAGAGGCGGACACCAGTGACTTATCTAAATAGCATTACTTTGCAGAGTTGCCAGCCTCTATTATCAGTCTCACTGTTGCATTTATTGTCCTTATAGCACCAGGGTGTCTGAAGTTGAAGTGCCATCCCCCACCCTGTTCTTGAGTAATTTATGTATTCTGTTCTTTCAACTCACAGGGCGTCAGCATGGCGGCCCCCAGGCCTGCAAAACACCTCCTCATCTTTGACTTCGATGAGACAATCGTCAACGAGAACAGTGATGACTCAGTCATAAGGGCTGCTCCGGGACAGGAGGTCCCAGAACACATCCGCCAAACCTTCCAGGAAGGCTTTTACAACGAATATATGCAGCGGGTCTTTGAATACATGGGAGACCAAGGGGTCAAGATGCTGGACTATAAGACGGTCTACGAAAACATCCCCCTATCACCTGGGATGCCGGAGCTTTTCCAGTTCCTCTCCAAGAATCAAGACCAGTTTGAGATCATTCTCATCTCTGATGCCAACATGTTTGGCATTGAATGTGCTTTGAGAGAGGCAGGCTGCTACTCTCTGTTCCGCAAAATCTTTAGCAATCCCTCTGGCTTTGACAAGAGGGGCTACCTCACCTTGGGGCCCTATCACTCTCACAAGTGCCTCCAATGCCCAGCAAACATGTGCAAGTGCAAAATCCTCACTGAATACCTGTCTGAGAGAGCCCAGGAAGGGGTGGAGTTTGAGAAGGCTTTCTATGTTGGGGATGGGGCCAATGACTTCTGTCCCTCCACGGCCCTGACTTCAACAGATGTTGCTTTCCCACGGAAAGGCTACCCCATGCACAAGATGTATCAGGAGATGGAGAAAAAGCAACCTGGAGTCTTCCAGGCCACTGTAGTTCCCTGGTACTCAGCTGTGGAAGTTTGCCAGCATCTTCAGGAGTTCCTCAAGAAGAAATGCTGAGAAGGGCTTGTTGGTATAAAAAAAAAAAAAAAAAAGGCTCTTGCTGTCCTGGAGGCAGCACCAAGGAGCAGGCAGGAAAAAGAGGGAAGCTCTCAGAAGCATCTCATTCCTCAGTAGCTAAGCTGGTGCCATATCTAGCTTTGCAGAGTTGGACTCAGCTTCTGGAATTCTTATCCTCCCTCTGCTTTTTTATTTCTTTCTACGAAGTACTTTCTCTGGGTTCCCACTTCTCCCCTCCCCATGATCTTGACATGAGGTCTTCTCTATGCAGTTAGCAAATCCATGCAGAAGGACAGGCATGTTGGCAGATCAATTTATTTTTGCTTTCACTTTGAATTCACTTAAAATTATTCTATTTAAAAAAAAAAAAAAAAAAAGATTCACCAACCAACTTGTTCTCACAAGGGCCAAAGTGTATGCATGCTTCCATTAGCTCCAAAATAGAGGTCACCTGACCCACAACTCTATCAAAACAGTTGGGATTGCCTACAGCGTTACTCTTTCATCATCATCTTTAATGCCTTTCTCTACATGCCCCCTAGACGAAACTGAAAGCTGCTTACAGTTGGCTGAGTATTGACCCAATAATTCATTCCTGAGGGGTCCTTGCCTCTTCAGGAGGACAGTGGAAATCTCATCTAGTGCAGCTTATGCTGCTGATATCTTATTGTGAGCACTCTCCCCCTGGGCTTGGGTTGCCACCAGCCTACCCCAAACCCTCCATTCATTGGCCTCTGTAGGAGGAGGGCATGGACATGGGATTTGGTTCAGGCTGTGGAGTTTGGAGGACACTATTCATTTAAGTTTCCACTTGGAGGTTGTTCACTGGAACACATTCCTAAGCAGACAAGAGTTTTGTAAGGAGAAATGTGAGTTAAGCATTTAAATTGCCTCTTGAAAACCTTCCTCTTCCAGTTCCCATTCTCAAGCCTTTCCCTCAGAGTAGCACAAGCTGCACATGGAGCCCTTAGATTAAAACCCTGTGCCTGCATTTTACTTTCATTTCTGGGATCACTTTCTTCTCCAGAGCCAAGACTACCCTGATTGTCTCACAAGACACACTCTTCTATAGTTATATTAAGCACAACACCAAGTGGCCCACCTCCAAAGGCTTTGAGCCAGAGCTGGTTTCCAGAGCAGATGCTCCTCATCTGCATTCACTTTCCTGGTATCAGGTCACATCCAGGCCTACACTCGATCCCAGAAATGTGTTTGCTGAGCTTGCCTGAGTGCTGTCCTGCCTGAATTGCACTTCAACAGCCATCCTTTACAGCAGTTCAGCAAAGGTGGTTTGAGATCTACAGCTGACAAGAGATCTGTCTCCATAAGCTAAGTGCTGGTTCCTGTGGGTGTTGGAGCAGCAGTTCTCTGTGTCATAGACAAATCACAACATCCTTGTTGTTATAGCAGGGCTGAGCCAGCTTCCTGGCCTGATTCTGATTCTGAGAGGTGCTGAAACTCCCATTGATATCAGTTGGAGGTATGGTGCTTAGTGCCCCTTTGGGGTTAGGCTGCTAGAGGATAAAAACCTCTCTCCACTTCCCATTCCAGAGTCCTGTCCCAGGCAATTGCAGTATTAATTGTCCCCTGTGATTGCACTCTGCAGGGGTACCCACTCTGTTTGCCACCCTCTTATTCTGGCTTTTCCTGGGCTGATTGCAGCATTAACTGCCCCCAATGGTGGCATCTACAGGGATGACTGCAGTCTGTCTGCTCCAAAGTATTTCCCTCCTGCAGTTGCTCTGCACAGTAAGAAATTAACCAAAGCAGCCCCAGCTTTTGCTCTCCCACCTTTTGTGGGTCCCCCACCTCTACCATTTGTTCTTTCTCTTCTGCTCCGTCCAGTCATATGGAACTGAAAGCCATGGACATTTTAGAAACTCCATATTGATGCTGGGTGCAACATGTATGTTTGGAATTTCATATGCATGTTATGGTGGACATTTAAATGACTTTTTTTCCTCTTGTCCCTCATTATCTTAAATATATATACATATTTATATATATAACTATCCATATACGTGTGTGTGTGTGTGTGTGTGTGTATGCATCAGGGAGCATACCACTATTGTGGTTTCACTTTCTCAGCTTGCCCTCATGGCTGCTGAAAGCGCAGGGTTGTGGTTTGCAGATAAAACCTTCCAGCCTGTGAGCCCTCCCCATGAAACCAGTGATCTTTGAATAGGGGTGTGTGTGTGTGTGTTTCTCTGCAGGGACACAACATCTCAGCCTGGCTGAGCTTCCCTGTGGAGCAGCTGCTAACATGTCTCTGAGTTACAGACAATAGAGGGCAGTAAGTGATCTGGGTGTTTTGTCTGATGGGACAGCTGAGCTGGGTTCATTACTTGCAACTGAGATAGAGAAACCTGCAATTTGTTGGTGTGAAGTGAAAAGGGGGAGGTGGAAGTGAACCACCAGGTTCTACAGATAAAAACCAGAATAAAATAGGTTTAGGGAAAGCCCCTGCAGCATACAGTATCAGCTGTGATTGGTGTACCACTGCACACTAGGCCTGTGCAAAGCAGCTAGTATTTGCTTCAGGTTCGGATTTGGCCGATTTGGGGGACAGTGATTTGATTCGGTGATTTGAAAAGTTGTCTTGAATCAATCTGGCCACTGCCAAATCGGCCGAATCTCCAAATCTGATAGGCCTCATCCTCCGCCCGCTCTCCCAGCCCAGTCAATGGCTGCCCTGCCTGGCCCTAGCTCCCAGCTCTTAAAAAAGCCCCGTAGTCACCAGCTGCTATCAGGTGGGGGGCAATCCCTGCTGCCCCCCACTGCCCTGCGCTGTGTGGGGAGCTCTGCCACAAGCCCCCAGGAGCCCAGAGGCCACTGCAGCGATCAGTGAATGGGGCCTTTTTTTAAAAAAAAGCACCGGGAGCTGGGGCGGGTGGGGCAGCCATGGGGGTGTGGGGAGAGCAGGCAGGGGTCGGGGGGAGCTGGGGGAGCAGGCAGGGGATGGAAAGCCAAATCTCCTAATCGGATTAGCACCTGAAGCTTCGCACAGCCCTACTGCACACGTGTGAATGTTGGGATTGCAAGCCAGTGACATAGGTGCGGTTGAGCAGTCTACATGGGTCCTGGGCTCCTGCCCCTTTGGGCTTCTTCATGAGTATGGCCTGAGGGAGGGGAGCCAGATCCACCTGGGCCTTCTTCCTGGCTTACCCTGACTTTATCCTCCTTACTAAATCTCAGTTGGCTCATCCTCCTGTGAAATGGGTTTACTACAGAAGTGTAATGGTGAATGGAAGGGCATGGGTGTGTGTTTGCAGTGGGACCTGTTTGCCTACATTAGGTGCTAAAGGGACAGTTTGGGATTGTAACTGCTCCCTGCATCCACTGGCTTTCCCTGTAGAATCTGACTCCGTGGGATGATGATCAATCCGAAATCTACCCCACAGCCACCCAGCTGTCATCAAGGGGGCTGAGTGCCTTATTTGACTGAGGAGAAGGGAAAGCATTACAGGTTACAGTTATGATGTAACTGGTCATCTGTAATCTGGATGGATTTTCCCGTTGTCAAATCAGCCACATCTTGCACTTTCCTTTGTTTTTCTTCCACATCCCTAGTTTTTGTAGCAGACATCTTGTTAATTTCTCATTTGCTTATGGACCATGGATGCAAATAAAACAGGACCATGGGGAAGCAACTGTATAGGGCTGTGCTTATGAGGAATGGCTTTGGCAGCGGATGAAACAGCTGGCTATTTAGAAGGCTACTTCATCTTTTGGGGTGGAGGTAATGGATAGTGCCTCTGTGTTACACTTGACTGCAATCTGAGGACACACATGATCCAAAATAATCATCATTTGTGTGTCTGTCCACTCTATTCTACATGATGATATTGCTCTCTTCTTTCAGAAAATGGCTTATAGCTTCGTTTGGTCTTGTGGACCACCTTTCCATTGCTGTTCCCAATCACATGAGCCTAATTTTACTCCCATGTATGGATCAGCTGTCACTGACAACCAGACCTAAGTAGTGGACATTCAGTTGTTTTTTAATGCAGCTTGGCAGCTGACAGGAAAGAAAAAGGGCCGACCAACTGTGATCCACCAACCCATTTGGGAACCTAAATTGTGCCAGAGTTCACTACAGGCAGTTTAGCTCCCTGGTTTCTAGGAAGGTTGTTAGTGTAATTTAGTTACAGTTTAAACCTTGTGTCCCCACACATCCACCACAGGAATAGGGAAGACAAGCTTTTAAAAACTCTTTATTAAAAATGGGTACCCTTTTAACAGCAAGGGAGCAGCAGTAACAGCCATATACAGCAGAGGGCAGGGTCAATAACATGATGACTATACCCTAAGTGGATTGGCAATGACACCTGTCCTTCCTGAGCAGGTGCCCAATCTAGGTTCCTCTTTGGCCCCAGTACCATTTGAGAACAGGGCAGCCACAGGCCTCTGAGAGTATATTTTCCTTGCTATTGATGCTCCCAGTAGCACTCATCAGTACTGAGTGATCTCTTCCAATTGTTCAGGAGCTCTCACGGAGCAGTCACACAATGGCTTTAAAGCATAAGCTGCAGCCAGAAAATGCATCAAGTTAGACTCTGAGACTGAGCCTTTCCATCTCCAAATCTCAAGGCAGCAGCAGTAATCCCCAGCTGCTCTTAGCAAAACAGTAGCAGCAAAAGCCTAATTTTAGCAGAAGTGGAGCCTTTTACAGATGGTGCTGTTATCACGCCAAACAGTAGCCCATACTGTGTTTTGCAGCTCCCTATCATTACGCAGCGGGGGGCAGTTATACGGGTGGGCTATTTCTGTGTGCTCAGGCATTGAAGCGCGCACTCTGGTTTGCATAACACACTTCCCCAAAGCTTGCCAAAGTTAAAGAGTATCCACCTGCTTTACCCCCCAACTATGTTACGTTATCTCACAGCTGTGCCCAGGCCTGTCTATGCTTCTCATCATGTCATGCTTGTGGATCTTGCCAGATGTGTTCATTCTCACAGTAGGCCTGGGGGACAGGCATGTATCATCCTAGCTTCTAGATGGGGAGAACAGAAGTTGGCAACCTGCTCTCAGTGGTTAAAATACCACCCATTCTTAAGCTAGGCTGTCCCATGAGGAAAGGTCTGTTTTCCAGACTTGATAAGCTCTGTTGAGCACTAAAATGTCCCACTCAATGTATTAACCCAGTAGTTTTCAAACATTTTAGACTCAAGACACCCGACAGAAAATGTCAGCCCTTAGTTTTCACTACTCAATTTTTGGCTACAAAAAATAGTAAAGCAATTTCTTTTGTTGCAAAGAACTCAGAAAGCTCACAACATCAGAATGTTTTTGACACTGTGGTTCCATATTGAAAATCTCCAAGTTTATCTTATCAATCATGTTTGTACACCTAACAGTGCTCATATTACATGATGCCCTGTGGCACACCTGAAAGGATCTCATGACACCCCAGGGTGCTGTAGGACCTTGGTTGGGAATCATTGCATTAACTAAACCTCTGAGCCAATTTGGATTTTTTTCAAGGTGTTAGGATCCCACTGGTTTCCAAGAACAGATTATGCGAAGAGGAGGCTTATTCAGAGGGCAGAAAGCAATTCCCATTTTGTTGAGCTTTTTATGGAATAGGAGAGAGACTAAAAGCCTGGTATGAACCTGGCAGCTACTGAAGCCATGAGGCTGAGAATCACAGAATGCCCCAGACTCTTCCCTTCATTGCTAATCTAAGGAGTCCTGGTACTAAATCCTATTCAATCAGTGGGGTGGGACACTCTTTGCAAACCTAATGGGAGGTGCCATAAGTTACACTTCACACCCAGGGGGTGAAATAAAAATACTGAGCAAATCAACACCCCAGTAAAATGTGTCCACAATAAAGGCCGATTCCTGGTTCCACTGTAAGCTGTGGCAAAATTCCCATGGACTGAAGGGGGCTGAGGTTTTAGCTTTAAGAGAAACAGCAGAGCTTTTAGGGGAGGACATCCCTGTGCCTCCAACAGCTGTCCTAAGGTATGAGCTACCTTCCGATTGGAGTTTCTCTGTGACCCAGCCGAGGAATGAGGCTCTACCACGATTAGGTGACTTGATTCTTATACATCTTTGAAATTTCTGTGGAACAAGTGATGGGCACTGAGGTTGGTCTTACTGGCAATATACCAGTTGCATAAAGATCCATTAACCCATGAGATGAGGGAGAAGGCAATAAACCTCTGCAGGTCTTGAAGAGAACCATCTTCTGCACCCCGGCTGGGCTATTCACAAAAAGGTTCCACATAGTTGCCTGGAAAAAAGCCCTCCGCCTCACTGGTCACTCCCTCACACCAGCCATCGGAGTACCTCCGTGTAACATAAACGACGGTCCCTTCTTGAAATGAGAGCTCATTCTCCTTCTGTTGAGTGTAGGGGTAGAGCGTCACCACTGAAAGAAGAGGAAGAAGCTGAAAAGGGAGGAGCAAAAGGAGGACCAGGATCACCCAGCAAATACAAAGGGGGCTTCAAACCTGACTTTAACAGCACCTTGTCTCAAACTGTCTGGTCATTCTGTGTCTTGGCCACAGTGGGTCATGGGAGAGGACCAGGGAGGAAGCAGCCCCATGTGCAGCATGACTAACTCTGCAAGGGGTTCTGAAAAGAAGCTGATGTAATCCCCAGCTTCCCTGAAAGGGGAAATGAGCCCTGTCATATGTATGCCCTGTAGCAATAGACTGGCTCCATAAATGAATACAAGCAGCTTTACAGCACTTTGCATGCAAGATCCCCCTTTCAGGTGGAGAAGCTGAAGTACACAGGCTAGGGGAGGAAAGCACTTCCCCAGTGTCAGATTGCTGGGCAGGTCACTGGCTCACTGCTAGACCATATTACCTATTCGGTCCTTCAGCAGATGACCTTCTCAGTGACCAGTACTCCTAGTCATTTTGGGCTTATTACCTCTTTAGTCCCTTTAAAAGTATCCTATGACCTAGGACATTGCATCAAGCCACAAATTTCACAGATTCAAATGCATCAAATCAAACCAACCAGAGTTCTCCACTTATGCCTTAGAACCTCTCCCCTTATGGCAGCTTGGAAACATCATGGGGCTCCAGCTAAACAAAGTACCTTTTTCCAAGTAGTTGTCCGGTACCCATGACAATTCCTCTATATCCAGTGGTGGGGGAGGAGGAAGAGGTGCCAAATCTTCAAAGTCAGTCAAGGCTGGAGGTGGTGGTGGCTCCATGAAGTCAGGATCTGTAAAAATATCCAAAGAATCACCAGGCGATGAAGATCCCAATGCATGAACAGACGGCAAGCATAGCTAGCTCTTGTTATTCCTACCTGGAGTGGCTAGATACTTATTTAGTGCTTGCCCTTAAAGCCCTTCACTTGTGGTATTTCAGTACTGCTGAGAACTTCTTTTAACAACATTTAGGAGGAAAATATTAAGACAGGGATATTGAAATCATAAAATGCCCCTAAAATATAATCTAACATTGTTTTTTGGGTTGTTTTTTTTACTTTGCATAGCTTGTGATTTGAAGCTGTTTTCATCATTTCTGGAGGCATAACCCCCACTTTTTTAAATGCCTGAGGTTGGCCATGTTGTAAATAGATGAGGAAATAGCTCGTTAAGGGATGATGGATCACGGGAAAATCTTTTTAGTGAACATTTTTTTCCATTTCCATAAAATAACTTTATTGTAGACACACTTCCCCTGGAGAGAACCAGCCCAAGACCTAGGCACCCTGTGCGTTCCAGTGGGTATTTTACAGGCAATTATCCACAGAAAAGAATTCTACCATGTTAAATGTCTGTGTGTGTCTCTCTGTCTCTTGCTAGAATCATCCTAAGGGGAAAAACTGGACCTACCCTGCACCTAGTTAGACTTTCCTTAAATGATTAATGCCTTTCTCCAAAATCAAGAAGCTTTATTTGTATTTTTTTTAAACTAAAGTTTTAAACGATGGGTATTGCAGCACCTTTTAATCATAGAATGTCATAGATATCTAAAATGTCCTAACTAGTTTTACTTCCTCCCTCCCCCCACACTTTTTCCTTATTTTCCCATCTCCATTTTACCAGTCTTCTCAGAACTTCTTCCACTTGGGGAAAAGTGATGCAGCAAAACAAGGAATGAAACTCAAAATCTGCTACTCTAACAGAACTTGGAAAAATTTGGAAAAGTTATAGGAGCTGCATCATTCCAGTTTCATTTTTTTCCATTTTGCCAAGCTATTGCTTTTAGATACTTCCCCAAATTTGAAAAAGGTTACAGAGCAGCAAACTAAGACAAAAACCCTAGACCTCATTCATGTTGTTGCACTCTGTAGCATATTAAAAAAATAAAGGTGGGTTGGGGAGGGGAGACATTAAATTTAAAAATCTAGAATTTATCCTAAACTATTTTGTGGGGAAGAAAAAGGTTAAATGAAAATGTCTTTGGTTCTGAGCTTGCAAAAGGAAAACCGTTAAAAAATGTCCATTTCTTTTTCTTTTGCAAAACTGTTTTCCATCTTTCTACTAGCTCGACTTGGGAGTTCCATCCCAGCAAAGGACTTGGCCACTGTTCAAGGTTCCCATTATGGTTCACTGTGTGGACATCACATAAGTTGCTACCTGGTTGGAAGCATTTGATTTGGGGGAGAAACAGCATTGTATAATGGTGCAAAGAAAAACAACCCATACCTGGCATAGGTAGCGGTGGTAGGAAATCAATTGGTGGCATCTCAAATGCAATGGGTGGAGGTGCAGGCACATCTGCCAGAGGAGGTGGCATTGGGTCTATGCCCATCAGGGGAGCTGGCACAGCTGTGGGCAAGGTAGGCGGTGGAGGTGGAGCTTCAGGTACCTTTGCATTGATGCTTCCAGGGAGGCTGCTGTGGGTACAAAGAGAGAGTAGTCAGCATGCTCAGAAAGCGAATGCTAGAAGTCAGGCTAAATTTTAGTCTAGCCTCTCTCTGCCACCTGGGTAAACTGAAATGCAAAGCTGTTTCCTACCTCTGCCTTCCTGGAAGTTACAGATCTGAAACTTTCCCCCCTGGCTCTGGTGTTAGCACACAGGTGAGTACCTGCCAGCTGGGTTAGACGCAGCTGCAGAGTAAGGTGTCAATTTGGGAAGGCAGGAAGATGTTTGGTGGAATACAATACGGTGGATGGAAATGGAGCAGAAGATCTAGAGAACCTCCAGTGGGATCCCTTAGGCAGTGGTGGCGAGTGGCACCGTACTTCTGTCACATATGTGTGCTGTAGCAGGATGGGATCTATTGACCAAAATGTTTTTCCATTGAAAAATACAGTTCAAACCCAAATGCAAGCATTTCCCATGAAACGTTTGGTATTTGCTGCACTTGTCAGTTAAAAAAGTCATAACAAAATGAAAATGTTGATATTGCTGTAAATCTTAGTTTTTATTTTGCTTCTTGCCACCAAGAAGGTTAAGTTATTTGGTTCTGCTCTGTGGCTTGTTGGGGTTTTGTGTCTGTCCCCCCCCCCTCCCGCCCCCCCTTCCCTCTTCTGGTTTTTTTTTTCTTTCTTGTTGCTATCCCATGTTTTTCAAAAGAAAAAATGGGATGGTAGAGAGGGAAAAAGGGAAGTGGGAAGAAAAATCCAGAGGTACAATATGGAAAGAAAATGCCCAGGGCAGTCCTCTCACCCTTCTCTCCCTGGCAGTGTGTCCTGTAGTTTTCTAGAGGAGCAGTGCTGCCAGGGGGGAACTTTAACTCCATTTTTTTTTTACCGCTGAAGACCATTTTGAGAGGGTAAAAAAAAAAATTGCTGATTTTGTTAGGAAAACAAGATTAATTCTCTCCCCAGCTGCCACAAACATCACTGCTACTCTATAAAGCTACAACTCCCCAAAATCCTTGCTCTCCGTGACACACATTACCTGCCCCGGCTGCTCTTTGCAGCTGGAGAGTGGTGGTGGGGCACGGGATGAGAGGATGCGGTGCCCCCACCCCTGTCCTTCTAGTGCCCCTCCTCTAAGGTGGTGTCCAGGGCATCCCACTGCCCACCTCATATTATGCTACTGGAAAGATTCCACCAACCCTTGGAAAAATAACAAACTAGAATAAATATTTCGGTTTCAAAAACTGAAATTGCATCTTCAACTCAAAGCATGAATTTTAGTTTCAAAATGTTTCTCACAGAAAATGACTGGAAACACTGCAAAAAAACCCCAAAACAAGTGAAATGAAGCGATTCACGAGACTCGCTCTGTGGAATGGGTTTTTCTTAACAGTGCCAATTAAATTTCCCAACCATGGGGCTCCCCCAGACCTCAGATCCATTCTCAACTCTGCTGCAGGGCTGCATGTCACTTCACCTCTACATTTCCCTGAGGTGCAAGCCACCCATCCCCTTTTAGGATGGACAGTGAATACCAAGCTGCTCAGACACCTACCTGAGCGATGTTAAAGATAATGTGGAGGTTGAAGCTGACAGTTTGCCTTCAGGAACCACAGGAGGCTGTATGGGCTCTGCGACACGAGGGTTTCTCCTGCAATCAAGACAGACATATTCAGACCCATAATGAGTACCTTGGTTTTGGGAAGCAAACTCTTTGTCCCTTACCAAGTAAACACAAAGCATTTGACCCTGAGATTTGCCTAGGTGTTGGTCACAGATCTGCAGGAATGTAATAGTGATGGGTTAGAGTCAGTGCAATGCAGTGGTCCAAGACTTGGGAGATCTGCAGATGGTCTATTCCAAACTCTGCCACTGACCTGCTGCATGACCTCAGCCAAGTTACCTTTCCTCCCTGTCTCTGTCCCAGTCTATTGGCCTGTAAGCATGTTGAGACGGGAAATATCTCACTGTGTACTTGGACGGCACTTGAAACAATGGGGCTTCAATGAACATAATACAAACCATAACAGAAAGAGGCCGCTTACCTAAACCAGAGCCCTGCATGACGGGGAAGATTATCTGACTGCATTAAGCTTCCTCATCGTGTAGGTGAATTCTGTCCTCTTAAACTGACACAGGCTCTTTTTTACCCAATGCAGAGCCAGCCAGAGCAGGGCAAAACAAATTCCACCACTGTACTCCACCAAAATATTTCACCTTGAACCCCTGGAAGCTAATCTATTGCTGACAGTGGCTTTCTGCATCAAGTGTATAGTTTATGGCGTGGTGTACACTATCAAGTGTATAGTTCTGGTGGGAGTTGCCCTGGTTCCTGGGCACAAGGAAGGAGATTGGTCTCTGTAACCATTTCATCCATGGGGTGATAAGGACATGCTGAATGCTGTCCCTGAGTGTGCTTCTGATAAGCAGTATTGACTCTAAACCTTACAGCCTGCATGACTTTGCTCCCTCTGCTACACCCTCTGTGCCCTACAGTTAATAACAGCCCTCTTCCTTTTGTGAATGAATTTATTCAGTGGTGCTCAATCTTTTAGCACTGTGGTCCAGATGAGTGGGCCAGTCTGCAGGCTAGATCAAGCCTAGTGCTGCCTTCACCCAGCCCCTTGCTCCCAGATTGGGCCCATGTGACCTCAACTGGCCTTGGGAGCCCAAATTGGGTCTTGCTCTGTCTCTGCCTAGCCCTGCATGACCAAATGGGGACCACACTGCCTCTACCCAAATTAGGCCCCATGCCACCCCAGCCTGGCCCTTTGTGTCTGGATCAGGCCCGTACTACCCCAGCTGGGCCTGTGCTTCATGATGGGGCCGACACTGCTCTCACCTCGTTCTGCATGACCCAATTGAAGGGTCAAGTGAGGGCTTCCCCTAGTTCAGAAATTTGGCAGCAAGGGAGCAGCAATTAGTCCTGCCATCACTTCCCCACTGCCAAATTTTCAGACTAGGAGAAACCCCTGGATAACACAGCTCTGCAGGCCAGATGTGGCCTATAGAGCAGGGGTTGAGCATCCCTGGACTTACTCTTCTACATAATCAGGTTACCAAAAGAGACTGTTCTCCTGATTAAGTTCTCATTTCTCCATAGGTTTACTGTCCACTTCTCTTTTTAGTGACCATAGATAGAGACAGATAGCTGTGTTAGTCTGAAGTCAGGCAGAAGGCAGGGCAGGGTAGAAATTAACTTGGGGGTTGTCAACGTTTTTGGGCAGAGTGCCAAAAACACCTACAACCTCAATTTATAAGATGTTGGCATGCCAGGGCAGACAGCAGAGGAGCAATGAGGAGCCCAATTCTTGTTGTGGCAGCACAGCCCCAGCCCTTTCCCTGCCGTCCGCCCAGAGGAATGTGCGCCAAGCAAGATGCCTTCGCATGCCATGATCTGACACCCATGCCAGGGGTTGCCTACCTCTGAACTAACTGGTTCAAAGAGGCATAAGCTTTTGTAGGCACAGCCTGCTCCACCAGATGCCATGAATCATAATAGGGTTTAATGTGTGCTAACTCCAGCTGAGTCTATCTGTTTCTTTGCCAGATCTGAGACAGGAATTCTAGGCTCAAAAACTTTTCTAATATTTCTTCCAAATCTAAAGTTGAACCAGTAAAAGATACCAGGTTTGCTTCTTGCAGGGGAGAGGAAGCAAACATCCAACATATCCCAACAGAATGTTTTTTTCCCACTGGAAAATGCTGATGTAACAAAATCAAAGAAGCATAAAATGTTCATAGATGAGAGCTGACTTCATTAGCTGGCAGGTGACAGCCTATAAAAGCTTATACCTTTCTAAAAGATTTCGTTTCTAAAACTTCAGACTAACACTGCTAGCAACTTCTCTCTCTCTCTCTGGAATCTATTGATTTGGTTAATTATTGATGGGAAATTATCTAAATGTTTTATTTTGACTTTAACAGGATAGAATACAGTCAAAAAGAGAAACTTTGAAATGAAATCTTTTAGTGGAGTCAAAATGAAATATGGGCGGGGTGGTTAACAAATGGAAAATTTATATTTCTGCTCCTTGTCCCAATTTAGGATGAAATGAAATTTAAAAATTGCAGAATTTTTCCCCAGCTGGGGAATTTTGTTTTTTGTGGGGTTTTTTACCAGCTTTCCTGGAAGGCTAGGTCAATACTACTATCATCTTGATCATAACCTATATTCAGGACACATGTATAAATGCTTTAAAAGTGTTAATGACTGATTAATGTTTGTTACAGGCTTATTGATTACCTAAGTCACATGTGTTCTTCATGGTTATAAGCACACACTAAGCATTCTAGTTGCTATTGAACCATGGCCTGAACATCCAACTGATCTATTGGATTCTAAAGCAAGTAATCCTCCTAATTACTAAAATATCCACTGAATTATTCATAAACTCTTTTAAACCATGTCTGAATGGAACCTTCCTATAAAAACCATGGCCATATTTGATTAAGGGCCTGTCTCAGACAGATATATGACCATCAGAAGTAGATCTGAAGGATTATTTTCCATTAGGAGGATCTTGCTCTCTCTTTATTGTGGATGGACACAGCAGAGCAGACGGAAACCACATGTCCGTGGGTGCTCCAGGCTCACCCCAGGGTATTTGAAGACTGTCCTGCTGTCTTGATTGATTTCCGAGCCAGGGTTCCTGTCCGGGACAGTTGTGTGCTCTGGTCCTATGGAGAAAGGAGAAAA
Organism: Alligator sinensis; assembly: GCF_000455745.1. Classification (NCBI taxonomy): domain Eukaryota; kingdom Metazoa; phylum Chordata; order Crocodylia; family Alligatoridae; genus Alligator; species Alligator sinensis. The sequence continues at coordinate 1,301,380 of NW_005842064.1, read as the reverse complement.
GGCATCAGTGTCAGTTAGGGGAAAAACAACCCAGAGAAACTTAATTGACAGAAACTCACTGCCTGGAGTATGGGCTGCCAGGGAGGAGTCTAGCTGTGTGCATGGGTGGATCTAGGATTTTCAACAGGGGGGGTGCAGATGGTGAGGTGCATCATCCTCCTTTTTAACAGTTAAAAATAGAGCAGAATTGTCAAAGGAAGTATAACTTGATTAGTGGAACATTAAGGCCATTAAAAATGAGAGAGTTGTTAGCACCTATGGAATGAAGGATTTAGAAGGAATCAAATAGATTATAACAAGCTATGAAGTCAGTTGACTCTGTCACTGCTGCCTGAATAAAAATGCTGCTGCTGTTGTTGCCAGGCAGTTGCTTTTAAACTTTGGGTGGACCAGAAATCAGAGCGGCACCACTGTACCCCCACCCCGATCTCCCCCTGGCTGTGTCAAATGAGAGAAGACCAAGATCACTTTGCATCTTGAAGCTTATCAAGGCTTAGGGAAATTTGCACTAAACATGCTGCACTGGCACAACAAACAAGGGCTTGTTCAGAAGCAGCTTGGCCTGGAAATCTACTGGTTTAGATATACTGTGGGGAGTGGGGGGAGGTCTACATATATACTGGGGGAGGTCTATGCTGATGTAGATAGGGCTGTAGAGAAAGTAGGAGGCAAACTGATCTGTGCTCAGGCTATTGGTCTGCCCATGTTCAGAATAAGTTTCCAAGAGCCAAGCAGGTCTCCATCTATGCTCTGCAGACAAACATTTCTTCACTTGGCATCTCCTTTGGTGGTAAAAGGGAGAAGTCAAGGACTGTGTAGGACTGTGTGGATAACAAAACCAAAGTAAGTGACTTCTCATCTGGATCCAGGGGCATAAGCACATGGCAGGGTGGAGGAAGTTTGGACCATTATATTGGCAAGACAGCATCCACCAGCACTACATTCAAAGGCAATTCGAAATACCTAAAAGGACAAGCGGTCCCTAATAGGACAAACCCACCCCACAACTGCTCTTTATGCAATAAACACAGCCTTTTATTACTGGCTCGGGAGAACAAAGTCCTTGTAGAATCAGGAAGGAAAGCCTGGAGCACAACCACTACAGGGCTGATCTAGAGTCCTTCAAAGTCAATGGGAGTCTTTTCATTGATTTCAGTAGGCTTTGACTCAGGTCTAAGGGAACTAAACACATCAGGTGCCCATTTTGGCAATTTGAGACCTATCTGTTCAAAGGGAGCTGAGCATTTTAGAACATCTGACCCTTCACTTCCTCACTGGGATCTGATTTCTTCTGTTATAGTCTGGTGCACACTCACCCTCTTTGCTTCAGGCCCAAGGCCTCACTGAAAACCCACATCAGGCCAGTGGTGCTGCTCACTGAGGCAGCAAAAATCTGCAATAGCTGTGCTGAGGAAACAGCCCTCTGCATTGCAGCGAGAGCCCTGCTGAGAAAGCGGAGGCAATCGTGGGAACAGTGCAGCTCAGCAGACAACTTCCCCTCCACAAAGCTAACCCAACCTCGGCTAGTTTCGGTCTCGAGTGGCTCCAGTCCCCTGTGATGATGACATCCTCCTGTGTGGGGACTTATCTTTTCTTTAGTTCTTAAATGTAACTTGCAAAGGAGGGGACATAATAAGCAAAGGCTTTGGAGCACTTCTGCTGCTTTCCACTGGATTCCCAAGTGGTGAAAAAGTCTCCTGAGTCTGGAAACAAAAGGATTCTAATTTCCCAGGTGCCAAGAAAGCAGCCTTACACTGAGTAAGACAGGCCAGGAATAGTATCTCATGTCTCGAAAAAAAATTGTTAACTTTTATTGATTCCAAATCTGCAGGGAGGAAAAGATTGTGGGTGTGAAGCCCCAACCTCCCTTGCTCTGGTGGCTGTGGGGAAAAAGCTCTATGCATGCAAATCTGAGCCATCCAAAAAAATAAAAAATAGAGAAGGCAGGGAAGATGTGTTGAAACAGCCAAGAGGCGTCCTTGCCAGATTTGCTTGCAACCTCAGGGAGAAAGGGGAAAGAAAAGGCAAGAACAAGCTTATTTTCATTTTCTTTCCTAGATCGCATTCAAGGGAAGGTCTGGGGCTGGGGGAGAGCGCTGTGGTGGCCAAAGAGAGTTGGAAGAAGACTGCTTCAGTGGATTTGAATCTTCTGCTCTGCTACAAACTCAGTGTATGATCTTGAACAAGTCCCTTAGCCCCTCTGGGCTACATAGACTTCTTCCATCTGGATAATAGCACTGTCCTGTGCTACGGAGGTACGGAGAAGGAAGATGCACTGCAGACTGCAAGTTGCTCAGACAGCATGGCAATGGAGGTCATGTAATTAACTTAGGGACACAGGGAATACTGCTCTTTTCCCCAGGATTCCCCTCTAGGGCAAACATGGGGAGAACACCATCACAAGCAGACTGAAGTATGGGGCACCTTTTCCCTCCCACCCCATGTGTCAGCGCAAGGCTGTGGGGGTTGTTGGAGTGTGAGCAAGCTTGGGTCAGGACAAACAGGGACGGCAAACATCTTTTCTGGTCCTTGGGGCATGGCAAGGTCTCTTGTCCCATCTAGTCCATCTCTGGGGGGCGGGTTACCAGAATGCCAGCTGAGCTGCACCATGCTTTGCTAGTTCATACCCAAGTTGGTAATCAATGGCTCTGTTCTCTGATGGCCTAAAGCCCCGTTGGCCTTGGGCAGTCCTGTTTCCCTCCATTCCAAGACTGGGTCACTCCAGCACTGACCTCGCCCTTTCTCCTCTGGCCACAGCTCCCCCAAGGCCTCTGTCACTTGCTGAACGCTAGTCTCATGTCTTTCAAAGAGGAACGGGAGGGCCCATCTGTGGTTCACCAGACGACTCCAGCTCTCCACAAAGGAAGTGCTTGGAGACTCTCTGTTGCTCGATTAATCAAGTCTGCTGAACGTGGCAATTACCGTGGTCCAGCAGCCGCCTATGTCTCATGTACCAGCTTTAGTTTTGTCGAACGAGCTTTCATTGAACAAGCTTTAGTTCAAGCACCCCAGCTGCCATTTTTAAGTGCAGGGACACCGATACATGAGACGCAGTGGCACTTCAGCGCGGCTCTCAGAGCCACTCTAATCAAAGTGCCACCCCCGGATCACGTATAAAAGGCCAGGCCTCCAGCCATAAAACAGGGCTAATGCTTCCAGGTCTTACAGGAGCATCAAAGGATTAAATGTTTGTAAAATGCAGAGTAGATCCTTCTCCTACCCATCACTCCAGCCCTGTACATGCCAGATTGGACCCAGCCCCATATGCAGTGAATTGGGCTTGCTACTTCAGCCCCAGCTCCATGCACAGTGAATCAGGCTCAGCAGCCCAGCCCCAGCCCTGGCCCTATGTGTGCTTACTGTCCCAGCCCTAGCCCTAGCCTTGGCCCTACATGGACTACATCAGGCTCGCTGCTCTGGCCCGGATGCTGGATCAGGGCTTTTGACTCAGCCCTGCTCACAGGCCCTATGCAGTACACAGGGTCATGTCATCTAGCTTGCGGGGTTTGGAAATTTGGGGGCAGGGGAGCAGTGCCACCACACCCCCACTGCCAAATTTCTGGACCTGTGAGAAGCCCTGCAAGCCAGATGACACTGCTCTGCAGCCCAGAGGTTGAGCACCACTGCTCTAGGTGACAACATTTCTCTTTCTTGGCTTGTAAACAACACTGCTGGCTCAAAAACTTCCAGCCAAGCTACAGTAATTCTTACTTGGAGCCTCAGTGAGGTCGCTTCACGCACTGCCTGGCCAAGGAACAACCCTCAGACATATTTCACATGCGGTATTGCCTGACCTTAATCCCATGGCCAACATCATCCAGGATGCTGAAGTTGAGGGGCTTCCGGAAGTAGGGTTCCCGGCGTTCCAGGTTCTGTGGGTAGATGATTTTCTGGTAGAGTGGTGGCTTCTTGCAGACAGCCAATGTCCCGATCTCCCGACGAACCACCTTCTCCTTGTGCATGTCAACCATCTGCAGAGAATCACCACCTCTCACTGTCATCACACAGTCCTCTTTTGAGGGGGGGGTCCTTCAAAACCAAGACTTGCAAGTCTTCAGAGACATAAGTTCTGCACCCACCCCCTGCTCCCAACCCTTAAATTCAGGGAGGTCCAGCTGCAAAAATACTCTCCTCCTCTCAAAGGAATGGGCTCTGACTAAACCTAGGATGGCTGGGAGCCAGGACTCCAAGGTCCCCTTTTTGGCTGTGCTATGAACTCTTAGTTGCACCAGCCTCTATGAAGTGATGGGAAGGATTGCTATCTCACAGAGAGGATGCCCTACTAACTAACAGCTGCAGTATTAGGCATGCTGAAGGCGAAATCCTAAGCTGATGCACCAGCGTTCCTCCAGTGACCTCCCCAGACCTACACCAATTTATACCAGCAGCAGATCGGGCCCTTAGAGATCTCTGAAGGACAGGGCAAGGGGCCAGAAGGGATGGTGAAAATGGTGATTATTTTTGCTCCAAAACACACAGGCTGCTGTTAATCCATTTCACTGCTGCTTCCTGAGGAGTTTTTCATAATAAATTAAGACTCCCCAGTGAACAGGAAAGTTACCAAGCAACTTTCAAGCAACAGGAAGGGGGCTGGCGGCTGTCACTGTGGGCTCTGCACGCATCCGTATATTCCAGGAGGATAAGAGGGGGTGGGGTGGTGAACATGCAGATTCCCAGGGGCTTTATGAGCGAAAGCAAAGCCTTCAGCTTGCTGAAGAGGCTGCATTTCCTTTGCGGTAAAGGACAGTGCACGTGAGAAGTTAGCAGCCAGCTCCAGGGTGTCTCCACCAGCCCCTCTCCCAGGTTGTAGTGTGTGTGTGCGCGCAAGCTGCAGTGCCAGGGAAGGCTTTTTGTGAGGTTCTCAGCATCCCCCAGCCCTCCTGTTATGCAGTGGGGGCAGTGGTGACAGGCGTTCAGCCCCTCTGAAAAACAGGCCTCAGAGTACCCCTGAAAGGTTCAGTGGGGGAATCACCAATTCTTAATAGGATGACACCTCAAGGAACTTCATCAGGGACACAGGCCCCTTTGTGCCAGATGCAGATTTGCACATTGGAGCTGTAGCCACTAGCTAGTCTATAGGGGGACAACACCCCAGCCAGGAAGCATGACCTGGGGAGGACCCTGCTGCAATAATATGTAGTGGACCCCACTTGTGCCCTCAGGGATATTTGACCCCCCCAGAGCTTCAGTGCTAAAAACACAAGCACTCCCCCTGCGCCCTGCACTGCACACGCTGTAGTCCACATTCTCAGTAGTATTTAGGCAACCAACTTCCATCAAATTCAACTTCCATTTTAACTTTCTTCCTAAAATTGATTCGTGTTGGTTCTTTGGAGACCTCTGCAGGTTTTGGCCTAAGTATAATCATAGAATCACAGAAAAGCAGGCCTGGAAGGGACCTCAGGAGGTCATCTAGTTCAATCCCCTGCTCAAGACAGGATCATCACTGTCTTAGTTAGCTCAGACAAGTGTTTGCTTAATCTACTCTTAAAACTGCATGGCCAACCTTCTCACACAGCTACCAGACACAAAGCCCCATTACCAAGAACATCTTAATTTGCCACAGGTAAATTAGGGGCACAAGGGCACTGCCACTGTCCCACTGCTGCAAGGACAGGAACTACTTTGTTAAAACGCATTTGAGAAACCCAAGGAAGAGGATCATGTCCTCCAGTACAGAGGAAGGCAAAAACCTTCATAGTCCACGCCAATCTGACCGTGGGGTAAAATTCCTTCCCCATCTTAAAAATGGCAATCAGTCTGACCCTGAGTGGAGGGGTAAGACCCTCTAACCAGGAACCTCCAGGTTTTTCAGCACCAGCATAAGCCTCTGGACCAATCTCTGTGTACGGCTGAAGACTCACCTCCCCACAGTGTAGCTGTCATAGGCAATGGGTCAGAGCATGTTCCTCAACGTTGCATGTTCCCACCCACCTGTGCAGTAGAGCAGATGCTGGCTTCCAACTGGCACAGTTCAGCCGCCTGCAAGTCCAACATTTTCAGGACCTTGCTGGCCAGGTTGCTGATCTGGTAGGCCACACTAGCCAGGGACTGGGCACTGTAAGCCATGGTCTCCTCCAGGGCTTTCCGCTTGTCTTCTGCCTGAAAGAGAAAATGTCTGAGTCACCCAGCCCAGAAGGAACATTAGTACCACTGCAATGGAGTAAAAAGACCTGGAGAGCCAGGAGCCTGGTGTGGCCCTGCCTGTTGAGCTGGGGCATTAAGGGGTGGGGAGAAAGGCTGCATTTGACATTTTACCACCACATTCTTTACAACATTTTGTCCTTGGGGAACTCAGATAATAGCTCTTTGGCCTCTAGGTCAACCATCTTGGTGTCTTAAGAGAAGGGAGAAGATGGCAGAGGAGGCTGGTCTTTTTGTTGCTTGTGAATGTCAAGTTCATTTCAGGGGCAGGTTTGACAGCTCTGGACACTCTGTCTCCAGGGCGTGCTCAATGCAAACTTCTCCCTGCGTTAGCACCATCCCCTGCTTTTATGCCTGGGTGTGGTTTCGAAGAGGCCATCCTCTAGGGAGAAGGGAGTTCGATTTTCAGCAGCCAATTGGCTTCACAAGCAAGACTGTCAACAAGGGGAGCAAACAGACACCAAGCCCTTGGAGCCAAGCTGAGCCCACCGACTGTTCACACAGACCTCCAAGCAGCCTCCAGAAATCTAGTCTGATAAAATACTAGCTTTCATGTATGCGAACCATTGCTCTTTTATAGGTAGAATTAGAATTTCTCAGCTGTGTGTTAGAAGCCCTATACTCACTGCTAATGGAGAGTCTCTTTTATTTGAAAAGTTAACAGTACTGCCCACTCCCCCCCACGCACACACGTCATATGAAGTTTTTTTAAACAAGAACATCCACATTCTAGCCCTGCCATTACTACACAATTCCACACATCACAATCTGCCCCAAAGAGCCAGCAATGAAATCTCCACAGGCACGGATGGGTTGCACTGTTTTTTCATCCAAGCCAAACTCAGAAACCTAGGACCTGCCCCTGGCCCCTTACAAGGCCCCTTGTACTGAGAGAGGACAGGCTGGTCAATTATACCCTCAAAAAGTTGATTATTGTTGGCAAGAGGTGGTGTTCGTAGGAAGCAGAGCGGTCCAAAGGCAGATTCTTTAGAGACAGCACCTTTTAATTTCAGTCCAGCTTAATTTGAGGACATTTCCTTCTGCTTTCCAAATGTATCAAACTTCCTTCACTAGCATCAACAGAACGGAGGCAGGTCACTGACACCAATTACTCAGTGGTGCTTGTTTCTGTCTAAGACTAACCACACCCGGGCCTTGTTGTGAGGATAAATGAGCTGTTATTCCTAACAGGAATGAAAAAAAGCACAGATGAGTCCTCACATGGAAAGAGGGGAAACCAGTAGCTCAGTAGCACTGCAGGACAAAAGGAAATGAAATCTGTTTCATTAATGGAAATAAAGGCCTGATCCAAAAGTCCTGCAGGCTGTGGTGAGACTCCCATTGACTTAACTGTATTTTGGGCCAGGCCCTAAATTCCAGTTTTCTGTTCCAACAGATGTAACTTCTAAAGTAAGAGTCAAAACACAGGCAATACCTCTATGCTGCTGTGTTTCTGCCAGCTGGGATTTCCTGAGCTCTCACAAGCTGAGCAGCTCTAGGTGAGCTCAGTTTTTGCATGTCAGCTAGTGATTCAATAGATCACCCTTCTCTCTGTACCAGCACTTCTATCCTGGTGTTAAGAAGAACTTGGTTCTGCTTTCCAAGCTATTGTCTATTGGTCATGATAAGAGATTGCAGAGGTAAAAGTGAATCACCACTACAGCTTGACTGCTAACCCCAGCATCCTGGCCAGAAGCCATCTTGAACATTATGTCCTACATCATAATATTGACATTCCACCTTTATGTCCAACCATTCAGCTGTTTGTGCTATAAAAAGGTGTTGTATGTGACCCTGGTGTGCCATCCCAGTAGTGGTCGCATTTCAGAAGGAGCAGTTAGTTCACTTCAGACAAAGAATTGGGGCAGGGAGCTGGACTCGATGATTTTCCAAGGTCCCTTCCAGCCTTAATGTCTATGTTATCTATGAAATTCATACAGCCTTTTGAATCTACGTGGAGGGAAGGTGATTAAACCCTTGGACCTGGGCTTAGGAAACCTGGGTTCAAATCCTGTTTCAGCCATGGGCACCTGGTGAGGGGCTGAGCCAGTTACTGAACCTCTGTGCATCAGTTTCCCCTTTATAAAATCTGGATAATGTTCCTTTGTCTATTTAGAGTGAGCAGCACCCATCAGCAGAGACCCCCAACCTCAACTCTGGCTTCCTGTCACTGACAAAATGCAAATGATACGATCAATTCAGAACCATTCTTTATTGCCATTTGATGGAAGGCTGTGATGCTTCAGTGGCCAGGGAAGGAAAGACGCTGACCTTTCTTTCCATAAGCAGGTGCAGGACAACACTGGACTGACCTGTGAGGCCCCTTCCTGCCCCATGAGACCCTAGAACAGCCCTCCCCCAGCAACTGTCACTGAAACCTGATGAGAAAGAGCAATAGGGAGGAACTTCAAGGTCAAAGCCACAGTTCAGAGACATAGGGCCTTCATTTCAGGGGATCCTGCCGCTTCACAGGTGTGTGGGCTGAGCGGTATCAAGCAGCCTTCCTCTCCACATTTCCTGTCACGCATTGCAATGAGGACCATTTTCACCCGTGCACTGACCTGTAACATCTTTCCCCATATTAATGTGTGAATAATGTACCATGCTTCCCCTTTAAGCAAAACATAAAATCTGTCTGAAGTCATCAAAACAAACACTGAACAAATACAAGGGGTCCTTTAGTCTTTTCCCACCATATATTTCAGTGCCTATAACCACAGACCAACAGGATGACTTCACAGCTAAGATACTGGCTAAGACTCAAAACATGTAGGTTCAATCCTTGCCTCTGCCACACACTCCTTGTATGACCTTGGGTAAGTCACTTAGTCCTCCTGAACAAGTCCCTATCCAGAAATGGAGATAATGCTTCCTTGATTGGTCAGTCTTATCTATTTGAAGTATAAACTTTTTTGGGGATAAGGCAGTCACTAGCTATGTGTTCGTAAAGTACCATAAACAAGAAGGTCTTTAAAAGCTTCTGTAAGACAGTTCCAAATATGGGCTTGTCTGGTATCCTTTCAGAGACACTGTTCTGTCTCTAGGCTTTATATTGCTGCCTGGCATGGCACTTTTCATGTAAAAGCAGGAGGGAAATCCCTAGCAGGATCCTACCAAGGGAGCTATCCCCTGCTTTGGTTTTCACCCTTTGCTCTGGGCTATCCCAGGAGTTGCCACAGCTCGGGCCTGGGCTGTGCTTTACTAGGACAAGAGAGATCTGATGAGTTATATTTTGCAGTCACAGGGGTCATTACTTTTTTGGCCACATAAGTCTGATCATGCCTGCTTAGCAGATCAGTAGCTGTTTGTCATTATCAGCAAAGTAGCACCCACAAACCCCAGCTGAGATCACACCCTCCTCCACTGGATGCCATACAAACCTATAACCACTGTCTTCACAATGGGAGAGGTGTGTTCTCAGTTCAAGCTTGTGTTCTCAGACAAGGCGGTGTGCCATTTTTGCACAAGTTAGCTAGCTGAATTAGAAAGGAACTGGGGTTCAGATCCTCAAAGGTACCTAATTCTCACTGGAGCCAAAGGGCATTAGACACCCAGATCTCTTTGAGAACCTGGGCCAAGGCTCCAACTTGAGTGAAGAATGCCCTTTCTCTCCACGGTGCAGACAGGGCCATAGTGTGGGAGTTAATGCACTAAAATGTTGACAGTCTAAGGCAGTACTTCTCAACCAGTATGCCACAGCATGCACTTCTCTGAGATGACAGCAAACCAGGGGCAGAGCCAGGATGAGAACCCAGGGATCACACTACAGCCCAGTGCAAACTCACTCCCCAAAGCTACAATGATTTTTCTGTTATGCACAGGCTACACAACACCCCTCTTAATCTTCTGTACTCTTAATCTTCTGTACGAGCTGCCTTTCTCCACAGCCTCACAACCCCCAGTGACTGCTGCACCTGCTGTTTCAACAAGCTGCCACTTGCCACATTTCTTCCTTTCCCAGGCAGATGTCCTGGCTCCTCCTAGCCCCAGACACCTCCCCTGGAGCCACAGGGCACAGCTGGGCATGCGGAGGCCAGCAGGGACACACTCACCTGCATGTAGTTGTTCTCACAGTAGTCAGCCACTTTGTGGAGGTTGCTGTAATTGTCCCACAGGACCTGTCTGGCAGAGGGGATCTCATGCTGCTCTAGCTGCTGCAGCTCAGACATACTGCTCTGGGTTGCTGCTTTGCTCTGCTCTTCTACCACTTCCTTCTCTGTGAGGTCTGCTGTCTACACAAGAGTTTTGAACCTTGCAGCTCTCAGAGCCATTGGCTGGGGGCCCAGTCACACTCGGAACTGGCCTCCACCTCCCCTTTGCATTGTGGAGACAAGCTGACGCCTTCAGCATAAACCCTCAAGGTTCACTGCGATCATGGCCTGTCATCCAATTGGCTGAGTTTGAGGGATCCCTGCCCCAAAGCCTTTGCTAGCTGCCCTCACAGCACAGTCTGCATCCGAATACTATCACAATGACTGAGGAAGAATAGGAAATTGCCACCCGACACATTGTTCTAGACCTGTGTCTGTGTACTGGACTCCCCCACCCTCCGGGAGGCTTGGGCTCAGACTGGATCGCAGTGCAAAAAGAGGAGGCAGCCCCAGACAGGTGTTAAAGCAGAGCCAATCCCCTCAGCCTGGGTCCGGAGGGACGAGAATCGATGGAGACAGCAGCACACGCTAGCAGACATGCTCCAGGGACACTCCAGGGACCAGGGTGAGAGCAAAGTAGTGGTCATAGAGGATGTGAGTCATGCTTTCCTGAGGCAGGGAGAGGGGAAAAGTGGGGCTGAACTTTCAGGCTGCCTCAGGCTCCTCAGCCTGCCCCACTTCTGCCACCTGCTTGCAATGTTTGGTCCAACAGTCATGACTAAACCAGATGTGGTCCTTGAAGCCTCCTGATGGAAACACAGCCTCACAGCACAGCTCTGGAGCAAAAGGCTTGGCCCTTCTGAAGCCAGCAAGGGGAGAGCTGAGGGCAAGAGCAATAAGGTCCTGGGTTGCCCGCCACAGTGAGCCCTGCACCATCCTCAGAACCAGCTGGAAATCTCCATCTAGCTCATAAGCAGGCTCAGCCCTGCTCTTTAGACCTTGATTGCATGCCGCACAGAGGGAACCTTATCTAACTGTGTCTTCACCTGACCACAAGCAAGGACTTAGCACACTTTACATCCAATCTATGCTGTAGCATGGAACACCAGACTCTTCCTCGCTGTGCTGTGCTGGCATTGTGTGCCCTGCAGCTGGGGTTTTTTCAAGCTTGGGCAAGTCCCCATTGGCACGGAGCCCACTTCACCCACAAAACAGGCAAGATGAAGGAGGATATAAAAGGAGATTCCCCAAGCAACCAGGAAGGAAGTGGACAGGGACAGTGAAGAGGGAAGTTTGTAAGCAGTTCACTGGGAGCAAGAGGAAGAAGGAAAAGAGGAAGAGGAGCCAGACACCAGATCCTGCTCCTGGAAGGTAAGTGAGCTAGGGCTGTCTGTGTGTTTGGTTTGCTGCATGAACACCACATGCCCTCAGAGGCTGGGGGTGCATGGTGAGCTCCCGCAGGCAGTGGCAGTGGCAGTGGCAGTGGCAAGCAAGAAGCTCCCACAGGCAGCCACGGCAGTGTCAGCAGCAGCAGGGGGGAGGGTGATGAGTGCCAACTGGTGGTTGGTGACCACTTGCAGACACTGCTGGCAGCGGCGCCAGTGGCGATCACAGACCACCCGCAGTGTCGGCAGTGCCTTTTCGCAGGGGGTGCACCACCATGCTCAGGGAGCGCACATGCACCTTCATGCACCCCCTACGCATCGCCAATGGTTTGCTGAGTGTTTGTTTGGTGAGCTGTGTGTTTGGGCATGTGCTCTGAGCAGCTGAGAGCACTGCTAGCTGGGGGATTGCTGCCCATGTCTGACACAAGCCCTAATAAGGGGGTGGAGGCAGTCCAGGCCCAGGAGGGTATAAAAGTAGACTCCTAAGTGACCAGGGACAGCAAACTGGGCAGTCTGGAAGGAGTTTACTGGGAGCAAAAGGAAGAAAGAAAAGAGGAAGCAGCACCAGATCTTGCTCGCAGCAGGTAAGTGAGCCAGGGCTGTCTGCATATTTGGTTTGCTGAGTGTTTGTTTGGTGGGCTGTGTGTTTGGGCATATGCCCTGAGCAGCTGGGAGAGCTGCTAGCTGGGTGATTGCTGCTTGTGTCTGACAAAAGCCCTAGCGAGGGGGTGGAGCCAATCCATGCCCGGAGGGTGTAAAAGAAGACTCCCTGAGTGAACAGGAGGGATGGCAAACAGGGCAGTTTGCAAGTTCATTCTTTCCTGGCAGGGGAGAAACCATGATGTGGCTTTCTGCCCAGGTGGTTTTACTTACCTGGCAGGGCAGATACCCTTCTTCTCAGCCTGACTCGGTGTAGTTAGAGAGGGCAAAGCCCTGCCCTCTGTCCCTGATCCCTGCAAGAGTCTACAAATGCCTCCAAATGCAAGAATATCAGCTACACAATTTATGGTGATGGGGGATTGCTCTTGGACTTTCCCTCTAACTTCCTCCTTTGCCCCTTTTGGGTAAGGGCAAGCGAGGCTAGGGGGCATCTGAACTTCAAGGCGACCAGGCTTGGGGCTTGCATGTAGAACGCCTGCCATAGATTTGGGCGTATCTGAAGTCTCGGGCAGAAGAGTTTGGGAAGTTATTATACGTGCTGGAGGTAGCACCACACAGACTTGAATGATTGAGCTCTGCTCAGTCGATAGAACTCCAAACTGATTTGGCCCAAGACATGACATTTAAAAAAAAAACAAAAAACAGTTTGCAGGTCAGTTTACTGCCCCCCTCTTTGAAGGGGAGCCTTTAATTAAGCACTCTCTTTAATTAGGAGTAACTAATTTATATATATTTAGCATAAGTATATTAAGCATAATACTTAAGTTCCTTGTTTAACTAGAGTCCAGAGTGAGGGACAGCTTGCTAGGGAGTTTACCTGGAAACTCTCTCTCGCCTTCCTTCGCTGTTAGCTTAGTGAGAGGAAGCAGGTTAGCAGGCAAAAAGGAACCTCTCAGGACCAAGGAGCAATGACCAGGCTAGCTTACAGGAGAGTTTGCTAGGGAAGGTCTGCTTGAGGAGAGATGTAGGAGCAGAGGCGGTAGATTAAGAAACCCAGAGAAATGGTTGGAGGATGTTGCAATTCTAGAGCCACTGCCACTGCTAGCTCTTCCTTTGCTTGCATCTGTCCAGGCAGGACTGCTCACAATCAAGGCTTCCACCCAGGTCCTGGTTTGGCACTGCATACACTGTGGCTTGCAGATTCCTTCCAGTGACAGCCAGGTGAGGGAGTGCCTGCAATGTAAGCAGTACCTTCTGGTGCTGTCCCTCAGGTGCTGGGAGCTGGGGCAGCCATTGCTGGGCTGGGAGAGGGGCGGGGCATGGGCCTGGCCTGGATGATTTGGAGATTCAGCCGCTGCCGAATCGCTGAATTGAATCACTGTCCTCCAAATCGGTCAAATCCAAAGAGAATACTAGCCGCTTCGCACAGGCCTAAGGGCAAGGCTCTGAAGCATCCTCTGCCATGAGGACTTCATCAGTTCAGTGCTGGAGGATACCTCTAGGACTGTGGAGGGAGGACTGCCAGAGGCAGCACTAGAAGGGAAGAGGACACAGATTCCCAGAAAGATGGAAGCTGGAAGCTTGTGAGCTCTGGCAGCAAGCAGAAATGTTCATCTTCACCTGCAGTGGTTTGCCTGGAGAACAGATACGGAGCCCTAGCAACAGAGGAGGAGGAACAGAAACATGTCCCATTGATAGAAGAGGCCCCATCCCCAAGTTTGGGAGGATTGAGACTAAAGCCCCCATCATGTCCCAGCCAGCCCCTCTGCAGCATGTTGAGCTGGGTTGGAGGAGCCCTGGACTGGCAGGCTGAGCCCCTGGGGCCCCTGCCAGCTGTGGCTGCTCCAACCCAGCTCAGTGTGCTGCAGTCCTGGGCCCACATTCAAACAGCATGCTCAGGAGCAATCATGCTGGAGCTAATTGCTGCATGCTAATAAAACATGTAAATGCACCCAGTGAGGATTTCATTGCAATCTTCAACTACCTGAAGGGTGGTTACTATGAAGATGGAGTTAGACTCTTCTCAGTGATGGCAGATGACAGAACAAGGAGCAATGGTCTCAAGTTGCAACAAAGGAAGTTTAGGTTGGATATTAGGAAAACATTTCTCACCAGGAGGGTAGGTAAAGTACTGGAGCAGCCTACCCAGAGAAGCTGTGGAGTCTCCATCCTTAGAAGCTTTTAAGACATGACAAAGCCTTGGCTGGGATGGTATAGTTGGGAATGGCCCTGCTTTGAGCGGGGGGTTGGATTAGATGACCTCCTGAGATCTTCTCCCTTCCAAACCTAATTTTCTATGATTCTATAAAGTAGTACAGTTCTCACCTTAGCCCTGAGTGAAAATACTATAAGAAAAGGTCTAAGAAGGGTCAAAGCTTGAGGGAGAAACCAATAATAATGATAAAACAGCCCAGCCTGAGAGCAGCATCCCATGGTGCTAGGTGCTGTACAGACCCTCAGACAAACCATTCCTGTCCCCAAAAGCTTGCCAGTTTTTCAAAGCCCTTTTGCAGGTGTGGACACCCAGAGGTCCCTGGGGTTGAGGCAAATTTCAGACAGATGAGGCAGATAGATAACTATCATACATTTTCCAGGGGGAGAGTGGCTAAGCAGTCACCCAGGGCAGTGCTTTACCTAATAGGCAACTCTCTCTGACCTGAAATATATTCTAGAGTCCTCCCTAACATGGTGTGGGCATCTGCTGGCCTGTTAGTTTATGCTCCCAAGGGAGCACATTGTGCTGTCAAGTAGCCATCTGTAGCTGAAATGTGTGTTCAGAGGCTGGTTTCACAAAGTCGTACAGCCTGCCCTGACAAACTCTATAGCCACGTCACTTGTACCATTAATCTCCAGCAAGACCAAGAGCCCAGGCAAAGAGTAAAAGCAGTCAACTCCCTCCCCTGCAATCCCAAGGGCTGGAGCCTTGCTTCCTGCTTCAGCCATGCCTCCAGGGCAGAGTCAGGCCTGGGGTAAGAACAGGGGTGGGCAATTATTTTGGGCAGGCTGCTTACTGAGTTTTTGCAAGCCATCGAGGGCCACATGACAGGCAGCCAGGGCCAGATAAATATTAATTTTCTAAATTTTTTAGGGGCCCCACGGGCCAGATAGAATGGCCTGGCGGGCTGCATCTGGCCCGTGGGCCGCATTTTGCCCAACCCTGGATAAGAAGGTACAATTCTGTTACACTCATGTTCCACCTTTGGGAAGACCTTTGGCTGAAGAAGTGATACAGATAAGGGAGAGATGGCAACTGCTGCCAGGGGGCTGATCTGGGAAGGGAACATTTATGTTCATCTCTGACAAGGAAGGCTTCCTTGATGCTAGTCCTAGCTCCATACGCAACCACATTTCTGCTATCATTGCCCCACTGGTTTTCTCATCGGTCATGGAACATCACTTCCATGAGGTGTTCTCTTCCCTGGTTTGCCCCATCGTGGCTGTCTGAGGGAGAATGAATGCACGTGCCTAGCCGTCTGCTCACATTCAGCCCTCCAGTCAAGTTACACCAGGAGTGAGTTTGGCCCATGATGAACAAATGAAATCTGCTGGAAGGTGGTTAACACTCTGCAGTTTTTACCATGCACATAAATTCATGGTGAAAACTGCATGGGGGTGGTTACTCCAGGCCAAGGAAGTGCTGGGCTCTGTTGTAACTAAATGAACAGGCCTGAAGGTGATCGCTTCATCTGCATGAGGGTGCACATGGGTGGAGAGTCCTAATGAAATGGACTGAGCATCCTGGTGTCCAAAGTCCTCCATCTCTGGAACAAACAGAACAATCATTTTTATGACAGCCACCAAATCAATCCTCAGCCTACCGTGAAAGACCATTGTTGTCATCAGCCAAGTGATGTAATTTAACCTCTCTCTTCCTCTGCTGAGACTGACTAGGAAGCCAGTCAATGCCACCTGTGGCTGTGACCATTCTGGGGGTCAAGCACCTTTGCTATTAGCAACCTCTGGTCATGGGGAACTGGACTTAGGGTGCATCTATACTGTGGAAGTTGCAGCCCCTGTAGACATCACCCAGGCGGCTGACAGTGGAGGTCTGGGTGGGTGGCCACCTGAGTATTACTCGGCGTTCTGGATAGGTTTTTCTTACCAAGCTAGACCACTGTACTGTCATGGCTACATCATTAGCAGTAGCTTAGCCCGCTAGTTTGAAGCCAATATAGGGAGGCATATGCAGATGTAGTATAGACACATCTGCCAGCATCAGTTCACTTAAGCATTTGAACAGCAGTGGCTTAAGATGGTCCCAAGAAGCCAGATGGTCTCTCTCCATCAGACTCTGCTCCAAACTGCAAGTCTTGCCTGTCTCCACCAACTATTTTTACCAACCAGGACCAGATCTGACACTGAGTGCATTATCACTGGAAGATCCTCTGAACTCAACTCCAGAGTTTGACTCCCCAGCTTGGAGAGGCTTTCTGGGCTGATTGTAAGCAGCCATTAGTTATCAGCTATGAAATTATTGATCAGCTTTAGTTGTACATCTCCCGCTCCCTCCCTGATTACCCCAAGCTTTGAGGTTAATGCATGACACCTGATCAGCTTAATACACTGAGTCTATTATCAGATTAGGGGGGGGTTGAAGACATCTGCTCTCTCAGCCATCTGGTAAATAAGGAGTCTTCAAGTGGAAGCAGCAGACAAGGGCAGATGATATTCTCCCTGCAGCTTGTACTCGTGTATGTCTGGAACCTCTCGGCATTTTGGAGGTAGAAGCCCTCACCCTGTAGGTAAGTGCCCTTTCCCCCCGACCCTGCTTCATAATACAGGTGATATTGTTGGGGCATCTGCTGGCCCCATGAGCTCTCTTCTTGCTTCATTTAGAGAAGCTTGCTTTTTTTTTTTTTTTTGCTGATACAAATGTCAGGGTAGGACAAGTAAGAAACTATCCTAGCTAGAGAGTTTCACTGGATTCATCTGCTGCTCTCTGTAGACGGCAGGACTTGAAGGGAGAGAGAGAGCTGGTCTATTTTACTGAAACAGCAGGCATGGTGCTAGAAAAATTAAGATTGCTACCAGAAGAATTTGCAGCAAAGGCATTAAAATGAATCTATTGGCTTTATACTTAATTACCTTTTAGTGCTCAAATTCCAAACTGCCTTTTGATTCTAGACATGCAATTGGATAGTTTGTAGCGTGGGCCAGTGCATTTTGATACTTTGAATAATACTCTAAAAACAGCAATTACAAACTTCTGCTTAAAGAGATCCTTCTTCCTCAAGAGGTCTCTACGAACTACCTCTAAACCTCAGACCCATTCCATCAACCTTCATTTATACTAATGCCTGTTGATACCAGAAGCCCAGTCAAGTAGTGCTTTAATAGAGATTTTGTCATGTGAATTGATTGTTCCTAAAAATTTCCAATCCTTTTCCAAGCCCTAACTTATCCACAAATTTAATCTCTCTTGTTCTATTTTCATAGATAGGATTCTGTTTGAGATGCATTTGCCTCAAACTGCATCTGATCATCTCTTAGAAATAATACATATCAAATGTGCATTCTAGCAACATATTCAGACACTCGGAGCAATTGCAGTTTCTCTGGACAGTTCTCAGTACCCAGTTTGTTTTTAATACTCTTCTGTTAAGGAAAATTAGCAACCAAAACATTGCATGAAAACCATAAAAGCACTAGATATTGAGTTGGGCTTAAACTGAGAAAAAGGAGGGAAGAAATGATTGGTGAAATACTCCAATTAGCCTCTCCACCAAGCAGCCACACCAGATTCTCAGATTGCCTATCACTTAGGCTGTGATTTTATACTGAGGGCCAGGACTCTGGTTCTAATCCCAGCTCTAACACCCACCTGGAGAAAGCCATAAGAACCATCTTGGTACTTCAGGTCACCATGTCTGTAAACCAGGGATGACATTTACCTTCTTTACAGGATATTGTGAGGCTTAATTAATTAATGTCTGTAAAGCACTTTGGGACTCTTGGATGGAGAACAGCAAAGTATTAATACATTTAGCTGGAACTGCATCTCGGTAATGAACCCATTGTGATATCCTTCCTTCAGTGTGGTACGCTCAGAGTTCAGAAAAAACAGTCTGCAACAAAACCACTCTCTTAATTGAAGAGACATGGGCAGTTCTAAGAAACAGGTTCACTGGTTCTTTTCAAGAGCTACTATACAAATGTTCATCTGTAATAAATATTGGAACAAGAGAGTTTAGGAAGGGGTGTCAACCCCTGTGCTTCAGGGTATAATCCCACCTCTAGCTCCTGGGGTTCAGAAGGATTTTTTTAGGGGCTAGGATCCCCCATAAGCACCTGCTGCAAATTTTTCCTACGTCTTCTGAAATACCTTGTACTAGTGAGATGATACTGGACCAGACAGATTACTAGTCTGAACCAACATAGAAATTCCTGTGTTACCTAAATGGCACAGTTATACTAGCTGAGGATCCAGCCCATCAAGATTTAAAAACGGGTATCTTTTGTAGGGAATGCTGGAAAAAATCATGATGGACATTTCCATGCTGGCTATGAATGGGCAAGCAGAGAGCCTAAATCCTTCCTACTGTCCTGGGCCTCTGACTTCAAGTCCTAAAAGAAGATGGGCTGATACTAATATTGGTCTGCCTTAGTGAATGTATGTGGCATAGTGACAGGCCTTTCATTATGACTGCAGGACTGAATGGCCCAAGATATGACGGAGAAAGAGCTTCGGAAGATGGAACTTGACCAGCTGAAAAAGGAGGTGAAGAATGAAAGACAAATGGTAACTCTTTCTATTAGTCACACACTGGACAAGTTCAGTGTTGGGGTAACTACAGATCTTAGTTGACCAGAGTCTCTTCTGCCTGCCAACTGAGCCCAATTTGAGTCTGCCGACATAGACTACTGTCACAAGGCACTGGTTGCCCTTGAGTCCCTTATGGGAACAGGGTACTTAGCATCTAGAAGGACTGGTCACTTTGTGGGGGGTAAAGGCTTGGGTCCTAGCAGTTCTTCATAATGATGGTCTGCACCCATCATGCTAGGATCTTTTGAAAATCTGGCCTGTCGTGCCATTAGGTGCACAAAGAGCCTGACTCCATTCTGTGCTGAAGCCTTTGGGAGTTTTGATATTTGCAAGATCCCTTCATGACCTAATGAACAGCGAGATCAGATAATAACAGATTGTAAGGACAGTATATTTTAGATGCTGTCATAGGCAACCTTGCACTTGACACTTCCTCTTCCTCTCAAAAAATGGTTGCATCATTTATGGGAGACTCCATAAAAATAATTCAGTCGCACTGTATAACAACAATATCATCATACACTGTAAGGGGAAAAATCCTACACTGGCAGGGGTGCGTATGGCTAGGTGGACTAGAGAGGTTGTTCCAACACCCAACAGACTATCAAACTTCAAAACTTTGTGGGCGATCACATGTCTTTAAATGGGGAAACTTTTAATTGAAAGGGGAGTAAGCACAATCCATGGACTCCTTCTCATGGCCTCACCAGCCATGGTTAGTAAACTAGAGGAATGAAAAATCTTGGCCAATATCCAACATTCACCATACAATTGCTAAGCAGAACCATATTACATTAGCATGGCCCGAGTTTCTAACAACATTGGAGAGAGCATCTGCAGAGACTATCCTGGCTGTGCAACTAAAATGGTATGGCCAAGGAACTTTTGCAGGTGTTGAGCATCCTCTGCTCTGATGAAACTTCATGAGCCATCCAGCCGTGCTAGATCAAGCCCTGGGGCTCTGGGAAATTCCTGGTGCAGGGCCAAGAAACAGCCTGATTGCAAAAAGTAATTCTCATCAAAAAGCGAGATTGTTGCTTTAATAGGGATCTCCACAGTTCTAATCAATAATGCTAAGAGAAGGATTTAGTGGGGATATAAAGCAACATGCTACCACAGTTAGACATTAGAGGATGGTCTCTTAATGAGAGGGCTGGGGGATGGGGCAGATTACCCTTTATCTTCCTGCATCTTCCCCTGAAACATCAGACTATGGCGCCTGTTACAGAAGGGAGCAGGGAGACCTTAGGTCAGATCTAGTCTGTAATGAGACCTTGCTACCATGACAAAAAAGAGATGCTTCTCTCTCTCTCTCCAGATCTCCAAGACGGGCAAAGAGCTCGTGGAATACATAGAATCCATGGCAGCGGAGGATCCTCTGTTGAAAGGAATTCCTGAGGACAAGAATCCTTTTAAAGAGAAGGGAGGCTGTATAATAAACTGACCCCCACTGCTCACAGACAAACATGCAACTGCTTCCTCTTGCAAAATCCAGACTGCCAGTATTCTGCCTGTCCCATAGCATGATCTTTGCAGAGTGGAACAGCCCCAAACTACATTCTCATGAAACATAGCACATTTACAGACCACAAAAAAAAAACACCCTACTGAAGAAATGCTTACCTTCAGCAGCGAGAAGGCAACCTATTTTTATGGCATCCCCACCTATTTAATTTCAGCTTGAGGTACACATGCAGAATGGGTTTGAAGAGACCTGCAGGGCTGTAGTCTTAGTAGCATTTATTTGACTTTCCCTCCACTCCTAACTGCAGAATTGAATCCCCAGGTACTAGGTGCAATTCAATTCCCCAACTCAATACATTGCTGTGTGATGTTGGACAGGTCACTTAATCCTTGTGCCTCAGTGTCCCCATCTGTAAAATGCAGATGATGATGCTTGCTTGCCTCTTGTAAAGCACATTGAGATGCAGGCTTCAAAAGGCACTAGGCATTATTATAAATTAATCCCAAGAATTTGAAAGGACCTTATACATTTACCTGTTCATTATGTTCATAAACCAGGTGGCCAGCTATTTTTGTTAATTTCTTAACAACAACATATTTAACATAAATTCTATCTCCCCTTCTCAAAGGCACTTCAGCTATCTGTACATCCAGTAATACTGGATATAAATACATCAACATTTACCATTTAAATGTTTGTGCAATCTTTTCATATACAAGAGGAGCAGGGTCATGGTCTGTGGAAAAGGTCATTAGAAGTCAACTTTGATCACAATGGGGAAATGGAACTATGATGGGGAAAGTTGCAGGCAATTCCCCACCCTGGTTGTGAACTAGATCTCACTGACAATCATTGCAATGGCATGGCTTTCTGCCTGCCTGAAACATGGCTATAAGACTCTTATGCGTTAGGTAGAAGGGAATCAGAACTTGTGGCAGAGGCGATACCTTTTATTAGACCACCTAGATTTTTTTCAAAAATAATTCTTTAATTGCAAGCTTTTGGGCACAAACACCCTTCTTCAGGCATAGGAGAAAAGATTGGAAAAGTTCTCCTGGGTAGAAATGAAAATTCGTATTTCATAGGAGAATTGAAGGTGTGGTAAAATCTCCTGTTTGGAACAGTTCATTTTATATGCAGATTATGTGTTAAGTGGCTCACAATCTCTTGGAGCGGCACAAGAAAGGAACAAGGCTTGCTGCCCTCTTTGCGCTGCATCTAGGTCGAGTTTTATCCCATCTGATGTTTAGCAAATTCTTCATACGGTTAGGGACGGTAGCAGGGAACAAAGGTTGGCTTCTAATGACCTCTTCCACAGATCCTGACCCTGCTCCTCTTGTATATGAAAAGATTGCATGAAGTTTAAATGGTAAATGATGATGTATTTGTATCAAGTATTACTGGATGTGGATGTATAGAGTTGGTGTTGGGGGATGGCTGGAATTAGGGCAGGTTGGGCTATTTTACCACTGCCAGTTTTTCACACCATGCCTGTGTTGGTTACAGCCAGTGTCCTCTGCTCCTGAGTTAGCACTTGGATTAATGCAGCTGAGGGGGTGGGAAAGACAGCAAGGCTCAGAACCTTGGAAACAAAAAGTGACCTAGAGGAGAGGGTCTCCACTCACTCAGCCCTCCTCCCTTCCCCTTCCCAGGGGAGTAGTAATCTGGAGTCATTACTCCCTTTACCATGGGAAGGCTTGGCTTGGCTTGGCTTGTATGCAGGATCTACGGCTACTGATCAGCTGCTCCACACTTAGCTGGCAGCACAGTAGAAAAGCCAAGCACTGAATGACATTCCTGATCCTAAAGGAGATTTCTGAGGCCTTGCCAGGGTGGCATGGATGTTGGCTCTGCCATTTTCCTAGGCCATTACCTGATGCCATTCATCTAGTTAACACTGCAGCCCCCAGATAAAAGCTTCCCAGAACAGTTGGTGTGACTGTGGGTACCTAGGTTTATTTCTGACAAGCCCCAAAAGAAGAGTCACTGGCCAACAACAGTTTGTACTGAAAAATAAGACAGCCAGGAATCCTAGCTTCCTGTCTACCTCACCACACTTCCCCTTTGAGTCAGACAGGCAGTCGAGACCATGACACAGACCCCAGCTACAGCCTACAATATCTTTGCAAAGGTCTCTCCTATAGCAACTGTTACAAAACCCATTACTTCAGAGGTACGAATGACCTGATTTAAGTCATGTGCATATCACCGTAAGACTCAGAAGGAGCAGAGACAATGCATGTGTTTTCAGTGAAGGAATGATCCATACTCCTATGATAGCAATGTTTGGGAAGAAGCAGCAGGGGTATATTTTAGGTGCCAGTAGCAAAGATTGTGTGTGGCAATTGTCCTTGTGCTGGGATGTACCAAAGAATCAGCTCCTGATTCATTAGCAGCAAAGCAGAAGTTATATTAGAAGTGGCTTCTGTAGTGCTAGTTTTAGCAAATCCTTGTACACCTTACATGACTGCTTTCTGCTAAGCCACCACTCACTCCTATTTAAGGCTCAGTCCTGCCTTGTGCTGCACCTTAGAGAAGTTGAGGCTGCTCAGCATTTCTCAGAATCAGGCCCCAAATGCATCACCAAGGAGCCTAGCTCTCCTAGAAGATAGGAACCCTGATGCGCTAGTATTGGAGAGCCAAGTTGGGGCTTATGTCATTCCTCTGCAACCAGCAGCTTCATTTGCTGTGCATTGTCAGTAATTAGCCAAAGCTGTTTTGTTACCTCCCTTGTAGCCTATAAATAAAACTGCACTGTGAATATTTTAAACGTTGCCTCTGTCTTCTTTGGGTGATGGTGGCTGTTTCGAGAAGCTAATTTTACAGCTGGGAGCACAGGACGCTCAGCTCAGTTAACCTGAGGTGGGAAGAGGACAGGGGAGGGGCAAAACCCAGCCTTTCCTCCAGAGAGACACACATTGAAATTAATGGAAATTTTGCCAGAGCAAGGATTAGCAAGGTTCAGCTTCCCCGTTGGCACTGAAGGGCAAGCAGTTGACATCTTCTCCAATAGGCAGGCACAATATATTGCTTTCTAATCAAGACAAGGTTGAAAGCAAGACCTGGTTCCTCCTGCCCCTCCCCTCAGCTTTTGACAGAAGAGACCTCCTATTTTATCAAGACCAGCCACCCTTTCCGTCACAAAAAAATTAAACTTGCCCACTATCAGATTAAAGCTTTTCTTTTCATCTCTGCTTCTAATCCAGGAAGAAGAGAAATCAAATATACCTAGGTTTTACTGTTCTCAAAGAAGATTGACCTATTAATCAAAGCTAAACTCCTTGCAACCTGCGTCAGAGTGAAATAATCAGTCTTAAAAGGATTTAGATTTCTGGGACTTTCCTGTTTGCCTGGCATCTGGACTGGGCAAGGATTTACCAACAGTGGAGGAAGCAAGAGTACAACCAGCTATTTGAAGTTTGCCGAGGCGCTGATCGACTTGTGCCAGCAAAGTCCATAGTAACTCCTGGCCACTGCCATGCAACACAGCCCTGGCGCATGGAGTCTGCCTGCCTTGCAGGAGCACAGCACTCTGCAGGGCAGCACTCTCCCACATGGCCAATGGGATTTTGAACAGCCAGGACCATGTGCATTATATGATCACACACACAGCAGGCAGTAGGCTCTGTAGATGCAATCTATTAAGCAAGCTATTAACACCGTAGATGATAAAAGCCACCCTTCCAGGCTGAAACACAACATGCTGCTTATCAAGATGTTACCATGTGTCCAGCATGGCACAGCCCTATTTACACCCATGGCCATTATGAAACAGGCAGGTGCACAATTGTGTTTGTTGCAGAGTACTGAGGTAAAATACTCTGCAACAAACAACATATTGATCTTGTGTCAATATGAACATCAGCTGAAGCCAGGAGGCCTGTTCTATCTCTGTAGGAGAATGCCTGACTTGGGCAACATCGCCAGGCATCAAGAACCAGCCAGGTACACACTGGATGCATCTACACGTGCATTTAAGTGCAACTGAATGTAATGCACATTAAGATAGTATGCATTAAGTGATGTTTGGCAAATGCCTATGCATGCAGGGACTTGGCACTAAAGTTAGTGCCAAGTCCTTGCAGTCCTGCCATGTGTCCCTAGTGCAGGGGTCAGCAACCTCTGGCACATGTGCTGAGCATGGCATGCATGGCCATTTCGCTCAGCACACCACCACCAGCCTGGGTTCTAGGCAGCTGCTGCCAGCCACGAAGCCCGGGCTGCTCCCAGGAGGTGGCTGGGCAGCTGCAAGCCCTGCTACAAGCTGACCGGGCTCTGTGGTTGGCAGCAGCTACCCAGAGCCTGGGTCAGTTGCAGCCAGGAGGCTGCAAACATCTGCTCCAGGCTCCAACATTAGCTCCATACCAGCGGGTGCAGGCGTGCCTCGGAGCGGACAGTGAGGGAGCGGCCTGAGGCAGCGTAACCCCGGCCTCTCCCCCACTGTTGGCGCAGAGCTGATGACAGCTCTGGAGCCCGGCGCAGCTGTTTGTAGCCAGCCTCGGCTGTGGGCAGCTGCAGCAGGCAGCGGACAGGCTGCAAACAGCTGCACCAGGCTCCACAGCCCTGGCATCAGCTCCATGCTGGTGGCTACTGCACATGCACCTCAGAGCGGACAGCAGGAGGGCTGTGCTGCCTCAGGCCCTATCCCCACTGTCTGCTCCGAGGTGCACGTGCACCCACCAGTATGGAGCTAATGCTGGAGCCCGGAGCAGCTGTTTACAGCCTCCCAGCTGCATCCAGCCCAGGCTCTGGTAGCTGCTGCCAACCATGGAGCCCGGGCTGCTTGCAGCAGGGCTTACAGCTGAGCCTAACTGACTCTCACCCCCCTCTGAGCCCAGCCCTGGTCCAGCCCCCCACCAGGATGAGGCTGGAGCTGCCTCTTGCCAGGAGCACCACACCTTTTGTGGGCTTAACTGTGTGGGGTGGGTGGGTGGGTGGTTGGGCAGGCTCTAGGCTGGGGCCTCAGCCACCTGTGCTGCAGCCTGGGGGCCCCCCGGGGAAGCACAGGGGCTCTGGCAGGACCAGGGCATTGTTGGGTCGGACTTTGTCCAGTGACCCAGGAGCCCGGCTCCGTGCACCTGCGCATCTGGTTCTGCGTGTTTGTCTGCCTCTGTCTGGTTCTGTGTGTCTGTGTGCGCACACGTCTGGTTTCGGATGTGTGTGTGCATGTGTCTGTTCTGGGTGTGTTCTGGTTCTCTGTGTGCATGTGTGTCTGGTTCTCTTTCTGCTCTCCTTTTTTCTTTCTCTTTCTCTCTCTCTCTGTCTCTCCTCTTTCTCTTATTTGTCTCTTTTTTCTCTCTCTCATTGCAACATGTTCAACAAAAAAGGAATATACAACAACAAAGGCAACATTTATGATTATGAAATATACTAATATGCAGTGCATCCTGCCATGTACCCCCTCCCTCCCCCCCGCCCCCTTCCCTGCCCTCATGTTGTTTTTCTGGCATGCCAGCACTCCAGCACCTTCCAAGGTAGACATTGTGTTTTTTTCAGCGCTCCGGCCAAAAAATGTTGCCTACCCCTGCCCTAGTGGCTGGGGAGACCCGGCACTAAAGTAATGTTAAAGCGCATTAATGCGCTTTAACTAAATGTGCCTAAATTTGATACCTACATTTGCAGGTATCAAATTTAGGCATATTTAGCCTAATTTCACCATTTTTAATGTACATTAAGGGCATGCATGTGTAGATGCGTGCCCATAATGTGCGTTAAATTAGGCTAACGTGTATTAACGTGTCTCATGTAGACGCACCCACCACTGCAATCCCCCAACCTCCCTGCTCTTCAAAGCCTGTCCTCATAAGCTCAGGAGCTGCACTGAGGGCAGCACAGATGTACCAGGGCACAGCGCAGCAGTTCTGTGAATGAAGACAACTCTGCTTCACGTCTGAGCCCAGCTGAGAGTGAGAACATTTTTTTGACGTCACTGAACAGCTCTGGCTTTGAACATTTCTGGCTGTGTGTAGGGAGGGCTGGAGGGTGGGTCAGCTGAATAAATATGGGAAGTATTAATCCAGCCATATTCTTAAGGGTAGAACCATGCTCCAAGTGGCAAATTCGTATAGGTTAGTTCATGGAAATGAACAGTCACCCTAAGAACGAAAGTCTCCTTCGGGTGATTTAGTACTTTCAGTTCTTCTCTCCAACATGTCCCCCAAAGAGCTAATTCCCTATTTTCAGCCTCCTCTGCGGGGCAAGTCCTGCGGGACTCCTTTGTTGTTAATTAGCCATTGTTCATAGGAGGAAGCAACAGGAGTTTGCAACTGCACTTCAGATACCTGCCCTAAAGGCCACTGGCAACGTGTAGGGGGTGCACGCACACCCCCTACGAAAAGGTGCTGCTGACACTGTCAGCAGCGCCTGTGGGCAGTCGCTGCTTGCCACCCCTCCCCACCCCATGAGACTGCCAGCGGTGTCTGCAGGTGGTCGCCAACCCCTGGTCAGCGCTTGCCACCCCCCGCTGCTGCTGACACCACCAGCAGTGTCTGTGGGAGCTCACCGCTTACTGCTGCTGTGCTCCTGCCATCGCCGCTGTGCTCCTGCCACCGCTGTGCCCCCCCAGCCCAGAGGTCAAGAAGAGTGTGGCCCTTTCAGCAGGCATTGCTGCCAAGGACAAGCTGTTGTCTCCTACGTCAGCCACTGGCACACAACAGAAGTGACAAGAACCCGGGCTGGAATCCATGGACCACCTGCCACCTATGGGCAGTGTGATTTCTCCACGGGCCAGGAAAAACAAACGGTTCTCACCCTACCAACCCTTCACTGCACATACTGTCACAGCACCCTGCATCTGAAACTTCAGATGTGCTACTAAGGCACCCCAGGGCTGCATAAAAAGACAAAAGGGCTGAAGAAATGCTACCTTATCTTTGCCCTCTTCCTCCCTCTCAACACAATTTTCCCCATTCTTATGGGCTGTTTAGAGCAGTGGTTCTCAGCCTTTCTAAACTCAAAGCCCACTTTGCTAGACTCAAGGCACCCCTTGGAAAGCAACACTTGACCACAGAACACCAGAGCAATGCTTCTGTTGCAAATGACTCAGGAAGACCACATGTCAGACTGTTTTTAACACTATGGCATCTTATTTGAAATCTCTGGGTTTAACTTGTGAATCATGTTTGCACACCTAACAGTGCTAACATTGTCTGACACCCCCGCAACCCACCCAGAAAGGTCTCACAGCACAGGGGTGGCCTAGTGCCACAAGTGGCATGGGCAACCTGGATGAGGTGGGCGATAAGCGAGGGGGCAGGCAGCAGCACAGTGGCAGATAGGGCAGGGGGCAGACAGCAGAGCAGTACAGCAGGCAGGAAGCAGCAGACAGGGAAGTGGGGCAGAGCAGATGGGGAAACTGCAGGAATCAGAAAACCGAGAAGCAGAGCAGACGGGGACATGGCAGGAAGCAGAGCAGACAGGCAAACAGGGCAGGGAGCAGGAAGTAAAACAGCGGAGCAGCCAGGGACACAAGGCAGGCTGCAGAAAGAGGAGCAGCAGCGCAGGTGGGGGACACAAGAGGGAGCAGAAAGCAGAGCCGATGAAGAAACATGGCAGGGAGCAGAAAGCGGAGCTGCAGCACGGGCAGTGTCACCAGGCAGGGAACCGAAGGCAGATCAAGAAGGGAGCATAAGGCAGGAGCCAGAAAGCAAGGCAGGCAAGGGAACGTAGCGGGGAGCAGAGCAGCAGATCGGGCAGGGGTGGCGGAGGACTCGGGGAGGGCTCGAGGCTCGTTTGCGGCACGTTTTGCGGAGGAGGCTGGCCCCAGGCGGGACCCGCCGCCCCGTCCCAGCCCGCAACCCAGGCCCTGCCCCGGGGGGGGGCCGGTAAGAGCGACGCTCGCGCAGTGCCCAGATGAGGGGGGCAGCAGGAGCGCCGAACCCCGACTGCTGCCGGACTCCCCTTGACGACCAGCCAATCGCAGCGCGAGGCAGGCGGGCACTGCCAATCAGATGCAGGGGGCGGGGCCGTGCGGAACGAAGCTTTCCCAGCCAGCTGCTGCCTCCGCCGCCCCCACACATGCGCAGTAGAGCGGCAGCTCAGCTCGCCCAAAACGGAGTCTGGTGTAACATCCCCCCCCACCCCTGGCGCGAGCAGCGAGGGTCCGGCGTGGCCCCTGGCCCCTCAAGCGGGGTCCCCGTTGCACTGTCCAAGCCTGTGTGGCAAAAAGTCCTCGAGGTCCCACCGAGATTTGAACTCGGATCGCTGGATTCAAAGTCCAGAGTGCTAACCATTACACCATGGGACCAGCTGGGTGTTCTGCGCTGTGGAAACTCTACTGAACCCACCTTCGCTGCCCAGCCTTGCCTGCAGTACAGGAACTGGGGTCGGGAAGGTGTATGCACCAAACCCTTATGGGGGGAGGGGTGCAGGAAGGTAGCTGCCAGCTGCAGTAATGCCTCTGCTGCACAGAGCTGAGCCATCTATCTCCCCAGGAAGTCCTGCTCTGGGAGAGCAGGGAGTCAGGGGGCCACCAGGGAAGGTCTCAGCAGCAAAGCTGCAACCCCTGGGGCTGGAGAGTGCAGGGAGCGGAAAGCAGAGCAGCCAGGGACACAGGGCAGGGAGCAGAAAGCAGAGCAGCTGATGGGGAAGGGGATTAGAGTGGCACTTGGGGTGCTGTCTAAGCCCCCCAAGCAGGTGCCGATGTCTTCAAGGGCACCTTGAAGGCCCAGTCTCCCTCACTTCCTTATTTTAATCCAATTGGATTTATATACAGCAAAAGGAGGATTTTGCTATATAACAACAGCCCTGGAAAAAGCAATGATTGTCCCTGACGCATGATCCTCCCTGATGCAGCAGTGTTGCAACCACAGCCACAGCGATCTCCGTGCTGTGTTGGAAAGCGCAGCTACAAACTACCTAGTAGCATAATAGAAAGGAAGTGCAATGTCCCTGCTTGGTGGCATGGACCAAACCTCACAGGCGACTAGCATCTTCCTCTGAGGAACAATTTTGTTGCACTTGTTTTAATGAAACGCTCCATCTCTCCTTCAGAACCATGCCCCCCAAAAAGCAATAGCCCCTTCCCCTCTTCACGTTGCCACTAAGGTGAGAACAGCCCCAAGCAGTCCCCACGGCACAGAACTGTAAAGGAACTTGCAGTCTGTGAGTTAATACAGGTTTTATGGCAGTGGCTCTCAATCTTTTTTAGACTCAAGGCACCCCCTAATTAGAATCAAGGCACTAGGAAAATGCCAGCTCAGTTTTCAGTCTTTTTTTTTTGGACAATGGCAAAAAAAAAGAGCAATTCTTCTCCTGCAAAGAATTCAGAAGGCCCACAACAGATCAGAATAGTTTGGACACTATAGATCCTTACTGGAAAACTTTGGATATATTTTGTGAATTGTGTGGGTGATTGCACACCTAACAGCACCCCCATGACACTTAAAAGCATCTCATGGCCAATGCACCCTGGTTAAGAATCGCTGCTCTATGGGTTTAGACAAGGGATGGGTCATCATCAGGCAGCAACTCCTTTCTCACCAAAGAAAGAGACTCCTTAAGACCACCCTGAAGGGGAATCCTTTACCTTGATAAATCATGGCTCATCAGTGGCACTCAGTACCCTGCCCAACCCTGCAGATGTGGGTTTGGCCTGTGCATTATTTCATACAGGACACACAAAGGAAAAGGAGCTTCTGTCAGGGTCCTCAGCCACAAAGCCCTGGTGGCACAGGATGTCTTCTCTCTGGCCTCAGAAATGCAACACTGTGTGTTCTCTCACAGCAGCTCAACCTCATCCAGTGCAAGAGACCACAGGGGTTTTCTGAAACTGTTAGCACCTTCAGGCAAGGCATTGCCTACAGCCGCCTGATCCAAAAAACAAAGGGCAGATCTCTGTTAAATCCCCAATCCTAACTCTCCTGCTGTGGAAGCAGGTCTCTGTGCATTCTTAGCCCTATATCTTCTCTCCATATCTTCTCACCTCAGACCTTCTCCCTGTGATATCAACCTCATCTTGTCACTAGCCATTCATTTTGAGTTTGAGGGTCTCTGTTCAATTAACTTCCAGGACTGAGAACCCTATGGCATTTAGCTTAGGGGAAAGTTTGCTGTTTTCACCGTCTGGCTGACAGCCCTGGAGACATCTTTACACCTGTCATCTTCCATTAACGCCACCTCTTCTCAAAGCAAAAGGTCTAGGAATTTAACACTCCTACCATTTACCCCAGAACCCAGTTTTAGTTAGTTTTCCCTATGTGCTACATTAAACATGTCCCAAAGCAAATCACCTGGGGTCTCAGGAGTATGTTAAAACCTAAACACTAGTTAAATGCTTGTTCAACTTGCATGCAAGTCCCAGTCCAGGCAAATAAGAACCTATTAGCAATGCAGCTTCCCTCACTCCCTGTTTGTCTCTCTTGCTAGCCCAAGGGCCCTGAAGCCTGATCCTGATATAGGAAGTAAGTCAGAAATGGACAACGGTGGAGCATGTTGCCTTCTGGCTGTTCTGTGCTTGCCAGAGCCCACTGAGAAGGTGTTAAATAACACTTAGGATAGTGTGTTAATTTAGAGCAGAATAGCTATTCCAGAATAAGTGTCCCATAGGGTACTATTTCCTCTTAACTGCATAGTCAAGTCCTGACTCCCAGCTCTCAAACAGCCCCAGAACCTTGGGCTGGACAAAACCAAGGATCAGGACCATTCATGTTCCTTTGAAGTTTGGAAAAATTTTGAAGGTCCATTTTCAGCAGTGATGCAAACACAGGGCATGACAGACTGGTGACAGGTCAGGCCACAGGAACATGGTCAGAACTAGTGCACATGTTCTCAAGCCTTGTAGCCTCTATCCAAGGGCAGAGTGAAAGTAAAACCAGTTGTGGGTTTATCCCAGGTCTGATTGCCCCAAACTTCGACTCACATCCAAACAGGCATGGGACAGTCATTTATACATGCTGCTTGAATGGCAATGAACTCAAATTAACCCCAGTTGTCCTGGGGGAAAAAATGTCATCTTGGGGTGCAAACAGAAGTTGCCCTTTGTGTCTTCATAAAAAAATTTAATGGTGGCAGGAGTTGCAAGCAAACAGACGTCCTTGCTTTTTGTTGCATTCCAGGTACCTAAAATACATTATTCCTTTTAACAGTCTGTCACTCCTTAGAACAAAGGATGCCTGCTTGCTGGGCATGATTCCCACAGCCCAGGGTTGCCAATGCTCTCCAGCCACCCTAAAAAGATGATTCCAGGGCATGTTTCATGCTGCAGGGGAAGGGAACCCTATTGGATCCCCCTAGGTCACAGCCAGGCACCTGAGACCCCAGGAGCAGCAAGGGCCCAGTCCTGGGGACAACAGCCCCAGGTGACGTCTGTACCTGCCCATCAGTTAGATCATATCCTGGCACAGCTGAGCCCATGCCAAATGTTTGTAGCTGGTACTTAAAGTGGAACAATGGGCTTGTATGTAGGATTGCAGAATGTCCTGAGAGAAAAGTGACATCTTTTTAGCCATCGTGAGCCGAGAGATCCTTCTTGCATTAGAATCTCAGCATGACAGCTCACCCTAAGTCACTGCTTCACAGTCAGGGAGTACAGGGGGGGGGTGTCCTTACACTAGAGGGTGGGTAACGTGGTTATTTGCACAGTCCTAGTCATGAGTGACTCAACCACCCTAATCCTGCTCTAGTCAACACCCCTCCCCCTTCTAAGATCTCACAGCTTAATTTGCATCTTGTTCACCTTTGCAATGACTAACACCACTGCCCTTTAAGGAGATTGCTAATCACCCAACCTAGGCTGATGCAAATAATTCACTTTTTCTTACCCTAAACTACAGGGCTGTATGGCTCACTAGCACATCTGGCTAGCAGATGCAGGCACACTTGTACAGGAATTGCACAATCTGCAGTAACACAGAACAGGAAGCCCACAAAAAGCAGGCTTCTCCAAATTAACGTTTACAACAAAGGAAAGTAAATCCTTCATTGCACTGATTCCGAGTCAGGGTGCTGCAGCACTCCACACTGCCTCAAGATCCTTTCAAGGGTGCTCTGGGGTGCCACGCAATGTTAGCACTGTCAGGTGTGAAAATAGGATTTACAAGATAAACACATAACATTTCAAACGGAAATCCGTAGAGTTAAAAACATTCTGCCCTGCTGTGGACTTTTTGGGTTCTCACTCCTGTTATTTTTCTGTACTCAAAACAACAAATGACAACTAACAGCTGGCACTTTCCTAGAGGTGCCTTGAATCTATTCAGGCCACTCTCTAGTCCATCCATGAGTGCCTGGAGTTATAAAAGCTTGAGAACCACTGCTTTATTTGAAAGTGGAGACTGTTCAAGTGGCTTGGCTCTTATTTGCATGCACTGCTGCCTTCTACTGGCAATGCTAGGAACTTCTTGAGTATACTAATATATTTGTATTAGTATAGCACTGAGATGATCTGGCCATTCCTTGGGGACTTATGGTGTTATGCATTGTGCGACCCAGAACAAACAAGCCCCAAAGAGCTTGGAGCCTAAGAATAAAACAAGAGACAACAGATGGAAACAGACCACTCCCTTGTTATTTACCCTCACAGTTTTATGCCTTGACTTCTAACTTTTGATGGTTGAGCTACTAATGAGCTGAGCTTTTTTTGCTTAAATTAGGAAATCCTGTGGATGGATTTGCTCTGAACAAGAAACCAGGGCTGTTCCCAGTCCCAAGGCTGTTTTGCCAGCAACTTTTTACTGGCAAAGCTTATATTTGCTTGACTTTTATTCTTCACCCAGAATTTTTAAGGGGTGGACCGAGCAGTTCACTTGTTGATGTCTGCCAATGTGGGATGCTAAAAATGTAATTCTTTATCTGGACCCTAATTGTTTGGGGTACAAAACATATATAAAATGGTCCAAGCCAACAGGCAAGATCAGATCCAGTTTAAATGAGCTTTGTCCTTCTTGACATTAAAATGCTACACAGAAGGTGTATCTACACATGCAATTAATGTGAAAGAATAAACTCCGGTGCAGTTTGTGCCAGCGTTCTTTGCTCCCAGGTGTGCCGTTTGCATGTGCACTCAGGACTGCAGCAAGTTGAGCCTGGTCAGAGCAGCCCCGGCTGGCAGGAGACCAGGGGAGTAAGCCTGCCAAACTGGGGCTGCTCTGATGTGGTTCAACATGCTGTGGAGGGGCTGGCTGGGGCACGAGAGTGCTCCACATATTTGTTGCAGTGCACTAAATAATGCCGCCACCACAAAATAGTATTTGTGTTTAGAAGTACTAACCTATGACAGAGTTAATAGCTTACTGCAGTCTAATAGGGCCAGACATGCAGATGCTGAGACTTTACTGCGGAGCTAATTAGGCAACTACGCTGTAAACATCTCGTGTACACATGCCCAGAGATAATTTTCTGATTCTGCCACCTATAAGGCATCTAATAACCCCTGTGATATCCATGGCAGATGTAACCTCTAGGTCAGCAGTTCCCAACCCCGGATCGTGACCCAAATGAGGGTTGCAGGGGCAATGCCAGTGGTGCCAAACACAAAAGACAAGCCGCGCCCACTCAACCACTCAGAGCTCATGGCACATATGGGACTTAGCAGAAGCCCATGCCGACATGCCAGTGAGGTCAAGAGAGCTCACTGCACATACAGCACACAGCCAACATGGGGCTCAACTGTGCTGCTGTACACCCCTAGATACACTCCTGTTCTTAAGATCTGATTAAGGGCTAATCAGATCTTAAGAAGAACAACTTGAAGAACAACCCAGTCATTGGTGAAGTTTCTCCAGACCTTTAGACCAAATCAAGACGGGGCAGGGGAAGGGAAAGAAATCACAATTTTGTTGGGATATTTTGCTGAAAAGGAGAGAGTGAGCAGAGGTCACCTCGGTAGTAAGAAAGGGAAAAACTGGGGGACAGGCATATAAATCCTTCAACTGCAAGAGACTTAGCAAGTCACAGCCAATGGCCAGTCATGGGCAGGATGTCCAGATCTTCCAAATGTAAGAGCCAGCCCAAGAGAGTTAGAGGTTCGGGGAAAATCATATAAAGGTTTGTCTACCCTGAGAAATCAGACCTGAGAAATCAGAGCTAGGCCGCAGTGGAAGTCAACACAGCACTAAACACTACTGTGCTGAAGGGAACTGAGCATGGTCAACCCCTCCACCCCAACCAGCAGACCATGTTGAATGCAATTATCCCTGTCTAAGAAGGGCCATTGACCACAGTGTCTGAGAGGCATGGTCCAATACAGGGATATTCAACTTCTGGGTGGCTGGGGGCTGCAAACCCCTTGGGTTGCACTAAAAGGGACCATGCCAGCATGGACCTTGGTCCCTGGGGGCTTCACCCTACATATCCTTGCTGCTGCTCCCTGCACCCCCCTGTTGCCCTGTGCATCTGGATGTCCCTCCCCTCCCCTGCTGCATCCCATGCCTTGCTGCTGCACTGGGTGCAGGGTTCCTCTTTGGTGCACTATGTGCCACCTCCTGCTGTTCCCCGCACCTCCCCGCACGCATTGCACCACATGGTCAAACTCACCCTTAGCTTCCCAGGGATGAGCTCCCCCACTGCCCGCCACTGCACTGCCCCACTCAGACATGAGGGCTGCAGGGTCCCCCAGCGCTCATCCTTCTGTCCTGGCCTTCCCTACCACCTGGGAAGGGGCAAAAGGGGGAAGCTGGAGGGGAAGGGAGCCACAGCAGCCACCGCTCATCTTGCCACCAGTTTTCTAATTCCTGGACAACCCCCTGGGATAAAGCTGGAGGATGGAGCCTTGTCTTTTGCCTGTGGAGCTGCCCAATATTTGGAAATTTGGTGGTGGGGTGTGTGGTGGCTGCTGCGGCTTCCAGAACCACAGTAACAACATTACCTCTGCTTGACGTTTATTTCCAGTCCTGTGGGCAGCCCCACTGGCCAGATAGCAAGGGCCCCGCACTCCAGCTGCAGTCCACAGACTGGCCCTGTGCAGGCTGGATGCATTTGACACCCCTGTCTTAGAGGAGTGACACTAGGGAGCCACATGAACAGTGAGTGTTAATGGAAAGCTATGAACAGACATCTCATCCACTTCATTGGGCAAAACAGATGTTGCCCATTAACCTACAGGGTTGGGGCCCTGCTGCTCCCAGAGGACTCCAAGATGAACATGAGTTGTCAATGTGACAAAGTGATCAATAAAGCCAACTGCACTTTATCATGCATTAGCATGTGAATGACAAACAAGTCCAAGGAAGTGATACTTCCTCTGTATGCGGCACTTACCAGGCTGCAGTTGGAGTACTGCATCCAGTTTTGGGCGCCGCACTTCAAGAGGGATATGGACAACCGCGAGAGAGTTCAGAGGAGGGCCACTCATATGGTTGGAGGCCTGCAGGCAAAGCCCTACAAGGAGAGATTGAGGACCCTGGATCTCTTCAGCCTCCACAAGAGAAGGTTGAGGGGATCTTGTGGCTGCCTACAAATTAATCAAGGGGGGCAGCAAGGAATAAGGGATACTCTGTTTACCAGGGCACCCCTTGGAGTCACTAGGAACAACAGCCACAAACTAATGGAGAGCAGATTTAGGTTAGAAAGAACTTCTTCACAGTAAGAGTTGCCAAAATCTGGAATAGGCTTCCACGGGAAGTAATGCTCTCCCCTACCTTGGGGGTCTTTAAGAAGAGGCTGGACATGCACCTGGCTGGGGTCATCTGACCCCAGCGCTCTTTCCTGCCCAGGGCAGGGGGTTGGACTTGATTTACCGAGGTCCCTTCCAACCCGAACTTTTATGAATCTATGAAAAAAACCCAAATCCTTGAATAACATTTTCTGCGTAATGTTATTTCTAGTTTGGAAACCACAATCTGAATATTGATCTTATAATACCTCCCTCCTCAACAAATATGCCACAAACTGATACCGGCTCCTGGCAGGGTCAGCAGCCCCTCCTACCACATTTGGCCACATGCAATCTCACCTGATTTGTAGTTTTAAGATAATCTGATAGAACATTAAAGCTACTTGAACATTTTCATCAACAAATATTTTCATTGATTTTTTAAAAGAAAAATGGCTTTTTGAATGCTATAAAAAAGTCATTTAAATATATTTTGTAGTGTTTGATATTTTTCAGTGTTGCAGAAAAATTATTCAAAACCAAAGTATCTTCAAATTGAATGAACTGGAAACAAACCTTCTGAGTTCGTTTTGGAGTTTCAGGGAGGGAGAACCAAACTACATGAGAGTCAAGCTCCAAAGCTGCAATCTTTTTTGTTTCAAATGGATTTAAAATGAAAACGTTTATTTTAAATCAGGGATTGACAACCTACAGCCTACAGGCCAAATCCAGCCTGCAAAGAGCTTGGGACTGTTGAGTGACTGTTTGCTCCAGGCTGCAGCACGGGAAGGGAATTGGGAGCTTGCAGGAGCAGCTGCCCCAACCCTGGGCACTAAATTTAAGGTGTTGTATTCTGCGTTCCCAAACTGCCTGCCCCCCAGTCCCCTCGGTTCTGCGCTGGGGGCTGCTCACTCACTCACCTTCATCACCAAATCTGCCATTCTTACTTGGTGTTGGCCATATTTATTGGTGGCATTCAGTAAGCAGAGGCTGTTTTAGGAGGGCATGTGTAGAATCAGGAGCCCACAGCATCAGCTGGGTCACATGTGATGCCCATGGTTGTAAAAAGTTGCCAAGCCCAGCTTCACATAATTAGGTTAGGAAACTATGAAACTACAAACTTTTCTTTCAGTTCAATTTTTTTTTCCTTTTGCAGAAAGGAATTACCATTCTTCAGCCAGCCCTGTCAATAACAGGGTGGTTGTTTTTAAGTGGGATTTGGGGGGCGGGGGGGATGTTAAATAAATGTCAGGCTTTATGTGGAATCTAGAACAATGATTTTTAATTTAATGCAGATTGTAATACTGTAGTCAAGTGTTGCATTTGTTGGTAAACTGTGGGCCAAGTGTATTTTCCTGGTCCAAGCCACATAACCATCAACCCGCACCAGTATTCTTAGCTACTTTGCTTCTTCTAGGAATGGATTAAAAACAAACAGGCACATCATTTAGGTTTTTCTTTTCTTTATTTTTAAAAATGAAACAGTGGAGTAAAGCGGTTTGTGGCAAAACCTAGCTGGAAGAAAAATGGAGCCCATGTCCATCCATAATCACAACTCCAGATCTGAGCCAACTAACCTGCCTCACAAAAGTACAAGGTAAAGAACATGGATTAGAAGAGGGAGTTTTGGGGGCGGGGAGGGGGCAGGGGCAGGGACAGGGAAGTGGAAAGATTGAAAATAAACAATCAACTGAAGGGAGGAAAAATATCATTACAGTAAAGTACAACTTTTAGAGGAAGATCTGAAATTGCATTGGATCAGTGAGTGGGAGGGGATGCAGCACTCTGATCAGCACATTCACCACTCTGATGCACTAGAAGGTGCTAGCAATTCCCTACAAACTGCAACTTCAGGGAGGAAGAAATACAGAAAAACATGGTATCCAGCTTGGGGGTTCCAAACCAGGATAGTTTACAATGCCGATTAGTTCTACCTCTCTACGTGTGCATGTCCAATTGTCCTCATTTTGAGATGATCAAAGTTACTTTCATTACACAAAACTTTTCTGTTCGGTTTTTTGCTTTTTATAATCTGCCTCTCACTGCTGTGTCTTTAACTCATCGTGTAAGCCAACCCGAACAGACTGTGATGGCTGCTAGTCAGTTGATTTTACCGAAAATACCTCTCAATTTTAATGCACATTATTTGGGGTATAAAGGCACAACCATGCATTGGATCCAGCTGGCAATCAAATACTGGTGTATGCAAAAATAATACATATGCATAAGTGACTAGTTGTCATTCTAACGAAGTGTAGGTACTACACTGAGGAAGAGGAGAGGGTAGAAGTTGTACTGCTGACAGAAGTAAATATCAAGTTAAAAGGGAAACAAAACAAAAGGTAATGGAAGAAAGAGCTTTTAAAAGAAAATCAGTCAGAACCAAAAAATTTAGGACTGCTGAGGTTTGGAACTTTTACAACTAATGAACATTTTAAAGTGAAAAGTAAGCCCATAAATTCTATTTTTTTAAAGAACACTTTTCTTTGGAAAAAGAGAGTATTTTTTCCCCTACACTACAGCATGTGGAGTTGCCACTACCTATTTTTAATCTATTGTCACTAAGAGGTAGATAAACAAAAATGAATTGGTTATATATAAAGGTCATGCCCCCTTGTTTGACATGCAGTGAAGCTAACAGACTCCAAGGGCACTGGCCAGTGTGGGCTTTCAGGAAAAGCTGGAGGCTTCACGTGGGAGGGAAGGGGCTGCCTGGTGAAGAGTTAAACTACAAACCTGTAGGATTTTTTAACTCAGTGGAACAGATCTGATTGAAGTGAAAGTGTCAGATTGAGGGGAAAAGAGGGACCAATTTATTCTTGAAACCAATGGATTTTATCTGCAGACAGATCTGAGGGCACTGGAAATACACAAATTTGATTTCATTTGTTGCTTTAATACAAACCATTAAACCATTAAAAAAATAATTGACATTTGCTATGATTTACATCCCATGCAATCCCACTGATTTCCTGGGATGTTAAATCAAAAGCAATTTTAGCCTTAAAGAACCTAAAGCATATTTTACCATGCATACAATTTGATTTACTTTTCCAACTATGGTCTATCTAGTGCGTGAAAACAGACTAGTCAGTTTCAGCATGATGGAGTCAGTTTCATTTCCCCCCCTAACAGGATTTTACTGCCTTCAGGTGGTGAAATATCAAAAAGAAAAACCCAGTGTCCTGCACATTTCCACTGGGATTTGAATTTTTAAAAGGTGTCTTTGGAAACACTTCAGATTTGGCCAAAAATGGTTTTCATTATGTGATAAAGCCTAATCTTTGGGCCTGGATACCCCTGACACAATCCCTTTCATTGTTTGCTGTTGCCATTTGCTAGTGCAGCACAGCAACACCTTCCACATCGATTGCTGTTGCCATTTGCTAGTGCAGCACAGCTTCCCCTTCCACATCGAATAACCACCCCTTCTGTCTCTGCAGCTGTGAATACAGGGATGAACAAATTCATTCTTGTGACAAAAAGGCCACAAGTTCATTCCCCCTCCCCAGATGAGTTTTGGAAGCAGCTCCCAGTTTTGCCCAGTCTGTGCCTGAAGCCACTCCTATCATGTCACAAGCCACCACATGTCAGAGAGGTATTAATCTTGAACAAAAATTTAAAATTCTGTAATGTACAACAAAGCAGCAGGGTTCAAATGCACATTTAAATTAGCAATGGGCCGACTCTTAAGGGGTTTCACCGATCGCCCTACCGGCCAATGTCTATCTGAAGCTTATCTGAACCTTGGGGGCCCTATCTGCACCATGCTTAGTGTCCTGCCCTCTCCTGCTAGTCCTGGCTCCCTCACATCTGCTGCCATCACCTTGAGGATGGGAGTGGATTTGGCAGAATGTTTGGCCTCTACTCCCAGGCTTCTTCCAGGGAGTAGAGAGGATGGTGCCTCCTCCCTTATTCCCAGTCCTTCTCTGAAGGACAGCTTTATCCAAGCTCTGTTGCAGGAGCCACAGAACCTGGTGCTGGGAATCTTCAAACTCCTCTGCAATGGCTTTCAAAGATCCTAATGGGTACCAAATTATGGAAAATCCCTTGCTGGGGTAGGGGTAGTAGGATCCTTCCCCCCACCTACCTTTTCCTGTGAGATGAGAGGGATATGATAGAGTTTGGGCTTTCACGGTAGCCCCATGCTGCAAACCCTTGGGCACCCTGAGGATCACCCTCCCACATCTCCCTCTAGAGGAAGTACCAAGCACACCAGAGCTGGGAGGAGTTTCCTGATAGGACTCATTAAAGACCAAACTCCCAACACTTGAAGGGGAGGAACTCCCCTTGGTGCCCCAACTCTGCCAGGAAAAAGATTCAGTGATGTACAGGAACCCAAGCACGGACTCTCCTCCAGGAATCCTTTCACTACAGGTGACTGAGGGAGAGATCCTCACCTGATCTTTCAAGGAGAGGTTCTAGTCAAGGCTTATTTCTGAGGATGGGCGAAGCTGCAGGGTGGATACACCCATCCCCCCAACCCCATCTTTCAATCAAATCTTATTGTAAGGTTTGAGGTAGTTTGCACGTGTAAGTTTCAAGCTTGCAGCACCTGCATGTTCTCGAGAAGAAATGATTCGAGAGCCTCTCGCTTATTTTATTCTGCTCTGGATTTTACAAACTATATGAGTTATTTAAAAAAACAACCAACCAACCAAACAAAACAAAAAGGCCGATTCAGCTGAATCGTGGTGAATTATCTTTCTTCCTACATGATCCTATTACAGCTTGATCCAAAGCCCACTGCAGTCCTTCCTTTGATTTCCCTGGGTTTGGGATCAGAACTTAAGACTGGGATTTTCAGAGGAGTTAGATGTACAGGCCAATACCTTGAAAGATTACCAGCAAGTCTCAGTGCTGCTGTTTTTGGGTGCTCAACCTGAGACGAAGTGGCCTGACATTCTGAAAGCAGGAAATCCCGCCCTCTGAAAACCAGACCCTTTCAAGGTTTCCCAGCTGGGGATCCCCAAACAGGGCATCTGAAATCACTGCTGCTTTGGACAACTTTTGGTCCCATCTCCCAGAGGACCCGAGTGTCCAACTCCCTTTAACTTCTTTTTGAAAACCCCATTCAGAAATTACAATAGCACTGCTGATATATTCATAGGCCAACTGTTTCGTTTACTCCTTCTGAACTGGTCTCGAGAGGAGAGCACATTAGGATTGAAATAAGGTTTCTGTGCCCTCTCAGGAGAATATGTTTCACAGGATCACACCGATTTCATTTAAAAAGAAAAATCTTCTTGGTTACTATGTGTTTCAAAAACAAGCAAGTTCCAAAATAATAAAAGTCTAAGTTGCATGTACCATTTTAAGGGAACAGTAAGGCAGATCCTATATTTAAAAAACAAACAAAAAATTAAATTAAAAAAAGTGTCTTCAACTGTCTTATACCAAGTCTGCGTTTCTGATATTTTTGTCAGAATCTAAAAATAATCAAAATATTTGGAACTAGAAGTTACCAAAAAAAAAAAAAAAAGATTCTTTTCTGGTACTGATTAACTATGTTACTAACTTTACTGCTTTTTCGTTTTGTGCTAAAGAAACAAAACAAAACAAAACAAAACAAAAAACCTAATGCCCAGGAAACATAAATGTAGCTTAGAGGCAGTTTCTTTTAATATTTACACTGAATTTTAGTCTGTTTTGACTCCTTAAAAACCTTCCAAGTGTGTCAATTTGGTTAGGTTGCAATTACCACTGCCAGCGAGGGAGCATAAT
Source organism: Alligator sinensis (assembly GCF_000455745.1). NCBI lineage: Eukaryota > Metazoa > Chordata > Crocodylia > Alligatoridae > Alligator > Alligator sinensis. Next base: position 1,259,679 of record NW_005842064.1, on the reverse strand, counting down.
CTCTGTCATAGCTACTGAACCACATATATGCATTTTTAATGGCTGAGAAGGTGTTCAGAGCTTGGAAGAGAAAGCTATTATGCAAGCCAGGTTAGCTGTTTTTGCGCTTTTCTCCAGCTGAATGGCAAGGCAAGATTATGATAGCACTAGGACTAGGTAAAACCAAAAAATAACCATATAGATACTGTCATTGGAGTTAGTTCTAATCATAATACTTTGCACTGCATATGGCACTGAGGATCGCAAAGTGCTTCAAAAACATTAATTCATTAATCCTCACAACAGCCCTGTGAGGTAGGTAAGTAGCATTGTCCCCATTTCACAGAGGGATAAACTGAGGCACAGAGCCATGACTTTTGCCCCAAGGCCATAAAGCAAGTCAGTGGAAGAGTTGAGGAAACCAAACCCTGCTTTCTAGCCACAGAACATGCTGCCTTCCTAAGTTAAACTCTACATCTTGGACCTACCTAACACATATCTTCTATTCTCCTCAGTGACGTTGAGTGAACCTAGACATTGCCCCGCTGACCTCCCCGTTCCCTGTGGTTTGTTTATTCCCTCCATTCCTGGAGTTAACGCAGGGAACATTTTCCCCTCCCCCCCACAGAATACCCCAAACCATCCAAGTTAAGTCTCTTAAGGAAATGTGCATTTTTTTGAGAAAACTCTGCTGCTTCTGCTATCATAAAAATGAGGTGCCAGCTCAGAAGAAAAGATGACACTCCTTTGCTTCTCACCCTGTACAAAGCCAGCCCTGGCTCTACATATTATGATGCTCTTGTTAACACTTCCCTTTTGATTTCACGACCAAAGATCCTGCCACTTAACAAGAGTTTCCCTTCAGGGTTCCCAGCATCTGCTGAATGATTTAATATCAACACACACAGAAACCCCATAAGATAGGAAAGGGATGTGTGCAGATTACCTTGCTTTAAAAGGGCTATTTGATTGATGCTGGATGTTCAAATTACATTTCTGTTTGGCACAAAGATAACTGATGCCTTCAACAGGCCTGCCAAGAAACTGTTCATTTTCCTTTTTTTTTTCATAACTTGATGGATTCAAACTTTATTTTCTGGTTATTCATTTGTGGACTGCTTCCAAGCTTGGTCAAATCTCTATCAGTTGATTTTACTAGCCTTTGAATACAACTCAGATAAAGGGCTATATAATTCTCTATAATCCAGTGCACTGTTTGGAATGTACGTACGTACTCGGACACGATGGTGAGGTACACAGTAAAACCAGAACAGAATAGGTATCTTCCCTCCTGGAAATGAATAGCCAAGTTGCTTTAAAGAACAACAGAAGTTTCACTACAGTTTGCATTTACGCATCTAGCTCTCTCTCTCTCTGCTTTCTTAACCATGTGCTTGAGAGCTTTTAATGTCATCGGACTTAAGCAATGTATTTAAGTGCTTTCCTGAAACAGGATCTCTGGGGAAAGAGAAGTGATTAGTAGAAGACTACACAAAGGAAACTGAATTCATATTCAGGACTTCCTTGCTCCTAGTCCTGTCCAGAACCCACTAGACAATGCTGTCCTTCTTCTGTGGAAATAAAGGTAGTTTAGAGTACTGATGACTACAGCTTCATAGCACCAGACTTGGATCTCTCGAGCATATTTTAACAAACTACTTCCTGTCCTTGCAGTGGCAGGACACTGACGGTGTCCTCTTCCCCCTCTACCTGCGGCAAGTGAAAGGGCATTTCTGAGGTTTCAGCCATTATGCCTGGTAGCTGTGTGCGCGTGTTTGTTCCTTAAGTTGTCAAAAGCAGGTTAGACAAACACGTCTAATATAGTTTAGACAGGGAGGATCCTGCCTTGAACAGGGAGTGGGACAGATAACCTCCTGAGAGCCCTTCCAGCCCTACTTTTCTATGATTCTATGAAAAGAAGCTATGGGTATCAAAGAAATCCCCTTGAACTTATAGAGGCAGAATAAAAATCATCTGCCTCCTTTGTTAGTTTTATGGTGATAGCCCTTGTTATGGTAAAACACCAGACGTTTCCCTGATAAACAAACTCTAGGTACGTGGCAGGATCTTCTCAACAGAACACTGCAACAATCAGATTAACAGTACTGTGGGTTTTTTTTCCTCGATGATACAGTTTGAACCAGTTATCAAAAATGCTTGCTGTTGGAAAATACAATTATAATCACCGATGTCTGAATAAACTGTTCTATGCAAGTCCATAAAAAGTAGAGAGCCAGAGATTTAAAGAAGTAGGAGACTGTTTTTCGTAGGACAAGATGACAAATGCCCTTAAAAAAGAGTAATATCATCCTCATCATCTTGAAATCTGTTCCACTTTTTTCTTATGGGGGGTTTGTCACTTTCTGCCCATTTGTTACAGATGCAGAAGTCAAGTTCCTAGCTACTAAAATCTTCCAACTGGAAAAAGCTGGGTCTCTGCACCAGTTTCTCCCCAGTTGTGCCTTGGAACAAGTGAAGCCTTTTGGAGAGATTTCTTTAATAGCCAGTAATTTAGTTTGGCTGTCCCTGTCTCTACTGAAAAAGGGTCATTACTTCTTTAAAGCTGCATACGTTTAGGAGCCTGATCCAATGTCGTCTGCCCACCCAGAATTCCCATTGAGCTGGAGGGGAGGTAGGGGGCATGGGACACAAGTTCGAGCTCTTTAGAATTGACTTTACGACCACTGATCTTTACAAATGACATTCTAAAAAGGGTTAATTCCTGCAGGTACAATGAAAAGTAGCAAGATGTGACTTTAAAATGTGAACCTTGGTCACTGAGATAGCCATGTTCACATCTCTCTCATTTTATTTTATTTACTTATTTATTATTTTTCCCTTGTGTGTCTGTAAAAAAATTTGGCTCCCATTTCTTTCTCTCTCTTTTTTAATTGTTTGTTTATCCTCGGTAAAACTGAGGCAATCTCTGTAAAATATTTAACAGCATCATAGTGGAGAAGATGGTTTGACACATCCTCCGTTTAGATACAAGAGGCCAAGCCATTTGGGTTGCTCAGTGAAACTCTCGGATGGCTTGGAATCACTCCCAGCTGGACAAGCTGAACCTACCAGCAAAAACTCCCTGCCCTGACACCCTCTTTCCATGGCTGATTATAATAGCTAGGAATTATGCTTGAAAGTAAATATATTCTCCTCTTATTGCCATTAGTGGAATGTTTCTAATCCAAAGCTCTTTAACAAATTTGGCTTCCTGATCGAGCTGGGTTGAAAAAGTCTGTCATTTCAGTAGCTTATTTAGGGGGGGAAAAATAGTATTTCCGAATCAAAAAGTTGGTGGACTGTGTGTCCTTGTTCTTGAAGAATTGCTACAGCTGCGCGCTCTTGTATCACGATGACATTATTCGCTTCGTTTGAAAAGGCCCCCAATTAGCGGCTACCATCTTTTCCACTATGTCTGAAGTTTCTGTCGTTCTCAATAGAGAGCTCATAACACTTGATTACCTGCACATAACTCCTGGCTCATAAGAAATTATGAAACGTAACTTCTCTTTTCATTAAAAAAATAAAATATTCAAGACTATCAGCTTTTATATAAAATATCAGCAAGCCCAAAAAAAAAACAATTGCTGAGGTAACTTCATACCTTGAGGTAGCTTTTTTTTTTCTTTTCTTTTTTCTCTCTTTTCTTTTTTTTTTCCTTGTTGCTAAAACACACAGCAATACCTGACCTTTCCCCACATCATGTCGTTGTTGCAATGTTTAAAGGACAGTAACTGCTCGTGTGTTCCCTTATTAAAAATAAAACAAAAAAACAAACAAACAAAAAAAACAACAGCATGCGTTCTTGCAGCTGCATAATCCAAATTCAAAGACGGTTCTAACTATGTAGGATGTACACAGGTTTCCACTGAGGGAACCAAAGGCCTTGTCTCCACTAAAAAAGAGTAATCAGTGCAAGGATGGCTTCTGGCCCCTTGATCTCAGCCTAGAGGTCTGCAGATCACTGAGTTCTGATCTTTCTCCCCTTCCCTAGGTAAACTGGGCCAGGGTCAGATCTCAGTTATTCTGCAGTATAACATGGATTCTCCATTTTCCCTGCACCCCAGGAAGTCAGTGATGCCAGTACACAGTGGGCACATCTACATGTGCATTTACATCGCATTAAATTTACTATGCAGCAGAAACAGGCAGGTGTCTACACATGCAGGCGTTAAAACGCGTTAACGCTGTGTGTGGTCTGGCTTGGGACTAAAAGTTAGTCCCAAGTCAGCCCACACACACAGTGTTGCTGTGCAGTAAGGCATCTACACGTGTGTTACTGCGCAGTAACTAATTGGGCATCAAGCAGGTATCAAATTTATGCCCAAGTCGGTGTAAGTCACCATAGTTACCACACAACACAGGCACGCATGTGTAGATGCACATCTGTACTGCATAGTAATTTAGGTTACTGCGCAGTAAATGTGCACATGAAGACATGCCCAGCGAGTGTAAAATGGTGTTGAATCAGAGCGATCCTGTTTTACAGCTATCGTGCATCGATGAAAATGACCACAAGGTTTATGACAATGAATTTGCAGGCCCACTGTTCTTCACTGTGATTCATCTGCATTTCCATCTCTGCTTAGTAAAACCAGTGTAAATCTTGAGAGTTCAGCCACTGGCTTAATTGTTTCAGATTTACAACAGAGTAACGGAGAAGAAACTGGCCCTACCAAGGGTTTTTTGGGGCACAATACTGCTCTTCTTGAAGTCACTTGCATTGGACTTCTGTTGGCAGGATTGTGCCTACAGAGCACATATCCCAGCTGGCTCTGCATTAAATGAGGTGCTGAGGTGGACAGGGGACACAGCTATGTGTTGGGGGCTGCTTTCAGTTTATAATCCAACCAGAAGGATGTTTCAGGTGGAGACAAAGCCCTACCCTGTGTCTAAAATGCTATCACAGCAGTTACTGTCCCTTCCAAATACTCATATTTAAAAAAAAAATCATTAAAATATATTTAAAATATAAAAATCCATGTAAGAGTGACTGGAATCAGTAACCATATTACATTCTTTTGATGTATACATTTGGCATTGTCTCATGGCAACAGTTGTTCTTCACACAGTAAAGATTTTTTTAAATATGAAAATTTCATTTTGCTTTTTAAAAAAATTATGCCCAATTTTTGGAATCATTTTTCCTTTACTTTGAGAGAGACCAGATGGAAAGTAAAAGGTAAATCACCCCAGGAGACTGGATCTGAATCGGGATCATTGGTCCTAGAGAGCTGATAAAGCTTTTATGGGTGTTTTTATCTGTCCCTTTAGGCTGCAATTTTCCAACAGGTCTAAAGGAACCAGGTGCTCAAGTAGGTAGAGTCTGATCATGCCTAGCTCTTATTAACTGTAGATCTGCAAGCACTTACCAGAAGGAAACAGTATCACAGAGGAGGAATGTGAGGCCCTGGGGCATTTATCCCAGGGCATCTAGAAAGCTAAGTGACAGAGCTGGGAATAAACCCTATATCTCTGTGCCTTATTGTAGTCCTCAAATCAGCTAGACCACACTGTATTTTGCATGTGATCAGGTGATGCCAATTCCTCTCCTCATCCTAACGTCCATTTTTGGTCTGTCTTGAGGTTCAGAGTCCTGCCCATTATCAGGCACCTGACTCGCTTAGGTACCATTGACAATCCCAGCCTTAGTGCATTTTTTTTGGATCATCTGATTATCAAACAGATGAAGGTTAAATCCTACAAAGCTGATTTTTGTTGTTGTCATCATTTAAAATGGGGAGGAATCAAAACTATTTGCCTAAGCAAACTGTATTGGTTTGCATCATTACCTATGTGGGAGTCCCATATCTTCTCCTTTCTGCTACTGTAGAATCCAAAAACAAAGTGGACTACTTAAGTTGCCTTTACTCATGTTGGGATTTATCATCAATGGAATTAGAAACCACCCTGTCCATTGGAATTTCTACAAACTGACACTAATTTTTTTTTAAAGGTGACTTTTCTCTAGGAATTTTGATCAGCCAAATTTCTGTTTGTAATATGATGGCTAGAGAGTGCCCTGGGGCTCTTGGTGGATGACTACAACAGAAATGCAAGACTGGGGTGGATTTGTAGCTCTGAAAGCTACTTAAATGAGCACCTAGGCTGCAGATGCTACAGTGGGAGGAGCGTAAGCCTCAATAGCTCTGTGTTGGATTTGTCAAGAGCCTGGGCTCTCGGTCACTATATGCTGCTTTGCAGAATCCTCACACTGCAGCAGTTGCTTCTTTAAGTAGCCTTTGGGGCTTAGTGATTGTAATGGCTCAAATTTGGGTGCTTTATTTTAACATAGGCATCTACCTTGGAAGCCAATCAAACTGCCTTTGACTCTCAATCCGTTAATGGAAAAGTTGTCTACGGTAACTGATTCCCAGCCACTCTTAAGCCTGACTTCGGCTCGTTCCTCTTTCACGTGGTGGTGGTGTTATTGTTGCCGCTCTTATTTCCTTCGTGCTTGTGTCTGGCCGCTCTGTCCCTTCTGATGCTGCTGTTTTACCTGGGCCAGGATATCACGTATTTTCCGCTGCGCCATCTGAGGAAAGAACAGCAAAGGGTTGAGCTGCAGTAGGGAGGGAAGCCTGGCTGTTCAGGGCATGGGCCCAGGAGATAAAAAACTGGAGTGCCGCTGGCTCTGCCACTGACCCATTATATGACTGGACAAATCACTTCATCTCTCTGTGCCTCTGTGTCTCCTCCCATCCTTTGCCTATCTTGTCCATTTGAGTCTCTAAACTCCAAAGCAGAGACAGTTTCTCATTATGTGTTTATACAGTCCCAAATCCACAGTGCCTCATCTAGGCAGGGGCTCAGAGAGTTAAAGTAATACAAACAATAATCATCATAGTAAGAAGGAGATACAGTGGGAGAGCAGAAAACAAGAGAGGTGTTGGCTAGTTTGGGTCATCACCTACTTCAGTATGGACCAAGATTTGTAGGAGCCCAAGAAGGGGGCTCAGGAAACTTGAGCTCTGTTCCTCTCTCTGCCACTGACTCAGCATGTGACCAGGATTAAACCACTTGTACCCTGCTCCTCTTCTGCATTTGGTGCTGGGTGACTGTATTAGAGACGCTCATTCAGATCCAGGGAGGGAACATGCCTTTCCCTTCCATTGCCAGCTTGCATCATGTTCACATTGTTCTGATGGGGCCTTGATTCTCATTAAGGCCTCTGGACATTATCCCATGTTTTAATAATAATAAAACCAATAACAGTTGATGACCTCGGGCACTGCACAGGCTGCCTGATGTTAGTATATGGACTTCTGGAAAGACAGTAGAGTGTGTATATTCACATGCGGACACACAACTGCATGCAGTTCAGAGGACCATGCAAGTTTCAATCTACTTCCCGAGTTTTTTCTCTCTGCTTCACCCACTCCCAGCACATGCCCTACGTCAGGAAAGAGCCCGGCTCGCTGTACCTGGCTGGCATAGAAGTGTCCGATGATTTTTACTATGACTTGCTCATTCTCGTCAGGAGTTTGGTCCCGTGGCACCACCACCTCTGCTGCCGTCAGGTTCTGCAGTTCATTGACCTACAGAAAAGGAGCAGAGGTCAACCAGCTGTTGGTCCAGTAGAGATGATTCCTCACTTCAAGAAGGAACAAAAAACACCCTGCACCAGATTTTGCCATTCTCCCTTTGGCAAACAAATGCTCCCACCCAACCTCTGCTATGAATGAAGCTGAGCACTTTTAATGAAAGAGCTTTACCAAGACTGCCTTTAATGAAACATGCCTACATTACCATGACTGAGCTTCCACTTTCCACAGGATAGAAGCAGACTCACAATACAGTTATTGCAGAACAGCAGATATGCAGTAGGCTTCCCCCTCCCCTTTTAACTCAGCATACTTTGTTTTGGCCATTACAGCCACCTCCCTGAAGGTTTCACACCTGGGAATGAGCCACCTTCCCAAGGATTTTCCCAGTCTTTCCATGGTCTCAGACTTCTCTCCATCTTTGGTTCACTTACAGTTTTGCCTCCCTTGCCAATGACTCTCCCTGCAGCTGAGGCAGGGACCCTGATGTGCGTCTCCAGCTTCACCTCTTCTTTAGGTCCAAAAAAGTTTTCCTCCTTGAGTTTGCCATAAATTCGTCCTTGTGCCTGCGAAGTAGAAGAGGGGAAGAATGGTGTTAAACTTGGTTTGCAATCTGTAGTAGCACCATGCACCCACAGCTCTCACCATTCAAGATAGGGGCTTCTCCTCCTTACCCCTGGATGGAACTGGATTATCCAAACCTGCCACAGTAGAAAGTGGGAGATATGTTGCTGGGATATCATAGCCATATATGCAGCTCTCTAAGCCCGGGGTTCTCAAACAGGTAGCACAGAGATTTCAGGGGAACCTGACAAGTCTGCCCTTCCCATATTGCTAATATGAAGAGATGTCCACAAGACACAAAGAATACTAAGCTAGCTAGATACCACGGTGATCTGCACCCACATAAGTACCTCATGGAGGCAGAAGAGAGATCAATTATTCAAATATGAATGCCAACCCTAAATGAATGCCAACTCCTACTTTCTTCCCCCCTCCCCCCCTGGTTCTGTCACAACAATATAGGGGCACCTCACGAAAAAGGATCCTATTTAATACAAACATCTGCACATCAGCTTTGCTCAGCCAGCATGGACTAAAGCTATTTAGGACACCAGTCCGGCACACTGGGCTACCCAAAGCTCACAGTGTATGCAACTTTTGAAGTCTGGAGCCTAGCTAACCCTGACCCAGGCCATCCTAGAAAGAGAACAAGCAACACTGAGGTGCTGGTGAAGTGCTATGGGGATCCCAAAAGAGAGACAAGTGGTGAGACAAGTACCTCAGAAAGAGGCCCTGTATTGGGAGTGAGCAGGGCACGGGCTGAGTCCTAACTCTTTAGGAGACCTGGGATTGCTGGAGAGAGAAACAAGCTTATGGGGAAATGGACCTGGAAAACATTGGGTATAGATGATGACAACATGGATACTGATTTAACCCTTTGTCAGAGCTGTGTTCTTTCTGGCTTCCTCTTGTCCCGCTACCATCCATGGTGGTCAGATTATCCTGACCAACATGCATTAGCTTGTCAAAGACACTAATAACCGGTAATAGAAACTGCTGGACATCATCTTTCAGTTCTACAGGACTCTTCTCTGACAAACAAGGCAGGAAGGTGCAAAGCAATGATGGACCCTCACTATGGCTCCAGGGGTGAACTTGAGCCAGGCTCCAGACTCATGCCAAAAATGGTCAAAAGCTGACTGTTGTAAATGGGCACCTGGTCATTCAGCATGGGGGTCAAAGGCAGCTGCATATGTTACTAGTCACATCACTCCTCACGTGCCATCAGTTTGAAAAACTGGTGTGCCCTAACCACACTGGCCCACTATACTTAGATTGACTTTGTCTTTCCATAATAGTGAAAGGCACAAACATGAAGTGACTTGCTCACAGTCACGCAGTTGGTCAGTGGTAGATTTGGGAATAGAAACCTAGGAGAGGAGGGAATGTCTTAGGCCAAGTCCTGCAATCTCAGGCAACCACCAGTGCTGGATTATGACATGCTGAAGTCCTAAACTAGGTCCAGTTTAAGAGGCCCCAAAAATAAAAATAATCTACGAAATCCATGAAAATGGATTTTCATGACATTTTAAGATGAATTATTGTTATCTCTGCACAAATTTATGAATTCAATATGAATTATAACTGTGGAGCCATATATATGTCATATTAGAATGAAAATGTCCAGGGTTTTTTCCTTATTTAGAGGCCCCTCATATTATGAGGCCCTAAACTGCAGTTTAAGTAGCTTAAGCCTCAATCCAGCACTGGCAACCACTAACCCAAGGAGTCTCCAAAATCACCAGTTCAACCCCTCCCTCACAACTACAGTATCTAAAACACCAAGAACACCTAAACAGACACAGGTAAAAGTTGGGGGCACAAGGGCTCCCAACAGCGGAGTAGTTGGTTAATGCCTGCTGAGACGATTCTAGGAAAAGGATGCTGCCCCACACTACAGAGGAAGGCACCACCCCAGTCCATGCCAGTCAGACCAAGGGGAAAAATAGAAGTCAGGTCTGCTGACTCCCAGGCCTGTGCTCTAGCCAGTGGACCACCCTGCAGTATCCAAGAGAAGTCCAACTTGGGTGAACTGCATGGTTTGTGTCACTGGACCTGAGCTTTGCTGGCCTGGGGATTTTAGTCACTAGGGATCACAATATGTGATTTTTCCAGGAGTTTCTCATTGAGGTAAAAATCATGTTCACACAAGGGTTTTCTCCGCAGGGGCTAAAATGCCAGTCTGGACTTGAGAGACAGCAATAAAGATAGAACCTTGAACTGAGCTTCGGGTGGTCCAGTGATTATAACCATGCGCACTTTGGAGTCCGGTGTCTCAGGCGGGGCAATCTGAAAGGGAGAACAGAGACAATGTGAGCACGTGAGGAGGCATGTATCAGAGGCAGCTGACTCCTCACCTTCCCCACCACTTAGTAATGTCCTAGCCCTTTCACTGCACTGAAACAAAGGGGAGGGAAGCAAGGAGGCAGGGTGAGTCATCTGCGGAAACATCAGTGTCTGGCAGATGGAATCACTATAAGGTTTGCAAGAGGAGGGAAGGAGGGTTAAAACCTGAATGTCCTCTAACTGCAGAGGAGAATTATCCAAACAAAGATGATGGCCAGGACTTTTCAAAGGGGCCTCTGGGCAGTGTTGCCAGCACATGAAAGCAGAAATTCACCGTCTCAAAAGGCTGCTGGATGAAGGTCTTTGAAAGTTATCAAAAACACCACTGGGCAGTTGACCAAGCATCACACATACCAAACTGAGGCAGGATCCTCAATATAGACCTTTGGTCCCCAGGACCGCAACAAGTCTCTAGATCTAGTGACAGAACTGCTGAGCTGGCAATGCTGCATACCAGAGTTGGACAGAGAGCTGCCCTGGAAGCCAAGGGATGCTGGGTAGCCAACTGTGTAGACCGCACAACTGCTAGAAATCATACTTCCCCAGGGAAAACTGAGTAGACAAAGGGGATACTAAATAGTGACAAGCCCCCTTGTTTCTACTATTTTCCACCAGACAACAGTGACTAAAAGCCACTGCCATATAATGGCTTGGCCAAGGTGTCAGTGCAGTGACTTGGATGGATCTTAATATGCAGGTGTTCATATCAAAGAAACTACCACCACCACTAGGCTTCATTGGCTTTGTAATTAACAGCCCAAGCAAGAGCCTAACAATTGATGAGATATGGAGACCCGACTCTCCTAACCTGTCTACCAGTGCTGCTCTAAGGCAAGAGTGACACAATGGCAACAAGCATGGTGGGGAAGTCTATTGCTGCTGCCTCCTATGCTCTTCAGCCTCTGAGATGCTCAGCCTTGCTCCCTGTCCCACCAGCATTAATATGAAGGTCAAGAGGCCTGCTCAGTGATAAGGCACCCACCAAACAATGGAGTAAGTAGCACTTAAGTTGCTAATGGAAATATGGCCAGCTGCCTTGGAAAGGCTACCTTGATGGAGGCACTCGCAAATCTGGAGAGCTGCTTAATGTGCTGTCCTTTTTTGCCGATGATTGCACCAACAGCCTGAGCAGGGATGAAGACATGGACTGTCTCTTGTTCTGGAGGCTGCTGGCAGAAAGATTGGGATTACCAATAAGGTTCCATTAAAACGGATGGAGTTGAAGGACCTGACCTGATTTGCATCTGCCTTGCAGGCTGCTAGACAGACGGAGCATCCCCAGGATCCACTGAGCCTAAGACACACACTTACAGACACCTGGCACCAGGCATATGGTTAGGCAACAGAATTGAGAGAGAGTCTGATTTTGCACTGGACCATCTGATCTCCTGCAAGGGGCTGAGATCCTTTTGCAAAATGCGATCATAAATTTGTGGTGCATTCCAGAAAGTGCTCAGCACATGAGCTAAGGGAGTAATTCTGTCGGCTGGGAGTCAGAGCAGGCTCTGATGGTCAGTGCTGGTTGCTGCTAAAGGATGATACATTTACACACCCTCAGTAGTCTGCACTAAGAACAGCTGGACCCACACAAGACTCCCGAAAGTGCAGGAAGCCCAGGGCATCAGTCCTTCAGGTCCTCTTCTGGGGGGATCTGCATGGCTCAAGTTTGCTGCAGCAACAGCACCCCTTGTGTTACTAGGAAAACACGAGCCAAATTTGTGCATAGTTTCTAGACAAGGTGGGGATGAGGCACACCTCCTTCTAAAGGTGTCTCCAGGCCTGGCCCTGTGGCACTCAAGCTTTGGAGGAGTCCACATGCCACAACATGACTAAGGGACACAAAATATGGAATTCAGACAGGAACAGTCAAAAGTCAGGCCACCCAAAACTGAATCACCCAAACCCATTTCTAGGCAAAGTAAAATCAGGCCAGGATCACAAGACACGACTTGGTCAGCTATCGTAATCTATCTTTTTAGCCACCAGGCAGCAAGCCAGAGCAAGTCGATACCCCCCAGGCTATGGACTGCCATACTCCTTGGTGCACAACCCAACAGTAATCAGCCTGCCAAAGCACAGCTCTCTCCAAAGAAGAAGCTAAAATGATTCCAGCAACCAGGTCATCTGCCTACCATGAAGGAGCTGTATGGTGCTGCCCCAGAGACACTGCTGGGAGGAGGTGGCACTGCATTGGAGGAGGCAGGAAACAGGCCAACAGCAGCCAGGTTGAGGCCAGGGATCAGATGAGATTGTAGCTGTGAGGATAAGACAAGAGCAACATGCTCATTATTGCTCGCACTGCAGCATCAACTACAGAGACGTCCACTAAGATCAGAGCCTCCTCATGCTAGGTGCTGTCTGTGTAGGTTCCCTGCTCTAGGTGAATTGTGGTGGCAGCAGAAACTGAACCTGCAACCTCTGGACTCAAATGCTTGAGCCTCCATTGCTAAGGCTGCAGCAGGCTCATCAAACTGTCTTGCAGGCCTGCCACCAACTACTAGAGGAAGACAGAGCACTATGCTTAGCTATACTCTCTTTAAAAGAGAAGGAGTTAGCATAGCATAGTATAGGTGTGTAACTGTCTTTACTGATACTCTAGCAGTGGAACCAACAGCTGCAGGGAGCTGGGAGATCAGTCATCTTCATGGGCCATCAATGAAAAAGCTGCCCACTTGAAAGAAAAGAGATACAGTGACACACCAAGGCCACCCAGCCAACAGACCCCAGCACTGCTCAGGTCTACACACAGGCTTCTCTCATGTGGCGCCTGCTTCTCTCTTTGAGCTGGATCATACTCCACCTCTTAGGTGCCTAAATGGATGCAGGTACTTAAATGTGATCCTATTCTACCCTGCTTGAGTGCCTGAGAAAACATTAATGCACAAGTGGGTGGGGGCCCCTCCTGCTGACTGCTTTCTGTGCCTGAGTCTTATGGGAAAGACAATGGCATGTTATGAAAGCAGACACATTAACAGGTTTTTGAGGACTTGAGCAAGGTGGAATAGGATTGCACTTAGGTGCATACAGGTAGAACAGGATCTGGAATAGGATCTCCCACAGCAGGGGAGAGAGCCCCAGCCCTGGAGCTATAAGGGGCCATGGAAGGGCAGCCACACCTGACACAAAACACACTCACGCTCATGGCAGCCACATCATTCTCGTATGCCTCCCTCACTTTCTTCATGATCTCCTGCTCAGCTTTGCAGCAGTTTTCAATGGAGCCTTTCACGGTGATGGTCCGCTCAGGGTTGTACAGAGTCAAGTCCTGCAAGCTGGAAGGAAGCGGAGTGGTTACACAGAGGAAGCCTGCAGCCCACAGCCTCCAGCCCCGGTGCAGTTTCCATGTGGTGCTATGGAGATCTGGTGCAATGGTCAGGGCACTGTAAACCACATCACACAAAAGGAAGCGCTAAGACTGAGATTTTAAGAGAGCCTCTAGGAGTCAAAGGGCCTTGTTACACATTGCACTTTGAGCTGCTCAAATGTTGATCAATGGTAGTGCTAGCTGGAGTTTGAAGCAGTCACACCTTAAGGCTAAAAACCTTCTCTGATTGTCCCCCACCTGCACAGCTGTGACTTGCCACTAGAGGGTTGGCAAGCAGGGGCCTGACTAGGAGCTACAGCTGTGATTTGCCACTGCAGGGCTAGTAAGCCAGGACAGGTTTCTATCCCTGTCCTGCTGGGACACGAAGCTGGGAAGCAGAGAGTTAATGGAGTGGGAGCAAGTAATAAAATGGGAGATAGTAATGGAGTGGGAGCAAGTAATAAAATGGGATATAGAAAGGAAAGGGGGGTGGGGGAAGGGTGGCAATGAACTGAAGGAAGTCAGCCACTAAAGGATAAAATAAAAAGAAGTTTAAAAAAAAGAATTTAAAAAGAAATAAAGAGAAAGTAAATTAAGAAGGTCTCATGTTTTAATCATTTGGGATTGGGATGTGGAAGCTGCTGGTCATGCTTCCCAGGGTGGCTGGGAGTGGTGAAGGTACTCTTGGGGGAGCTACTGCCCCTGCTTCAGAAAGGAAGCCCCATGGGGATCCGATCTGCCCCCCAACTTTGTTACCCCCCCCATCCTCCCGCCCCTCCCAGACCCCAGTCCTGGACCTATCCATTTGCAACCTGGCTAGCTCTTATATGCTCTGAAGCCTGTTTGCATCATGTTACATCCCCTGGGGGTGTGAAGGCCATACCCCCATGGGTGGGAGAGGGAGAGGCTTGGTGCCAGAATCGCCCCCTGAGTGGTAGAGTTCAGGAGATGGAAAGTTTGTCCACACAGAACAGGAGTGTGGAGGAGAGGACACTGCACCCTGTGATGTTGGAGGACTGCAAACTGGACCGCTCATCTGTGAGCAGTGGCTACACATTAATGGAATGAGCTAGGTACCATGGAGCAGAGGTAAACTTGCCTGGAGTGGCATAAGCTTAAACTGCCTAAAGTGTGCTTAAAACTAATTTCAGGCATTGTGTGGACAATGCAATTAAGAGTTCCAGGAGCTGCCTAAAATTAATGTGTAACAAGGCCCAAAGTGCCCACTGAGTCAAACAGGTCCCCCTATCGGGGGGGAGGGGAGCAGGTTGCCTGATTCCCCATGCCTCCTTTGCAAGCCAACAGCCTAGAAGCTCTGCCTTGAACATTAGAGAGAAAGGAACCAGCGAGGGTAAGTGGGGGAGTCTTACGAGGAGATGGTGATTTTCGTCTCCGTGTCCTGTTCTACCTTCTTGAGGTTCCGCCCCTCTTTGCCGATCAGTCTTCCCACAAAGTTGTTATGGGCCAGGATTTTTAAAGGAACTTCATCAGCTCTTAAGGAGGAAGAAAAGGGGGGGAAAAAATTGAAAATCAGTATTCCTGATCCAACAGTGGGGAGGTGGGTACAGCAGGAGTGCGGCACTGCCAGATCCATTCCCCACTGACGAGAAGTCCTGAGATCCCCAACAGACTCCTTCTCCCACCTCAAGGTACATAATGGAGCTCACACATGGAAAACAACTGAGCTCCACCACTCCAGTTTGGTCTCCTACATGGACTGGTCTGTACAAAACCAAGAGCCTTGCATGTAGGAAGATGAGGTCTTCCCACGTTATTGCCTTTCCCCCTACCTCCTGCTGTCTTGCAGCCAGTGTAGCATGAGCTAATGAGTCAGTGCAGGAGCTCTATTGGGATGCCCAAAAGCAGTGCTTGTGCCCCCCAAGGCCAGCCCTTGCATATGGCCCTTTCAGAAGTGTTTCATTCAGCTCCCCAGTGAACTAAGTCACTGCCCCTGCAATACTCCAGTGCAGCAAGAGGAGATGCTCTGTGTTACAGTGAGGAAGCTGAAAGCCTTACGTTTTGGTGTCCTTTGCCTCCTTGTGCATAATCTCCAAGATCATCTTACAAGCTGCTGAGCAGCCCTCAGGGGTGGAATGGATGCTAATGGCTTTCTCCGCTGCACCTGCATTCTCCTTCCTGTGCACGTCGATTCTGCATGTGCACAAAAACCACCGTGAGACACACACATGGTGTATCCTGAACAAAGCAAATATCTGCTTGCGAGAGAGGCATCTTGCTCCCAAATTGGACACTTGCAACCCCTGGGGGCAGCTTGGATCTGACTTGAACATCCACATGCAGGGTTTACATGAAAACCAGCTGACTCAGTCCAAGTGTTTTGGAGCAGCTCAGAGCAAAATCTAAACCTCGAACTCTTAGGCACTGATATTATCTTGGAAAGAGTCATAACAAAAAGCCATGGCTTTAGATTAAGGCCAGGCACAGTCATATAAGAAAGAACATAGCTTCCTTTGAACAGCAAAGGTAATGAACTACTGGAACAACCTAGCAGTGAATTCTCCATCTCTTGACACCTTAAATCAAGACTGGGTGTTATTTGGTTTAATGAGGAGGGGGGTTAGTACGTGATATTCTTTGGGATGTCAGACAAGATGATCCTATAGCCTCTTCTGTTCTTCACATATACTAATCAGACTATTCTGATGACTAAGCAGGCTGTGATCCTATTACAGCCAATGCCTTAAAGGAGAACAGGAAAGGAAGCAAACTGGGGAAATTTCAGGTAACAAAGCCCACCTCTTTGGGTGTTGGCTGGCATGAAAGTGATGCCTTGTTGCTGTCTCCCTCTGGTTGGGAGAGAGTACATCAGATACAGTCTAGGAAGGCATGATGGAGAACTAGTGGCTCCAGGGTAAGCCTTGCAACTTAATTACATTCCAGTTCCCCCAACCCCAGGAGGCCCAGCCCCTTAAGTCCACGTGGATCTTGCTCTAAAATTCTGCCCTACCAGGGCGCTGCTTGCTACGTTGTCAATGAGACCCATCAAACTCCAGGGCAGGAAGGAAAGACAGGACTCACTTGGACTGTGTCTGTTTGGTGATGTTGCGAATCGTGGCTCCTTCCTTGCCAATAATGGCCCCCACATATTGTGTGGGTACCAAGAGTCGAAGGGGGATGTCCACTGGCTGCTGCTTTACAGGCGCTCCAGCAGCAACAGGCGAACCCTGCCTGGGAGCACCCCGGGTACCAAAGCCTCCCCGTCGCCCATTCTCTGGCCCTTGTATGGACTGTTCATCAGGGATGTAGGAGACCTTCAGTGCATGGTTTTCCAGCTGGTGTCCATTCAGCTTCATGATTGCTCTAAGGGGGAAAGAGAGCGAGAGAGTATCCTGGGTTGTGTCTCTTTACCCACTCTCATGGTCATTCATTTCCTCCTGAAGAAGGGACAGGAAACTGAAGATTGATGACTACAAGAGGAGTGGGAGGAGGGCACTGGGCTTTAATAGCTCATCTGTCATTGCTGACTCGATGGAGTGAAATCAAAGGCAAGTGAGAGACTGAAAATACAGTTCTTCCCTGGTGTAACTCCCCCACCCAGCCCCTTGAGGCTACACCAAGGCTGAAGGTGCAAGTCTTCTTCAGAAGAATGAGGTTCTTTCCAACAGGAGCAGTAGGAAAAAACCACTCTCAAATGAAATCTGATCAGTTCATGTAGGGGATTATATGATGTGTCTGGACTCGGTGACCCAAGAGGTCTCTTTCAGCCTAGTGGTTTCTTGCTTATTTTTAAAATAAATTTAACAGACTAGGCTTTTTTTTTCCTCTTCTTTTCTTTTCCTTTTTTTGGCAGCTGGCTGCATTTTCATAAAGCCACAGGTAGATGGGGCTATAGGAAAAAGCAAAATCAGTCTCTGCTATGAACATTTATCCAGCCCAGCTTCAAACCTCCAACTGTTTGGAAGTGTCTGGTGTCACCAAGACAAGCAACACTTTGCCCAGAACATCTTTGATGCCCCAGCAGTTGCAAAATACCAGCATCATGCCAATCTGTGTATTTCCTCCTAGGTGTTAAACATTTTAGCATGTGGACAGACATAACACTTACAACAGGTTTAAAACTTTACTAGAAAATGTTCAGAATCATGTTTTTTTACCTGGCTTTGCAGAGTTGTAAGATAATAAAGGGCTCTGTACACGGTAGCTACATGGGTACATAGTTGGTGTATGGTGACGCAATCTAAGACATTCAAATAGTTATGCAATCTGCATTAGCATGGGGTATAGAGGGTTAAGAGGTTCCAGTACAATGCTATGGTAGAAAGAGATGTAAATACACTTTAGAGTCACTGGACATTTATACACATATCTTTGTCTGCTCCAATGTGCTGGAAATCCAGTGCATCAGAGCAAACTCGATTAATCTAGAGACTGCTCTGCATATGAGCTGACACCCACTGTGCTGCATTGCATGCAGTTGTATAAGCAGTGAAATGCACATCAGCGCACAGAAAATGGTAGTGGTGCATTTTTTAACTAAAACACCTTTGATGTGTTTTAGTACAAAAGTGCGCCGCTGCCATTTTCTCAGTACTGACGCACGTTTTGCCATTTATACCAATGCACGTGCTGCAGCCGGGTGTTTTTAAAAATTCCCAACGCTGCAGCGCAAGCATGTGTACAAATGCCCCAAGCGTCTATATATGCCCACCATTTAAGACCAATTTAAACTTCTTGGGACATTTTAACAGCACACTGTGAAAATGAAGTACTATTTTGAGCCAGTCCTTTGTGAACTAGTTCAATGTTATATGTGGACACAGCGCATTCTGCACCTAGTGTCTGATGAATCCTCCAGGCATCCCAAACTGCACTGGTCCTCCCCTCCCTTCCCCCCCTCCAAACCCATGCAGGGCAATGGGGCAGCTGTGGGATGCAACCCTGCAGCCCAAAAACCCTCCTACTGGCCACGGAGACCACAGTCTGCAGGAGTTGGGGAAGCAGAACCCTAAGCAAGGCTCATCTGAGGTGGGGGGTGGGTGTGTAGCCTGGGGCTATGGGAACTGTGTGGCCCCTGCTTGTGGTAGGAGAGTGGTTGTGCTTGTAATAGTAAACACCGTCAATTGCTGGGTGGTGGTTTGCAGGGAACAGAACCATTGCACAATGGGCAATTAATAGCACAGAATGGCTGTTAATTATATGCTCAATGTGAAGTGAATAGAATTAGCCCATTAATAGTAAATATTATCTGCCCTCTTGCCACCAGCCCTGCCCTGCAGGTTCCACCCTGCACACACATCTCTATGCAATTGCTGGCAATGCAAGGGACTTGAGTAGCTTTCTAGGGAAAGTCTATTTAAACTATTTAAACTAAAGCTGTAGTGTTAGGCAGAGATTGTGGGAAGTCCTAAAGCAACCAACCTCAAGAAGCAGGGACCTCAAACTCCTCCTCCTCACACACACCTGGGCACCCTCTGTCTGGGTACCACGACACAGAGTGCGGTGGCATGCAAGCAAGTATAGGCATAGGCTATGCAGGTGAGGCATGTAAGGAAATTGAGGCATGGGCTGTGGCATGGGTGGAGAACAGTGGCTGACAGCCCAGAAGCAGGGAGCAAGAAACAGCTGGTGATCCCTCCAACCCCTCCCCACAAATTGGGGCTGGGACCCCATCACCCAGGGTTTGCAGCAGGGAGGTGACACTGGCAAGGTGGCTTTCCAGAGCAGGGGTTGGAAAAGCCAGGGAATTGGGCCACAAGCCTGGGGGCCACATAGCTCCCCCAACAATTGGCAACCTCTCCACTCCAACCCCTTGCCCCAATCTGGGTCTTCATCAACTGTGGCATCCTGGGGAAACTCCAGGCACTGACCCCTGGAAGGCAGGATGGTCCAGGTACATGCCCTTTGGTGGCATTTCAGCAACAATGCAATCCCTAAAATGCCAGGGTTCTTCTTAGATGCCCTAGCAATGCATGTGTGAACACTTCTGTCCAGGAACAATTGTGAACGGGCTCTCAAACAGTGATATTTTTGGAATGGTTCAAGTGTTATGTCTGTCTACACCCTTAGAGCAACTGAAGACTGGGAAGTGACTTATGGTCTGAATGTATCTTCACAGGGAGAAAATATTGGTATTAAAGGGCAGGATAAAAAGCATAGCTGGAATGAATGGATGGAAGTTGAAAGCCAGAGAAATTCTTATTGGAAACAAGGCACTAAGCATGAACAGACTTGTTCACCACCATAACAAATTCTAGAGGAAAGTGGTGACTTTCCATCTCTTGATGTCTTCAAATCGGGGCTGGAAGTTTTTCAGCAAGTTATGCTTTACCAGACAGAAGCTACAGAGGTCAATACAGGAGTAACCACGGCCAATTCTATGCCCTGGGTTAGACAGGAAGTCAGGCAGGAGGGTCCAAGTCTTAGATGTAACTGTTCTGAAAGGGGAAGGGGCATTTAATGGTCAGGACACTTCATCAGTTGTTCCAATTTAATTATAACATCTGTCCATTCCTGTACCGGTACAAGTAGAACTAAACTTTAAACTTGTTTCATTCATGTTTAGCTTACTTAATGCAGATGTACAAATGGACAGACATTATACTTACACAGGAATACGTTATACTGAGATAATTTAATACCAATATAACTGTTACGTCTGTCCACATCTTTAGATTTTGATTTTAAAAGCTATCACTGAAATCTTCCTGTTTCAAATTTGAAACTGTTTCAGCAGATTAGAAATTTATTCTACATTACGGTTTACTATAGCACCCATCTTCATGCAAAATGAAAATTAAATTTACTTATCAGTAAGATCCCATCAGTGCATATCGGCTATTAGTTTAGACTCAGAATCTACCTCAAACAAAAGTGATCACGTTGAATTTGCATCATAACTAGTTCCATCAGGTACAGACATTACATTTTTACTGGTATAAGTGATCAAAACCCAGTCTATACATGTAACAGAACAGAAGTTCGGCACACAAAACCAGTCTATAGCCATAACAGAACAGAAGTTCGGCACACAGACTGGTTTAAAAATAACAGAACCTGGTCCAAGAATTGCACCCCCCACCAAAGGGCAAATGTGTGTTCTATTCACTACCAATCTAAACTACACCACTTACAGAAAACTGCATAACTTAGACTGATTCTGCCTCAGGCTTTTAAAATGTCTATACCTACGCCCAGGTTAACTTCACTTACTGTCTGGTCTGCTCCCGGTTTGAATAGGTGACGTTGACAACTGCTGTCTCGCTGTCCGTATTCACTTTAGAGCAAAAAAATACAGGAATTAGTGGGAGTGTTGCAAAAAGGGCTTGTGTCTGCACTATGTGCAAAATACACTTGAGTCATAGGCTTAAGAACCAGACTGGAAGTACTGAAATTGGGAGCCCTTTCCCACAAACCAGGTAACTATGCCTAGTTCTTACGTAGTACTTTTCTTCCACCTCAAAATGCTTCACAAAAGGCACTGACGTACAGGCAATATCAGTACAAGTGTAACCCACATTAACATAATGCCAGGTCTCTGCTTCCCTCTAGCAGCTGATCCTTGTAACTAGGTGTAAGTCTGTTATTACTTCCCAGATACTGCACCTGGCCATTTAGCTCAAGTTGTAGTGGCTCATAATTTTAGCTCTTCAGCTCTTAGCTGCAAATACTGCCTATGACCCAACACAAGGAGCTGAGCAGATGAATTCCCTACTTGGGATTTGATCTGCTATGGGCTTTTGAAGCTTGGGATGAGCTTGCCCAAACAATATAGAGAGGTGGGGGAAGCATAATTCCATTATCCAGCTGACATATCAAGGCTTTCAGCTAGTAGGGAAACTGATGTCTTTGACCTATTTAATCCTTGAACTCTGTGCTGGGATTGCCAACAAGGCTTGTACTTTGACAGCCCATTTTATGACATGGGCATTGTCCTGCTAGGAACAGACACTCCCAACTTGTTTCAAAGGACATAAAGTGATTTTTAATCACTATCATCATGGTCCAGATTGGAACCAGGGACCAAAACTGAAAGGTAACCTAATCCAATCCTAGCCATCCCCCAACATGGCAGACTGGGGACTGTCTAAAACCTTTTCCAGGCCCTTCCTGAATCTTGTCATGTAGCCAAATAATGAACAGGAATATCCAGAGTTGTCATAGCATCTTGGAGGTGAGCTTGAGCCACACGCTTCAGGGTGCCAGCAGTTCTAACTTTAAAAAATAAATAACTTTACCATATACTTTTGCTTTCTTACCTTGTTCGCAATTTTCTACAGTACCATATTGGGCTAGCAAACCATCCAGAACCTAGAAAATGAAGGGGACGCTGCATTACATTGGATGCATATGAATAAGCCTGCACCACAAGACAAATGTTCAATCAAACCAGGTCTCTCTGCACCTCTTTCCCCTCTCACTCTTCATCTGTCTTGTCTGTTTAGAAAGCAAGCAAAGAGCATCTCCCATCCTGTACACGAGTGACAGAAGTATGGTGACATTTCAATCCCTGCAAGAGCCTAGTGTGATGCCATCACAGCAGTAATTTGGCTGGTCGAGTTTATTTTGCTGAAGGGAAACAGTGGGTGCATCTACATGTGAGGCTGCGTCACTGTAGCAACACGCTATGGCGACGTAGCATCAGCAGGCAAAAACTGTGACACTGCAGCTACATCACCGTAGCAATGCGCTTCCTTGGTATTGCATGTCGCTACGGTGATGTACTATCTAAAAATAACCATACACTGTGCACATGACGCAGCATGGACTTTTACTGCGCCGTACAAAAAGAAGTACTAAATGATAGTGCAGTAACAGCAGCACCATAGGGACATGTGTAGATGCACCCAGTGTAAATTATATTGCCATAAGCACTTCTACTGAATTTAAATTGGATTAGCAGAAGAGGCCAGATTCTATTCCACATTTTAGGTATCTATGTGCACTTGGCTGCCTAAGTATGATTTTATTCCACCCTGCTGAAGCTCCTGAGAATCCACTGATGCATCTGCCCCTAAAGTTGGAGTCACAAAAAAAGCAGCCTGAAGGAGGAGGACCCACCCACCTTTTGCATTACCTGTCTTTCAAACACTCAAGCAAGGTGGAATAGGATTGTGATTACGTGTCTACATCCACTTTACACACCTAACAGGTGGAATGAAATCTAGCCCTAGAAGAGTTTGCCAGTACAGTTGCACTGGGGCAGCTCTACCAACAACTTGTTTCTTGTACAGACTTGGCTTAAAGCCTGTTTG
>NW_005842064.1:1214765-1236699 GCF_000455745.1 Alligator sinensis | reverse complement strand
ACTGGTATACGGTAAATTGCAAACTTACCCTGCTGTGTATTTACCAGTGTAACTCCCTGTGTGGATACTCTTATTCTGGCAGGGCAGTTTTCAAATTGTTTTGTGCCAAGTCAAAAAAAAGGCCACTGAAAATAAGCATGTTCGCGTGAGTTTGGCCCCAAGGAGTGTTTATGTGGAAGAGGGTCCTGGAGGGCAGGGTATAAGGATCTAGTCACAGTTGTACAACCGATCCTAGTGCAGACATAAATGTAAGGGTGCTTATACCAGTGTAGCTTTATTCCTGTAATGTCAGTTATATGAGCATAAGGCTCCCTTTATACCAACATAACTACATCCACACTAGAGACTGTACTAGTGTAACTATCGCAGGGAGAAGAATTGATACCAATATAAAATCTGTGCAGAGACCAGACATAGATTCTGGGCTGGTTTCTTCTCTAAATCTTTAGAGGTTGATTTAATCTAGTTCTCTTTATTCGCACTTACATTCTCTTTATTTATCATTCATCTTTACTTACTTCCCATCGTAGCTGAGGTGGGATATTTCTTATCTGAATTTTGCGGCTCCTGAAAGAAAATGAAAAATAGCTTAAAACCCATGTTGCTGTCTGAAAGAAGGCCCATTGCATTCAATTATTAGACTGATTCTTTTAATAATACATATCATAGCATCACTGGGCACGTCTGCATAACATTGCACAGTAGCATGGCAGTTAAAAACCATGCTGATAGCCTACTGCATGGTGTTATTACTAGGCTAATGCTCAGTAAGCATCACAAAATAACTGTGCGTCAGCGCTACTGTGCTCTAGTTACTGTGCATTTAGTTAGTACTTTATTAAGCAAGTACTAAACTAAACACACAGTATCTAAGGTGCACTAATGAACATGTAGACACAACCCATATGTACCACTAAAATGCTTTATGAACACCAACTCATCTCTTGTAAGGTAGATAAGTATCAAGTCCATTTTGCAGACAGGGAATCCAAGGAGTAGTAGTAAGTATCACAGGTGAACACTAGATCTATGCTAGAAACTTTGGTAGTGTGCCACTGTTGGTCAGGGGTATAACTTTTTGACATATTTGTACTGGTTAAAGCCCTTGTGTAGCATCGACTATAGTTGTCTAATAGTGCTCTCACCAGCATAAATTATAAAGCCAGAAGGGACAAGCATGCAAGCATGACTTCATGTGATGGAGAATTCACTACCACCCTTGTCAAGTTGTTCTACTGGTAAATTACTGTTAGAACTGGGTACCACACTACAAGTCTAAATTTGTCCAACCACACTTTCCAGCACCTGGATCTCATGATGCGCTTGTCTGCCAGACTGAAGAGCCATCTATAAAATTTATATTCATCCACAGACTGATCATGTCCCCTCCAGTTCTCTCCTTGATAAGCTAAATCAACTGAGCTCCTAGAGTCTCTCACTCTTGGCCCAGCCTTCTGATCATGTAATTGCTCCTGAGGCTCTTCTCTGAGCTCTCTGCAGTTTTGGAACATCCTTCTTGAATTGTGAATCTCAGAATGGGATTCTATATCCCAACAGAGGTTACCCTGGTGCTAAATATTGACTCTCTAACTCTTCCTCCATAGTCTCCTCTTCTTATACCTGGTGACATTAGCCCCTTTTAGCCTGGTATCATCCTGAAAACTCATGTACAGCTGATTATCCTACAAAGCATTATAGCAGGATGCTTGGTGCTCCTGCTACTTATAAGAGCAGGCAGGAGGCAGAAGAAGCAGGCAGCAGGTGTGGCCAAAGACAATCAGGAGCCACATGACCCAGAAGGGGACTGGGCTTAGAAAGGATATAAGCCCAGACCCTGAGCTGAGCAGGCAGTAGGGTTCTGGAGGCTGCTAATGGGATATTGCCTAAGCAGGATGACTGCAGCTTTTGAATGCTAGCACTGAGAGTATAGCCTGTAGCAGTCTGGAGGTTTTGGGAAAGAGACTAAGGGGTGGAAGAAGTCCCTAGGGGCCCAGTAAGGGGTCTGGGAACCTAGAGAGGGTCTGACTATGGGACCAGGGGCTCTGAGAGCTTGCAAAGGGTGGGGGTAGGGGCCAAGGGCCCAAAGTCTGAGAGGGGCAGAGTGGGTGACTCCAGGTAGGAAGGCTGCACTCAGGAGTAGCCAAGAAAGGTGAAGTGCCCTGGAGGAGCAGTTGAATTGGAAGTTGAATTGACATCAGTGAGTGTATGTCTGAGGCATGGGGCATGGTGTATGGACAGATAGATAGAGCCATGCGATTAGCCCTTAAGACAATGACCACAGACACCTGTGGTCATGAGAAGGCGATCAGGTTTGGGAAGCCCTAAGGCAGCCTCCCTTATCTAAAAGCTAGATATACCAAGGTATGGTGGGAGAATGGAGGGGTGACTGTCCAAAGACAGCAGAGTGGATAAGGGCTGAGGGGCATCATAGCCACCCCTGGAGGTGAACCCTGTTACAAGTATCAACTTGGAAAAAGACTTAGGGCAATGGTTTTGTCCTCCTCGCTCCTGGACAATTCTTTTTGTTCTTGGAGGTATTATTTTATGCATTTCAGTCTTGCTAAACATATACTGGGTATACCCAGTTTACCAAGCGGATTGGTTTATCTTAATGACCTGTCCCCTTCATAATTAAGCACACCCCCAAATTTGTGTGTCCTCTGCAAACTTCACCAGTTAAGATTTTATGTTTTCCATGTCATTCATAACTAGCACTGTGCCAAGGACATATCACTGCAGAACCCTTGCACCTGGTCTAAAGGGAGTATTTATGCTTGTGCTGTAGATACTCCATATATATCTTCAATGAACCACAAACTTAATCTCAATTATAAAACCAATCTATGCCTTCCCTGCTTTCTTTCTACCTCCACCCTGGCATGGAATTCCAAAAGGAGTTGAACAGGAGGGTTGTGAAACCTTGATCTTCTATTCAAATGGCACTCCCTGGGTTAATGAGCTAGATATTGCCCAGAAGAACCAGTCTATCCAGGTGACCTGGTTACTTGCGGAGTGGGGCTGCGGGGTGGGCCGTCTAGGGGTAGACAGGAGATGGGAAGCTTTGAAAGAAAGATTCTCTCACTGTTTACCTTCGAGAGCAGAAGGACACCTGAGTTTGGGTGGGGAGGACGGAGGAGGGTGCTGGAGGGGTGTCAAAAGCAAGAAAATCCATGTTACACAGAAATCTTGCTCAGGACAGAAAAAGGTTCAGGAAGGATCCTGGTCTCAGAGCAGTGGTTCCCAAGCTTTTTATTCTCAAGGCACCCCTTAGAAAATGCCAGCTCTTAGTTTTCACTCATGCTTTGACTACAGAAAAATAATACTGCCATTTTTTGGATTCTTCTGTTGCAAAGAATTCAGCAATATCACAACAGGTCAGTGTTTTTAACATTATGGATTCCTATTTGAAATCTATGGGTTTATCCTATGAATCATGTTTGAACACTTAGCAGTGATAATACTGCATGTCATCTCACAACACCCTGGAAAGGGTTTCAAGGCGCCAAAGGGTGTCATAGTACCCTGTTTGAAAATCACTGCCTTAGAGATTGACCAGGTCCAAAGAATGCTCAAGAGCAATAAGGAAATGGGAGTAGGAAATGACATATCAACATTGTTGATTTTTTAAGCTAGATCTGCATATCTCAGGCTGTTTAGACAGTAATGGTTTAAAGAAGCCTCTTTTGCAAAGCCTGTGCCTGTTTGCTTCAATTCTGATGTGTTGTTGAAGAAGTAAACTAAATCACAGTACTACAGTGGAGCTCTGGCAGAGGTGTACTTAAGCAATCGGGAGTTGGCGTAAGCCTTGGAGCTGTGACAGTGGGACTGAGAGGTCTCAACTCGGGGTACAAGAGGGGCTACAAAGACAGTTTACATGCCAGATGAGTGTCTAGAAACCCAGAGCCAATGCCTGGACTCTGCTCAGACCCAGGAAAGTTGAAAAATGCTTGAATCCAGTGTGTGAGACCAATATAACAGCCTGATGAGTGTACAAAAAGGCACTGACTGTTTGTCTGACTGTCTTCTTACATGATTTGGGGCTGTCTCACAGGTACCATTTTGTGCTTTACCTGTTCAAACAGGCCTAAACATCAAGATCCCATGCTTTAAAGCTCTCGGTGATTTAGAATATTTCTTTTTATTTCCATAATATTACTCCTCTTCCCCTTCTGCCCACATGGTCCTTCCTAAATAGGTTATAAACCTGTGAATCTTCCCACTAGGCTCCCATAATACCAAATAGCTCATATGTATGAGCTCAAATTTCCAATTCTTCTTATTAACTGCTAGCATTGGTGTTTGAGCCACTGATAAATTTCTCATTTAGCTGTTCCTTGATTGATTTCGTGCTTAATGAGTACTCACCCCTGTCCACTTCTCAACCTCTCCTTTTGTAGCGACTTTAGCCAGTCTTTTAGAATAGATTTGTTCTCGTGCATGGCCTCCTCTCAGACTGAAGAGTCCCCACCTCTCCTATAGAACGTGGAACAATGTTCCACAGAGCCAAAGCCCCATCTTCACACCACTTAATTACCAGTGGTTCACTTCACAATTACCAGTGGTTCACTTCCTTCTGCCACTTTCACTTGAGGGACAGGAAAAATCTCACAGAAATGTCTCGCTTGGACATTCTTCTGGACACCTGTCTGAGCAGTAATGAAGTCCCTGACCATCTGCAGTGCCATTAGTGCTGATTAAGCATCATTCCCAGTGACACTTTGCCCAACTACATCGAAAGTTTCTCCATCATATCTCATTTCTTGACTTGAAGAAGACAACACACTGTCCTGCTCTCCCCCTGTCCTTTTCAGTAGGGATGCACCAATAAAGATTTTCTTAACCAATACCAATAGCTGATGATTAACCAACCATATCGGTCCGATAACCAATATTTAGTAATAGTGCAAGGCATTTTACACTACTGACATAAATAAACCTTTTTTGTTTGTTTCGAATTTATAATGCACACAGATGGGCCTCCTGCCTGCTCCAGCCCTCGATGAGGAAGGTGGTGATCACCTGATTCCCATGCACATTGCTCCCTTGCCCACAGCTCCTACTCGCGGTCCTGCTCCCCGCGCAGCCTGGGGTGCTGTCCTGGGTGGGCGACGTGGGGCAGACCCTCATGCGGACAGCGGTGCTGGGTGCATTTGGAGCCCCAGATCACACTGCTGCCTCAGCACCGACTGGCCCTGCATAGCCGAGCTGCTCCAGCTGCCAGGGAGAAGTCACTTTCACGAAGGCGCCGAGTGCCCAATGATGTGCAACGTCCCTCGTATGGCACCTCACCTCGCCTGAGTGCAGCTCTGTGGCAGCCCTGGTGCTCAGACCTCTGCTGCACGTGTGGCATTGCCGCAGCAGCAGCAGCCGGTAACACAGTCCTTTTGTTGCTGACCACGGTGCTCTGTGACCACTCCATGGCACCCTGTTCCTCTCCCACTGCTCGCTGGCACCCATAGCATGCTGTGAGCTTGGGTTGGCGGCAGGGCATGGGGACCAGACTACACTTGCCAGAGTGCTCCAGGCATGCAGCTGTAATTATCGGCTACAACGACCAAAAAATGCCAATAATGTCATTTCTCCTTTTATCGGTGCCAATCTGATAGCCTACTGATATATTGGTGCACCCCTATTTTTCGGATTGTTTTTTCTTTTCTTCTTATGGAATCTTCATAAAGGATTCTCTGCCTGTCTTGGATAATTAGCAATTTCTTTGTGGGCACACTTAAGTGTCTCACTAAGCAGCCACCCACAAGTATGTCCCAGACAGCTCCCTGTTCCATTCAGCCAGGTTGTGTTTTCAGACTACCTGTAGTTTCCAGACCTAGAACATGATAACGTGATATGCTTAGCTAGGTAGAATTCTCTCTGCTCTTCTTTCTGCTAGTCAGAGTGTGTCAATCCTTGGTGCTCTCCAGCCAAATAAAATGCCACCTGGTTCTCTTGCTTCTGGGCCCAAATTGCCAAGCCTGTTTTCTGTTCTCCAACCTCCATGGTTTCTTGGCAGCCAGTTTCTTTCTTCTGTCTAAAGTGATGATGATGCTTCCCCCAGTCTGTTTGGCCAAGAAACTCCTCAGCATCTCTGCCCTGTGGTGTCCATGCTTATCCTTCCAAACTGTAGATCTCTTCCTTAAGCTCAGCCATCAGTGTATCATGCCCAAGAAATAAAACCCTTCTGGCTTCAGGCAGAAGAGAAAAAGGGCCCCATCCACTGCAGGCTACAACTACTATTCCACAGATGGCCATCACAGCACTAAGCACAGGACTGTATGGTACGCTCTATCTGAAATGCCCATGTGCCACACCTGGTCCAGCTAATTGCAGCAAAAAAAAAATACTTCTGCCATCATAGTTTATACCATTTCCCCAAGAGAAATGAAAAGCTCCAGACAGTCATTGCAATTGGATATCTGAAGAGCTCAGAGGTGAAGCAATCACTGGAGAGGCAAATGGGGTCAAGGATGGGATTTCTTTAAAGAAGGGGGAGAATAAATTATGATCATAATGAGATGGGCATGAACCAGATATAAGAGAGTGTGCACACAAGAGAGAAAGCATGCAGTGGAAGGAATAAAAACAGAAACAAGGGAGATCAGAAGAACAGAGCATTTGTGGAGGGTTTACAAGAGAAGAGCGGATCATTTCAGTGATAGAAGATGAAGAAGGGGGAAGGAAGGAAGATCCCTTCAGATCCTGTTGATTTTTCTTTGTGAAGAAATCTTCTAGATCTTGAATAGATACAGCAGAAAAGAATGCAAGGGGGCAGGGTCTGAGGAAGCAGCTGATGGCCACATGGTGACTGGGATTGTGCATATGGAAGTCAGTGGGCATATGTGCACATGTGCCCAACTGCGCAGTTGTTACTGCACAGTCATTTAGGACCTGCTTTAGGACTACATGGCGACACAGTGTCTTGTGTAGATGCACCCAGTGTGGATCAATATAAATTAACTAGCTTTTTTACAGACTCTTTAGAGAAAGAGAGAGAGCGATTCCCTTGCTCTGGCAGAGCATTCTACTCCTCTACAGCACTCTATAAAACGGTTCAGAGAAACCCACTTACCAAATGACACCTTTTATTAAAGTTGACAGTCTCTTAGGATTCTTTCAACATCATTCTGATTGTATTCCTATTCAGCTCTATAGGATTTTACATATAAGTTGCTAACAGTTAATAATGAATCTCCTTTAACTCAGAGCTAAGGGTCACAGAGTAGTCCAAGTCATATTCTGCTCTCACTGGCAGTGACCTTTGTGTGTGGCTTGGTGACAACTGCAAAGTCTCAGGTAGCCAAAATTTCTTAGTCTAGTAACATTAGATATTTTTGTAACTTGCTTTTAAGATGACTATGAATACTGAAGCCTTGGCTTCATGTTTACTAAAATGAAATGTCAAGACATTAAAAAAAAACCTAGTTACAGAGTGAATCTACAAGAGATGCATTACTATGCATTACTCTCATCTAATGTGCAGTAAAATGTCACTGCCTACATGTGCGTAGCAATTACTGTGCAGTATATTAGTCTAATGTGCCATTTTCTTGTACCTGTAGATACAGATACTAGAAAAATGGCACATTAACTAATGCACTGTACCACACATGTAGACACTGAGTGGGAGCAATTTGCTCCTGGTCAGAAAAGGCAGCAGGGGGCCAAAGGGGATGGGAAGAGCTGTCCTGGCTCACAGGATGCTGTCTGCCAGCCATGTGGAGATTGGGACCCATCCCAAACTCTACATGGCTGAAAGAGCTGTCTCAGCTGCCAGGCACCTGCCTCCCACCCACATGAAGATCGGGACCTCCATAGGTCCTGATCTGCCCATGGTTGGGAAGCAGCTACCTGCCCGGCCAGGACAGCTCTCCCCACCCCGGGCTTGGGGCCAGCCCAATTTCCCCCCTGGCTGGGACAGAGCTGCCTGCCAAGCCAGGGCAGCTGCCCCACCCCCCGGAGCTCGGGGCTAAGCCCCTGTGCCCTCTACCAGCCCACGGCTGGCACCTGGGGGAGACTGGAGTGGCGCTCTCCCTGGATGCTGTAGGGGGGCAGGGCAGGGCAGGAGCAGCCTTGGACTGGGCTGCTCCTGTAGGGTTCAATTTGGTCCTGATGGGGGTGCAAGTGTAGACGTGTGCTGGGCACTGGTTTGACAAGCCTGAATTTTCTGCACAGAAAATTCAGATGCATTAATTGTACATGTAGATTTTTCCAAAAAAAGCAATTTTCTGAAACATGGAGAACTATAAGAACACTCCTGGATCAGCCCTCAGAACTGAACTTAGACACCGCCCAGTCTGTCTGGGTTGTTTGGACTCTGAATCTTGGTCCCAATTCTCAGGCTGACGCCCATCTCTAGACAGAACAAAAACTTCATCCATGCTAGTATGAAATCCTGCTCTGAGCGCATGAGATGGAATCAATGGAGGTCGTAAAAGATGGAGGGGAATCTCTAGAAAAGGATTTGTGTGGTGTCTATAAAACACGCTCTAATTTCCAGGACAGACAGAGGAAAGGCTATTTAAATCCCAAGTTCAAGTTGATAATGGGCCACTTCTCCAGTCACATTTTGGCTCTTTCTAACCTCAAGCTCCCAAAATAGAAAAGAATCTTTTTTATTTCAAAGCCAAAGTTACCTCCCTGGCTCTCACTCCAACACTCAACCCTTCATAACAGCTGCCACAAACAGCTGAGATAAATACAGTGTGGAAGCAACGCTGTATTCCCTGTGGTTTAACATCAGAAAAGAACTGTGCAGTGACTTGCGTAGCCATGGGTCTTCCAACTGCACTGCTGAGTACTTGCATTGGGTAATGTTAAATTAGTGATTCTCAAACAGGGTGACTTGAGATGTGATGAGGGGTGTTGTGTAGGGTTGTGCAAAATTTCACCCAGTATTTCGTTTTGAAGCTGTTTTGATGCGTTTTGAGCTTGAAACAGCGAAATGAAACAAAAGACTTCGAAACAGCTTTGAAACAAAACAAGGGCACTTGAAATGTTAAGAAAGTTTTGAAACTTTCTTAGGCTTACTGGCTTCAGCGCCAGTTCCAGCTGGCAGCAGCAGCCTCCTGTCATCCAGCAGGCAGATGGGGCCCGCCCGCACCCCCGGGAGGACTGCGGGGGTTCTGCAGGACTGCTCCCGGGGGTGAGGGCCCCCAGTCTGGTGCTGTCGCCTGGGGCCAGTGGCAGTCGGGTCCAGGGCAAATCAGCTCGTGCAGGGACCTGCCCCTGTCCCGGGATCAGGGCAGGGGCGGGTCCCCGCACGAGCTGATTTGCCCCAGGCCCTGCAGCCTCCTCAGGCTGGCTCCGGTACGGGGCCTGGGGCATATCAGCTCATGCGGGGATCTGCTGTTGCCCTGATTCCCGGGAGGGCGAGAGTCCCTGTACGAGCTGATTTGTCCCGGGCCCTGCAACCTCCTCAGGCCGGCTCCAGTATGGGGCCCAGGGCAAATCAGCTCGTGCGGGGATCTGCTCCCGCCTCAGGATCGGGGCAGCAGCTGGTCCCCATGTGAGCTGATTTGCCCCGGGGCCCACACCCTCTTCCAGCTGGCTCCAGTACGGGGCCTGGGGCAAATCAACTCATGCGGAGACCCTCCCCTGCCCCAGGACTGGGCTTCATGTCCCTGCACAAACTGATATGCCCTGGGCCCCGTACCAGTGCCAGACTGAGGAGGGTGTGGGGCTCAAGGCAAATCAGCTTTTGTGGGGACTCACCCCTGCCCCGATCCCAGGGTGGGGGCAGATCCCCACATGAGCTGATTTGCCCCGGGCCCGCCTGCCGTTGGCCCCAGGTGGCAGCACCAGTCTCCTGCGATCTGGGAGGCAGACTGGGGCCTGCACCCCCGGGAGCAGTATGGCACATCCCCTGCAGCTCTCCTGGGGGTGCAGGCAGCCCTGATCTGCCTGCCAGATGACAGGAGGACGGTGCTGCCAGCTGGGTGCAGCCTGTGCTAGGCAGATCAGTGCTGCTACTGGCCCCAGCCCGCAGCACTGGCCTCCTGTCATCCAGCAGGCAGATTGGGGCCGCCTGCACCCCCAGGAGGGCTGCGTGGGCTGTGCTGTACTGCTCCCAGGGGTGCGGGCCCCCGGTCTGCCTCCCGAATCACAGGAGGCTGGTGCTGCCGCCTGGGGCCAGCGACAGCACTGATCTTCCCAGCACTGGGTGGGCAAAATGTCAAAACAGCATCGAAACAGCAAACAGTTTCGACGAAATGAAACAGAATGGTGCTTTTTAAATGAAACAAAACTCGAAACAAAACACTGCTCCGTTGAAACGGAAGTCGAAGCGGAACAATGCTGTTTCGCACAGCCCTAGCTGTTGTGGGGTGCCACGCAATGTTAGCATTACCAGGTGCACAGATATGATTCACAGGATAAACCTAGAGATTTCCAGTAGGAATCCATAATGTTCAAATCAGTCTGACTTGTTGTGATCTTTTTGAGTTCTTTGTAAAGAAAAACTGCTCTATTCTTTTTTCTGTAGACAAAAACTGAGTGAAAGCTAAGACTCAGCATTTTCTGAGGACTGCCTTGAGTCTAACAAGGGGTGCCTTGACTCTGAAAAGGCTGAGAACTGCTGTACTCTGGGCATAGGCAGAGGAAGAAAAAAAAAATTGTGGGGGGGCTGAGCATGCACACAGACATGCCCCCCCCTCACCATGGGAAAGTCTGAGGGGGAGGGGAAAGGGCCAAGGGAGGGAGCAGTATTGCCCAGTGCCACACCAGCTGCCCCAACCACCTCCCAGCCCCGGCTGCCACCTGGCCCCGGATGCCACACTGGCCATGGCTGCATCCTGGCTCCGGCCACACCGGCCCCAGCCCCAGCCCCAGCTTCAGCTTCCTCCCAGCCCCGGCTGTACCAGTCCCAGCTCTGGCAGCCTCCCAGCTGCACCGGCCCCAGCCACCTCCCTGCCCTGGCCCCGGCAGCCTCCCGGCCACCTCGGCAGTGGCTGCGCCAGCCTCGGCCACCTCTCAGCCCTGTTTGCCACACCTGACCTGGCTGCCTCCCGGCTGCACTGGCCCCCGCCCCGGCTGTGCCAGCCCAGGCTGCCTCCTCACCTCGACTCTGGCTGCGCACTGCCCGGTGGGGCCCAGAGCTGGGGGCCAAAGCGGGGCCAGCCTCGGCTGCACCGGGCTGGAGGGAATGGAGCCCCCGGGACCCCCGCGCCTGCCCTGCCCCGCCCCACGTCTTCCCCAGGAAAAGCCCGGCAACTCCTCCAGAGATGCAGCACTGGGCAGCCAAGGGAGGGGAGGGCATGTGGCCCCCTGATCTTTGCATGGGCGAGGGCGGGCCACAGCTGCAACCTGGGTTCAGCCTCTGCTCTGTGTCTCCATGCCTCACCGCCACCACTTCAAAAGTGGCAACTGCCATGTGTGTCCTGCTGCTGGGCAGGCCGGGCAGTGAGGCACGTTGGCGGCGCCTGCCGCTTTCAAAGCAGTGGTGGTAAGGTGCAAAGACACGGAGCAGAGACACAAGCCCAGGCTGCAGCTCTGGCCTGCCCTCACCCATACAAAGACTGGGGAGCCACGTGCCCTCCTCCCTTGGCTGCCTGGCGCCACACCTCTGTAGGAGGCACCAGGCTCTGGTTGTCCCATGACCTGGCCACGCCAGGGCCCCACTCATGGTGAATGGGGCCCCAGCTGGACCAGGTCATGGGACAATCCCTACAGTGCAGGAGGGAGTGGGCCAGGGGCAGGGGTGAATGATTCGCCCTTCCCCTACCCCACTCTCTCCTGCACTGTGGGAGTCTCAATCTGCCCTCCCCGCAAGCGCATGGAAATAAAAAAATAGACTAAAATAAACTTACCTGCCTGCAGCTAGGCCGGCTGTGATCCTGGCTGCGGGTGCACAGGATAGCACAGCATGCCCGCCCCTCCCCCCCTGCTGCAGGATCCTGCAGACGGGCTGCCCTGTGTTGGGGGGGGAGGGGTTGAGCCCCATTAGCCCCCCACTTCTGCCGGCTATGACTCTGGGTGTAGACTGGAGAGCCCCTGCACTCAAGCTAAGGGGAAGTGAAGGTGTTTAGTTGACTCATAGACCGTATGTGATGCAAACAAGGAGTTCTCAATCTTTTTAGACCAATGACTAGCATCAGCAATTAAATAGTTTGCATATGCCATACAGCCTTATCAAACTCCTAATTGAAAAGTGAGGGGAGAGGCAAGACAGTACACTCTGTGGACCACTTTCCAAGGGCTACCTGTAGTCAAAAAGACAGCTGGAGACTCACTAATCTCAACTACAGCACACTGGCCGATTCAGGAAAGCCTTTCAAATTCAGCTTTTTTTCCAACTACTCAATTGTTCTAAAAAAAAAGTCCAAAGAACTTTTTTCCAGCTACTCAGCTGGTCTAATAAAAGATACCACATCTACCCAAAGAACCTTGCCAAATTCAGCTTTAGGCATTTGTAGGATATCAGGATATGCTTGAAGAGGCTAAGAGCGTGGATAGTGAAATAGCACTCATTTATGACTTGGAAGGTCTGGGCTCTAAACAGCTCTGCTATGGACTTCCTATGTGGCCTTGGCTAAGTCACTTACTTCCTCTGCATCTTGGTTCTCTAGCTGCAAATAGCACGTGTCTGCTTCATAGGATGCAGTTTAAAGACTGAAAGATGCTATGGTAACAAGGGACATAAGTAAGATCCATGTTGGGAAATCTTTCCAGTAATGCTGACTGGCTTTGGATAGGGAATGCCTTGCATGTTTTGCTGAACACCCGGTACACAAACATGATGCTAAATGCCTTAGGACAGGGGCATCAAGCTCAGATAGGTTTGAGGGCCTTATTCCTTTTCAGGTGCCCATGGGCTGCACCCCAGCCTTTGCACTGGCAACCCCGGCTCCATCACCATAGTAGAACCCTGGCTCTGGCCACAGTAGCGGGGCTTCCCATGGCAGCAGCCAGTACCCCAAATGTGCAGGGACACTGTGTGTGTGTGTGTGTGTGTGTGTGTGTACGTGCATGCACACACGTGTGCACATGTGTGCAAGAGAGACCCTGTTGGAATACAGTGTGTGTGTGACCCTACTGGAACACAGTGGCCGTGTCTACGTGAGACACTGACTGCGCAGTAGTTTTGTTACTACTGTGCGGTAGCATTATGTGAAGCTTGATGCGACACTACTGCACAGTAGTGAGCTAGTGAGCAGTCAGCATCACCTAAAAGTTGCTCAGTGATGCTACTGCGCAGTAACTCCGGTTACTGTGCAGTCATTGTCTTGTCTAGACAAGACCTGTGTGTGTATGAAACTGTGAGCAGAAGTCCCCCCTGAAGTGGTGGGGCTTTCCCTGGTGGCAGCCCACAGCTTGGTGAATGTGAAGTGGTACCACAAGCAAAAGTATCACCACAGTGGCCAGAGCCCGGGCAAAATTCAACAGGCTGCATGTTTGACACCCGTGCCTTAGAAAATATGCATGCCACAGGGAGCAGATGCATTTATCCTTTTCATGTTATTTAGTGGCCTTTTGATGAAGAACAATACAACACAGCCATGTGCACCATCCCACCTGGGACACTGCCAACGATTCATCAAAATTATCCAAACAAATACAGAGTTAAATGCTCCCAGAGAGAGAATTTTCGGCTCACAAGCTCGATAGCTTGTGCCAAAAGCCTGAGAAAGTTACAGGTATCCAATCAAGGAAGCAATACCACGTGACCTGCAAGTAATCACAGTAGTACCTATCTAGGAGCTTGCCAAGACGTCTGAGCTCAGACAGGAAAATAGTGGAGTTGTGAAATCTGGTTGGCTCATTCTGAATAAATAATAAACTAGAAAGAACTGCCAGAGGGTTTTGCAGACAGTTCACAAATGGATAAAGATGCACTCAGTCAGACTATTTCACTCATTTGTCCTTTTCGTTCAAACAGTAACATACTGCCCTACCATTCTTACTAACACATGTGACTTAGATGGCTTTTATACTATGCTTGAAAGGTCAAAAACATAGCCCCAGTCAGAGTAAGAGGGAAAACAAATTACTGAGAATTCCCCTGCTTTAAAGAGCATCCTGTCTCCAACCCCAGATGTGCCTAACTTAGCTTGCACTCTCCTGCTAATCAGCACAACAGTGTATGAACAAAGGGGGGACTTGCCACATGGCTGGGGCCCCACAGGACTAAGCCGCTTTGGAGCCATCATTCCTGCCTCTGAACTGCACTTAGGAATGGACAGGAAGGCAGCACATTCTTTGCAGTGCTAGTGTAAAATGCTCCCTACAGCAAACTCATTCTATACCAGCTGCAGCTTTTAAGTGCAGGCTCTGCTTTATCTCCCCCAGCCCTGGCCCAGGTTACACAGCACTACAAGAAAGTCCCTGGTCTGGACTAGTATGGAAACCTTTTCTGCAAACGTGCTCTCACAAACAATGGTGCCATCTCAAAAAACCCTGCAGAGAGCTCCATCCTATGGGTATGTGGGCTTATAAGGCCACAGCTCTATCCAGCACCTTGCACTGGTGTAAGATCTGCAGGGGTCACGTACCTCTAAGGCAGAGGTTCCCAACCCCCAGGCCGCGAAGGGTTGGCTGCCAGACTGGAAGTCCGGAAGTGACCAGCATACTGCGGACCGACAGCCAACCCTTTTTTATACTAAGTATAAAAAAGGGTTGGCTGCTGGTCCACAGTATACCAGTCACTTCTGGTCTGCAGTATGTTGGTCCGTAGTTTGGCGGTCCAAGCTTTGCCAGTCCGTGGTCACTTCTGGTCCATGGTTTAAAAAGTTGGGAACCACTGCTCCAAGGTACTTCCAGCCTATAGCATCAGAAAACCTCAACCTTTAGTAATGCTATTCTCACTAATCAGTTTGTTCCTGTTTACCAATGGGGAAACAGAGGCACAGAGATTATGTGAGGTACTCCAGATCACCCTGGAAGTAAACAACGGAGGAGGAAACTGGCTCCTGATCTCCCATGCCCTAGGCTAGAGCCTTAACCACTGAAACAGCCATCCTCTATTTAGGAGACTGCATCATTTCAACCTTAGACAGAACCTATGGATAGACTAAGGCAACTTCTCAGTGGCCAGGGCCACACCAGCACAGACCACACAGCATGGGCCATCGTGGTGTGACCCACGAGCCCCCCACCAGACATCCTCCCAGCTGCACAATGCATGCTCTCCACCATGCATGTCAACAGCCCCCTTTCCCACTCCACTGTGCAAACATACAGACAGTCCCCTCGCACCACTCCATCATGTGTGGGCAGCCCCTCCCACCTCACCAGCCACAGGCTCCTGTGCCCCACACCCTCCCTGAGACAGGGTTTTTTTGTGGGGGGAGGAAATGTTTTCATATTCCAGGTCAAATTAATCAAATCAGTTCCAAATCCTTTCAAGTGGGCAAAACTCAATCGTTCAAACACCATATGTGGTGCTACAACCGGCAAGTCTCCTACACCCCAGACTTTTCAGCCTGGAGCTTCAGATACTCCCAGATCCATTGGTGAGTATCTTACGGGCAGGCCTAAGCCCAGAGGCTTGGGGTTTAGATGCTCCCAAGTCTCACTTGCCCTTAATGAAAAGCCATGGGAGCAAGGTAGGGAGGAGTCCCCCATTTCTATAAAGTAGGCATGTAGCTGAAATCCTCTCACTGGAAGCTGGCCAGTAGGAAGCTACTTACAAGACTAGTAGGGCATCCTGTCCTCAGTGCACTGGACAGGGATGCATCCTCCACTACACAATTCCATTTAAATCCATCTTAGTTCGGGGAACAGACCAGTGTAGCAAAACTACACTTGATCTTAGCCCACAAACAGGTGCAGAAAGCAGAAGCTAGAGGGAAAGCCCAGAGACTCTAGCTGCAGCAGCAGCCAGAGCAGTAGGGGAAGTAATGGCTAGGTGGGAGCCCAGGGGCTGTAGATTAACCCCTTACAGGCTGCAAACTACCAGCTGGACAGTTGGACCAAAGGCATGATTCAACCATTTGTACCAATGTAAATAACTACACCAGACACAGAATCAAGACACTAGCCACTCGGTATCAGTGAATAACCCCCATGGAAGCCAGATCCAATGGAGGACTGAGTGGTGAAGGCAAAGGGCTACTTTCCTCCAAACTGTCTTGCTTTTTGCACCTGAAATACGTTACTTTACCAGCAAAGAGCTAGTGTATAATTAAGTTATTTTAAAGACATTCAGGTACGAGTCCATATCCAGAAGTCACTGGGATAAAAATTTGACTTATCAGTTCTGTAGCTCTTGAACAAAAGAAGTTAATTGATTAAGCCAAGAGTAGTAGTAGCAGGCTATTATCTCTATCACTGCAACATACTTATACTTAGTCAGATTACATGCATGAAAACTTGATGAAGAATGTCTTGCATTCAAAAGCTTGTCAAACTCTATCCAAACTACATAGTTGGTCCAATAAAAAATATCACCCTAAGAAATCCTTGCCTCATACATGAAAACCTGCACTCTCTGCCCAACTTCAGACTAACATGGCTAACTACTTCTCTCTACTATGGGTTAAGCTAAAATAATAGGACAAAGCATGCCCGCTAGCATTCTAACACAACTTTAATGAATGTTCTTTTTTCTCCCTTTTGTTCTGACCTGGTTTGCAATGAGCAGCAGTGTGTTCATCCCATCCAGGGAGAGGACCACTAGAAGTCAAGACAGCTCAAGGGGGGCTATTAGCTAGTTTCAGATCCGTTCACAATTGCACCACTGTTAAAGTCCCCAAACAGTTAAATAACTGAAACAAATAACTTGAAACAAGACAATGAAATTTAACAAGCAGAAAAAGACAAGGCACATCATTAATGATTTGCTCTGTTCTGGCTCCATACATTCAAAACACAGTATAGTTAATTTCCAAATGAAAAGAAATGCTCTCAAATGGAAGAGGCCAAATGCAATTTCTAGTAATTTATTTCCCTTAAACAATCATCAGCCTGTTCTGCTACACCAAGCCTGTCCAACTGGTTGCTCCTGGTCCAGGTGCCACTCCCTCCATCCTTCTCCTGCTACTGGAGCCTCTGCACTCCCTATCCCTCTTCCAGATTCTGCTTCCTGTCTTTGCTCAAAGAGGCTTGAAGTGTAAAGGACTCAGAGGAACCCAGGTTCCCTATATGGTGTGGAGCCACCAGCACAGCCCAGGCTGGGGGGAGGGACTGCCACAAGCCCTTGGCTACTCTAGGTTGGACAGCCATGTGCTACAGCAGGAGTAGGCAACCTATTCCAGCTGTAGGCCATTGATCGAAGGCAGGTAGACAGGCATGGGCTAGGTCTATGCTCCTGCTGCCACATATCTCCTCAGAGGTATGGGAAAAGCATCCGCAGAAGGCACCCCCCACTGCCAAAGGCTACCTCATGTCTGTGGGCTCAAGCCAAAGGCTCTGTGGGCTGAATATAGTTTGCAGGTAATAGGTTGCCAATCCATGTGTGATAATATTACAAATCTTTGGTCAGTTTTACTATGAACTAAGTGTAAAATCTTGGCTCCACTGAAAGTCAATAGCAAAGCTGCCAATGACTTCAGCAGAGTCAGGATTTCACCCAAGGTAACAGAATCTGACTTGGAAGAGCACAGAACGTTTCTATAAAAACTAAGGTAAGCTTTAAGGGGCTGGGTCCTCAGGGGATCCTCAGTGTAGTCCCACCACAAGAGCTAATGCCATCCGAGGAGTTGGTTCAAACCACCTAAATTATCTCCAGTGATGTTAAGGGGCTCTTTATCAGCCACTTGATCCTGGAAGAAAAAATCATCAGGCATGTGGTTCTCATTTGAACTATCCTAATGACCTGTTTGGGTACATCCACATATTCAAAATGCAAACCTGTATCTTCTCTCCAGCTTTGTAAAAGCAATAAACTAAAGATCATTTAAAAAAAAAAACCCTGTTTACATTAAGTCTCCCAGCTGAATCTGAGAGATTAAAACCAAGATCATGCTATCCAAGTAAGAGATCTTCAGAAACGCTAAGGTTCTTCCCCTGCCTTTCTGGAAGCTCAAGCCCAAATGACACATGAAAAATATCTAGTCACCTTGGCAGTTGGGAAGGTTTTGAAATGTAAAATGTTGCTGCTGCTGGAGAAGCAAATGGGTGGGCTTGAAAAAACTTCAGTCTTTTTTTGGAGTGGCGGGAGGGATTGGGCAGGGTGATATAAAATCAGGTCTCCTGTTTAGATGCTAATCCATGTCTTGAGATGAATGGAAGAGTGACTGTTTAAGACGCCTGGAATGTAAGGAATGTTGCAATCCAGGGAGGGTCAAAGGGATTTAAATTGTAGGGGAAAACATGTCTCAAAGCCCCAGCCCCCCACTAAAACTTCTTCAGAGAGCTACAAGAACCCACATGTCAGAGCATGTGTTCCTCACATACATGGCCATAACCAAGTCTACTATGTACAAAGAAGTACCTTTATCTCCTCCCTCCCTCCCACAGCACGGCTCTATAGGTGGAATAAGAGTTAAAAATATAGTAATAAACATTGCTTCTTTTCTTCTCGGCTAAGAAGGATGACGTTTGAGGCACCTGCTGGTTTTGCTTCTTCACAGTTGGTGCTGCTCAAGTTTTTAGCACCAGTTTTATATAACAAAGCCTGGGCAACAAGAGAGACAAGCCCCCACTTACTTGACCTAAGGGAGACTCCATCAGCCTTTAGCAATGCAGGGCTTATGGCACTGTGGTGCAGTTCCAGTGGTGCCCAGAAGAGGGTGGTGGCAGAGTGTGCATCAGCCACTTAATTAGGGTGTAGTGGTTTGGAAGAGAGTTCACCAGCAGTGGGTGGTGGGACCCTTTTCTCTTTTGGTTCTTCCCAAGACCTCAGCAATAGCCATGTGTAGAGTTACAGGGCACAGTAATGAATAAACAAACTGCCTTATTTTCTCTGCCATAAGCAGGCTCTCAACTACATTTAAACTCCCTTAATGAAAGGCCCTTCCTAGGATCATTGAATCTGACATTCTGAACTCTGCTCCCTCTGGCCTCTGTTCAGAGGAACGGTTTGCTTCAAATCAATAACATCATTGCTATCGGGCAATTCCCCACTATTTTATTCACAATGTGCCAACGTCAGGAGTTCCTGTGATCTCCTCTCCTCCAAGTGGTTAAGTACACTTGCTCACTTACTACAATCAATCTCACTCTGCCGAGAGCTAAGACAGCCTCTTGCTATCCTGCCTTTACAGTGCCTGACCAGAGCAGGACTCTAAGCTGAGTACCTGTTCTTAAGACAGTGCCATAATGCAAATAAAAAGCTGGTGCCCCTGCTTTCTAGGATGCTTCTAGCACAGTGGTTCACAACCGTTGTAGATTCAAGGCACCCCT
Organism: Alligator sinensis; assembly: GCF_000455745.1. NCBI lineage: Eukaryota > Metazoa > Chordata > Crocodylia > Alligatoridae > Alligator > Alligator sinensis. The sequence continues at coordinate 1,217,427 of NW_005842064.1, read as the reverse complement.
CATTAGACTTGAGGCATCCCTCTGTAACTTCTGTGAATTGAGTAATATCCCATTTAAAAAAGAAATGTATTACAAGACTTACCTCTTTGTAGAGGGATTGGGCAGTGGGAGCAGGGCACTGGCCAGGCAGGGAGAGCCTGATCATACCCTTATCTGCTTATCTACTCACCATTCCTGCAACACCCTTCAAAGAATCTTGCAGTGGGCCTTGGCTGAGAATCACTGTTTTAGCAAGTAAGTAGGAGGACAGGGATCTTCCCAGGGCACCTGCTTTTGCCAAAGTCAAAATCCCACTCCAAGAGCCTCCTGTTACAATGCAGAGATGAGTTCATCTGGTAAAACACATCTACTCCCAGCTTTCTATCACCTGGTTCTGTTCATATGCTGGTACCCTTTTACTTTAAAAGAAACAGAAAACAAAAAGAGCCGCTGCACAGCTATTTCTGCAGGAGGTAAGAAACTCCAGAGCTAGACGTGCATCAATACCAGCACTGTACCTAAACTCCTGGTGGCCCCGGGTGAACTTTTAGTATTGGGTTGCCCTTTGCCAGAGATAATAATAATAATAATTACCATTTTAGGGCCCCCTTTCTGTCCAGGCCCCAGGCAGACACCCAGTTTGCCCATGCCTGTGTCTGGCCCTGATGTACATTAATGGAAAAACTACTACTCCATAAGTCCAAATTTGCTATTTGTACTATGCAGTATCCTCCCACAACACAGTCCAGCATGTCTTAAATCTAAACTTAACTGCTTCAATGACTCCCTGCTACTTTAGCATCAGAGCACTTCAAAATCTCTCCTGTTTTTAGCTTTTTGAACACTGAGGAAGCAAAACTGCACTATTATCCTCCTGGAACTGAGACATTTCAGGGTATGTCTACATCATGTCCCCACTGCTGCTGGGGCTACCTGCTATCTTGCCCTCGCTGCCTTCCTGCCTTCATCCCCCATGGCCCTTCTTGGGACTTCTGTCTGCAGTATGTTTGAGAACAAACCTTGAGGATGCCTTCAAAACAGCTTCAGTGCCATGTCTGAGCTTTTTGCATGTAAGTGGCTGGTGCATGTTGAAGAGAAGGCAGCCCTGATATTGCTGGGGATGTGGCTAAGTGACTTGCATAGTCTGTGACAGAGCAGAGTCCTAAACCCAGGTCAATTAAATAGGTTTGTTTACTGAACCATCCTGCCTGTCTCAGAGTTCCCTTTGCAACTTTCCACTGGAGGTGAGGGGCAAAAGAGAGGAATTTTCACTTTGATGCAGTTACACTATAGCTACATGGCTATCATGCATCCTGCCTGCTGTAGAACGGAATCAGAACTGCCCTAGGATGCAGCCCTTGTACTGATACCAGACAAAGAAGAACCTCAGCATGATTTGTGAGCAGAACAAGAGGATCATGGTTCCACCTCTTACCTTGCATAGCATGATGAAAACCATCAAGTCCAAATGGGTCACAGGTTTTTCCCAATATGCTGTACTAATAGTAGGCAACTATCAATCCTTCTGGATCATGGTGTATGCGTGAGACCACCAGGACCTTTAATGCATATGCTTAGGCAGGGGTACAGAGGAGTGGAGGCTGCCCAGAACTTCCATCCTCCTATTAGACCAGTGGTCTCCAACCTTTTAAGTACCAGATCACTTTTTGAATTAAAGTGCAACTCAAGATCTACCATGCACCACCTCCCTCCACCTAGCAGGTCAGTCTGTGTGGAAGGGATTGGAGCCTGCGTGGCTTGTCCAGGTGCATGGGGGGCCCCTGCCACTGTACACATCCTGGTGGAGGCCCAGAAGGCACGTGCCCCCCAAATCTGTGCACAGTGGAGACAGCTGCCACTGTGCATTGGGCTTTACACCCCGAGACCCGCTGCAGCTGCCCTGGGAGCAGTGCAATGCCATGTGCGTCTCACCACTGGGCCGGGGGCATAGCTCAGCCCAGTGGTGGGACACATGTGGTGTTGCACTGCTCCGGAAGCAGCTGCAGCTCTGTATCTCAGTTTGAGGGGGCTGAGCATGTGTGCACATGCACACGTGCACACTCAACCCCCCCAGACTGAGATCGACTGTCAGAGGCTCTGTGATTGGCCAGTTAATCACAATTGACTGGTTGGTGACTACTGCTTTAGACCACTGAGACACTAACCAAAGCCCAGAACAAGTTCAGACATTTGGTGCCTTGATGGCCATAGTTATATGCACGTCTTGGAATCAAACCCAGGTCTCCCGCTTGGTAGACAAAGATTGCACCACTGAACAACAGCGGCTGTACTAATACCACGCTTAACACCTACAGCTCATTAAGCTACCTGTGAAACTCATTCCTGTTTTACTGCTAGGAGGGTTATGGGATAGAAAGCTGAAAAGACTGGTTGAAGGTCACAATGTTATCTGGAAGTATGGAAGAGCAGAAAGTCTTCTTTCTGCCTGGATGAAGGATACTATCCTCATCTGAAAACTCCAGGCAAGCACAGAACTCTCCCACCAAATAATACTTGGCTCCTAACTGTCTTTCTCTTATCACGCCCATCACCATGATGATACTTGAGCACTGCAAGGGTTTAAAAGGCTGCACAAACAATTACATTTTCCCCAAGCCCCATTATTATCCTCATTTCCATGAGATGGAAACTGATGCATGCAGAGAGGAAGTGACATCATTAG
>NW_005842064.1:1193989-1214734 GCF_000455745.1 Alligator sinensis | reverse complement strand
CTGCTGATGCATCCCTCAAAGCAGAAGCAATCAACTGGTGACTTATGGGAATCCAACCAAGAATGGCTGCAGGGCAGGAATAAGGTTTTTACGTTACTAATTTAACGAAAACTCCACAGCCAACACCATCTCATTGTTTCCTTTTGTTCTCCATCTGCTGTTTTGTGTCTGAAACTTAAGACTGCAAGTTTTTTTGAAGGAGGCACTCTCTTGTTCTGCCTGTACAGCACCAAGCATAACAGCATTGCAATCCACTATGAAACTCCAGAACCTACTGGATAAACACCATATTTTCCTGCAAACAATACACCTTGAAAGAAGATACACACCTTGTTTTCGAAAGGTAAAATGAAGGGAAAAAAAGGATCTTTCCTTGTAGTAACTGAGTAGCAGCAGCTAGGGAGCAGAGCCTGCTTATTATTCTGCTCCCTGTGGAATAGGTGCAGACTTTATTTTCACTTTTACCTACTAAGTGGTAGAAGCTGCTCTTACCATATTTCCTCACATATTAGGCACACTCCCTTTTCCAGCAGCTGGGTTTTGCACAAAAGGTGTACATGTATGCAAGAAAATACAATCAATGCCATCAGGTACCAAGCTGCCCTAGAAATATCAAGTTTACATATAAAAGAAAGACACTGGCTGAATGCAGAATTACAAGCTTCAGTTTCCATATCTGTGAAGTGGGTGTGATAACCCATCCTCTTTTATGTAAAACACTTTAGGTTATGTGGATGTGATTTGCTTGCTAAGTGCCAAGCATGAAGCCTGGTTATTGAGTTCCTATAGAAAATCTTCACACTCCCTCATAATATAGCAAGTGTTCTCTTAATAAATCTAGAGGAGAAATCGACAAGCCTAGATGAAGTGGTTTCAGTATTAATTTCTGTATGTCACATGGCTTCAAATATTGCTGTGAAATATACAAAGCCAGATTCAGCTATCACATGCCCCGATGGATCCCCAGAGTTTAAATTTATATCTGCATCCGAGGAGCTGACAAGAGCCTCCCACTTAATTAAGAATCTGCTAGTAATTCCCCATGAGTGGACCGGCACATCGACAGTGGCAGAGACCCAAAAAAATGGGCATTGACTAGTTATAAGTGGGCAGGACTGGCAAAATGCCAGCTCCAGCATAAAACAGGAGGATACAGAGGATACGGAGTTGGCAGGATTTGTCTGTGGGGTGTTCAGAACTATTGCCTCTCATAAAATGAGGGCAAGGTGAGAGAAAGGAGAAACACTCACATTAGAAAGTGCTTTGCTGGGAGAAAAGAGCCACAGGGAAGTTTATAGGCAATGCAGTCAGAGAGGCAAAGAAAAGCATCAGCAGTAGAGAGCATGATCAGATCTGTTCAGAGCATTCCACTAATGTCACAGGCCCCTCCTCTCCCGTGTGCTGAGCTTCTCGATTCTGGCATGTGCTCCAGCCCCCTGCTTTCCCATCTCCTCCCAACACTGCTCTTCTCTGTACAACTCCAGCGACTACCCTGTTTTTCCTTTCCCACCCTGTATTCCACTCCCAAGCTCCTTTATCAATTACGTGCACTTGAATCATGCTTACAGGCCCCAGCTGAGTGTATAGCCCCAGAGCACTGTACATGCACAGACAGAGCAAGAACCAGTCCATGCCCTAAGGACTTTCCAGTCTAAATAGGCAAAACAGAGGAGGGAAGCGAAACTGAGGCTCAGAGAGAAGGGACTTGGCTATGGTCACACAGCAAAGCAGTGGCAGAGTCTGGCATAGAGGACACGGTTCAATACCCTGCTTACATACTGCAGCAATACAGGAGTGGTGTCTTGTTTCCATCCCTTCCCCAAGCCTATTCCTGGCCCCTGATGTCCAAAATCCACATGCCAAATCTTAGAGGCACCAGGATTCTGGGTAGTGCTGGCTCTTCCAGTAGACAACCTCACCATGTGTAGCTAGAAATCCTCAGGCACTTTTCCTGGGAGTCAAGACAACCCAAAGTACATACAGATTTACTAAAATCCCCGTTTAATTTTAACTGGATACAGTATTCTGCCCTGAGTGTCACTCTGAACTGTTAGTAGCAGGGATGTCCCACCCCAGAAGCAACTGCAGTTTTTTAAATGATTCTGGTGTACACATCTTGGGGTCAAGCCTCAGGATCTTACTTCCAATTTAGCCAACAGGAGTGTCTGTTGAATGGAGATTTGAAAATTGCAACAGTGCTCAGGGGAACAAAGGATGCCAGGAGCATCTGGCACATTCAGTGTGGTCAGTTTACAGAAGCATCAAATTGTGTGGCTTTCTAGTATCACACCCTTGCACTCAAGAGAGCCTGTGGATTTGTAGCACTCCCTGGAGAGCTCTGGTTCGCTAAACCCACTAATAAGAGCAGACCCAACAAATTGCTAAGCCATGTCCACACAAGTGCAGCTGTTTGTCTCGCTGGGGACAAGAAGCAGTGGCACACCTTGACACCTTCTACCACTGCTACTTGTCCCTGGAGAACTCCCGTGCCATGTGCCCTCTGGCACACGGCAAGTTACCCCGGATGGGGTAGGGGAGGCTGGGTCCAACAACTGTGCTGGCCCCAGCAACCTTACCTCGAGTCCTGGGGGCCTCTAGGAGCTGCAGCCGCAGCACTCCTGCAGCAGGAAGCCTGGCTGGGAGTTGGAGCATGACTCCGGCAAGCCAGGCTCTAGCTTTGGGTTGCGTGTGCTGATGCCACCCCATTTTTTTTCCATGCAGGTTTTTGCCTAAATGTGCAGTGGTGGCACCACAGACGGATCTGCAGTGCCACATACTGCACAGCCACGCTCGTCTGGATGCAGCCCTAGCCCAACATCCTCCAACTTTAACTGAATTTGGATCCAAAATGTGCATCTAGCACTGAGATGTTAAGTCAGGGGTGGGCACTTATTTTGGCTGGAGGGCCATTTAATGAGTTTTGGTGAGCTGTCAAGGGCCGCAAGGGTAGTCCTACCCCTTGAGAGATGCCCTGTCCCCTGGTCGCCATCTTGGGGCCAGAAGTCCCATCCCTAACCCCTGACTTTTGCCACCGGACATCCCCCCCTTGTGCCCAGAAATATTCCTTTTGGGTGGGGGGCTTGGCATCTTGGAACTAGAAAAAAACCCAAATTATATACTAAAAATCAAACATCTACTGTAATGTGTTTTAATTTTATTTCAAAAAATATTTTTGTCCTGATTTATGTATGTTTGCATAGTGTATATAGAGATGATTGTATAATAGCTCAAAAATAAAGTCTTACTCTTGCATAATGCATGGGGGGAAGAATGCAGGGTGTGGTTGGGGTATATGTATGTATGTTATGGGGGAGTATGGGGGGGTTGTGAAGGGCTGTGGTGACCCCCCATGGTACACAGCCCCGTCAGTGATGGTAGCAAAAGCAGGCGGCAGCAGCAGCAGGGGGCAGGCTCTCGGGGTGCTCGTGGTTCGTGCAGGTGCTGCTGCCCCCGGCTCCAGGGACCTGTGCGTGGTGGCAAGGAGCGGAGCCAGGTTGGCCCGCCTCTATTGCACGGGGCTCCCCACAGCGCACATGCAGGTCCCAGCACTCATGTGCCATGGGGGGGAAGCCCTGCCCGATGGAGCTGGCAGTCTGGCCCTGCTCCCTGCTGCCATGTGCAGCTGCCAGGTCTCCACTGGGAAGCAGGGGGCAGGGCTCTCCTCCACTTCCAGCAGAGTCTCAGGAGCTGCATATGGCAGCAGGAAGTGGGGAAGGCTGCCAGCTCCATTGTGCCACTGGGGGAAGCCCCGTACACAAGTGCTGGGAGCTGCATGTGAGCCGTGGGGAGCCCCGTGCAATACAGGCGGACCAGCTTGGCTCTGCTCCTTGTTGCCACATGCAGTTCCCAGAACTGGCTGGAGGCACACACCACTGGGTGGCTGCACCTGTATGGGCTATGAGCACCCCAAGGGCCCATTGCCATGGGAGAGGGCGTGTGAGATGTCCTCACACTCTGCCCACCCTCCCTCACACCCCACACACTCACAGCCACACCCTAGCCATCTGAGCTCTGTGCTCCCGCCCCCCTGGGCACAGGCCTTGGGCTCCACGCTCCTGCCCACCTCATGATTCATGCTCCCACCATGCTGCAGCTTCCCTACCTGCTGACCAGAGTGATCACGGCAGCAGGGACACGAGGAGGCAGCGCTGGAGGCTGGGTAAGCTGGGCAGGTCCCCTGAAGGCTGCAGTAGTGGCAGCAGTAGCCCCATCCGAAAGCTGTGCATGCTGACCTGGCCTGGGCCTTCCCACACACAAGGGTGGGAGTGAAGCATGCAGGCTGGGTGGGGTGCAATTCATTGGTAGGTGCCCATGGACCAGATGAAATTGCCTGGCAGGCTGGATTCAGGCCGGATTTTGCCTGCCCCTGTGTTAAGGGGATAGCTTCATAAATAGCACCCGCCACTTAAATAGGATAGTTTCATTCACAAACCTCAATGCGCTTTACAGAGGTTTTGTCACCGCCATGCTACAACTGAAGAAACAAAGGGAGATTTTGTCTAAGGTCAGCGGCAAAGCTCAAGACAGAACCTGGGTCTGGCACCAAATGTAGTGTCCAAGCCTCCAGTGAAGGGGTCACAAAGAGACTAGGTCAATCCACTGTCTTCACTGCTTTCAGGGAAAATCCCTCAAAAAAAACCCCTCTAAACCACTGGACAGCAACCTGGAGACTCAGAAAGAAATATGGCATTATCTTTTTAGTTTTCATGCTTTCTGGGGAAAACAGGATGGGGCACTATTCTCTCCCTGTGACTCTATTCTTGAGTCATTGTGGGGGAGTGAATGACAATTATATTCTTTCATGACCTTTTGTCGAGACACCCCAAAACATGGCACAAAAACTCAGGAAACTGTGGCTCAGAGTAAAGAAGCAAATTGCCTGAAGCCACAGACCCAGTTCAGAGCACGGGTAAAAACGGGACTGAATTCCCGACTCCTCTGCATCCTCTGTGCTGTGGCTCCTCCTTCCCACCTGGCAAAGTAGCCAGAAAATGCTGAGGTATATTATCATCACTTATTTGTAGTACCATAGCATGTAGCAAGCCCAGGCCCAGCACAGGACTGCCAGGTACCAGACAAACACAGAGCAGAAAAAGGATCTCTAAGAGCTTGCAGGTGATCAGAGATTTAATTATTATTCACTGTATTATAGTAGCAGTAACAGGTTGCATAAAGGCCTCAGAGATAGATACTGTCTTAGAGAAAAGAAGGTCCTTTCCTCCAAAAGTTTACAATCCGAGTCTTAAACAAGACAGCTGAGAGAGAAGGGGAACGAGTTAGTAGTGAGAGAGCAGTGCAGCAAGCAGAGCTCACAGAGCACACCAGCCGCCTTCCCAACACCAAATGTACTGCCACCTTCCCAACACCAAATGTACTGCCGGTGGTGGGGTGTGGGAGGGCTCTGAAGAGAGATTTAAAGGGGCATAATGCAGAGGCTTTTTGCAGATCATTACGGAGAGCTCATGGGAGAAGGCACGAAGATGGCGTGCAGCCTGCATGTCAATGAATGGAGAGGCTGGAGGCTGTGGCATGCCACAAGGTAGCCCAGACTTGGCAGAGCTCAGAGAAAAGCCAGCAGGGACAGGAAAGCAGGCATGTGCTATACCTCAGTCAAAAGCTGCAAACAGCACCTTTTATTTCCCACTTAGGTTTCCCAGGACAGTGGAAAGGATCTAATGCTGAAGACTTATTCTCCTCCAAATATTTTCTACTCTTACTACTGTCAGGTTGCCCCTTGTTGTGGTCTTCTGCAGGGACTGAACCTAGGAGCTATGGCTATAAAAGTAGGTCCCTCGTACTGCTTAAGCCAGTGATTCTCAAACAAAGGCTACAGCAGCACCCTAGGGTGCTCTGAGATCCTTTCAAGGCTGCCGTGTAATGTTAGCACCGTTAGAAGTGCAAACATGGTTCACAAGATAAACTCAGAGGTTTCACATAGGGACCTGTAGTGCTAAATATATTCTGACCTGTTGTGGTCTTTCTGAGTTCAGAAAAGATGGCTCTTATTTTTCTGTAGTCAAAAACCAATTGAAAACTCAACAGCTGGCATCTTCTGAGGGGTGCCCTGAGTCTACCAAGGGGTGCCTTGAGTCCAATGAGGGATGCCTTCAGTCTAAAAAGACTAAGAACCACTGGCTTAAGTAAACCCATTGTGAAAGCAAAGACTCAGAAACTTCCATGTGTCTACAAAGCTTCCAGAGAGAGACCAAGAGCCAGACTCCACTGCATGGATCATGCTACAGATTTCAGACATGCTCTGAGAGCCAGTTTTTAATTAACCCAGCAGCACTGCCCCACAGATGCAAGTTTATTTCTTTAGTCACAAAATCTGTGAGCAATCAGGAGCTGAATATGCAGGATCAGACTTTTCAAGGGAACTTGCAGACAGATCCTAAGTGAACAAGTGCAATTCTTCTCCCTGACTGCCAGAAAATCCATACAGGTTTCCCTTGCCAACCAAGGTTTTGCCAACCATGGTTTTGTGTATCCATGTTTAATATTCTATATACCATTTTGGCTACCACGGTATACAGTGGTGACTGAGTAATTGGAAAAAAGTTCTCAGCAAGCTTTCAGGAGCAGTCACTCTTCTTCAGGCATAGGGACTCTTGCTGTTCTGAGACTCCAAGGAATAAGAGAAGCTAAAAGTGTGGCAGGATGTCAGTGAGAATGTAAATAGGTAGAAATTAGGAAGACAAAAGGTAAAGCAGGGAGGGGAGAGGGAAGAGAGTAGGGGGGAAAAAGGCTAAAGGGAGACATTACAGTGATAGAATACGAAGTGGAAAAGAGGCTATCAGTGAAAAAGGAAAGTAGTTGGAAATCAAGAAAACAAGAATGAGAGAAGCTCAAAGTGTGAGAGGATGTAGTGAAAATATAAATAGGTAGAAAGGAGAAATAAAAGGTAAAGCGGGGAGGGAAAGGGAAGAAAGCAGGGAGGGAAAAGGCCAAAAGGAAACATTACAGAGGTAATAATACAGGGTAAGAAAGAGGGTCTCAGTGAAGAAGGAAATAGTAGGAAATCAGAGAGACAAAGAGCAGAAAAGTAGGGGAGAGGAGAGGAGAAAAGGTGGGGGGAAAGAAGAATGTAAGAGGTCAGGTCAGGCAGGTACCTGTTAAATGAGATGTCAGGCAGGTTGTAATGTGTCATAAAACCAATGTCTATATTAAGTCCATGATTTTTTTTGTATCCAGTAGATTTATGAAATGAAGTTCATAGGCTCATCTATGGAAGGTGTTTTGTAAGTTCCCTTTAAGTCCAGGATGAAAGAGGACCCGGCCTTTGGTGTCTGTCTGAGCACCAAAGCAAGTGGCTAGGTTTGCAAGGCAGCTCAGTACATCAGATGCATGCTGGACACTGAGCGCTTTGGTATAAAATCCAGCACTAAATTTCACAATGGGAGGTGCTGTGTGCTCATTTTCCAGCCCTAATTTAGATGTCTGACTGGAAGCCAGGCTCTGTGGGCAAACCTGGCTCTGTACACTTGCAAATTTAGTCCCAGGTGGAACAGATTTACTTCATCCCTCATTGAGATCCCAGGCAAAGCTTCTACAGACTTTCAATCAATTCAGGCTCTTAAAACTTCTCCTTCCTCCTTCTTCTTCTTCCAGCCATCTTCTCCAACTCGGTTCCCAGCTGTTCTGACTGCTCTGGGAGGACTGTGGCCTGACAGGTGCCATATTAAAGCCTCAGGCTGTGCACTGTGAGGAGCAGCTCTACCCATGCCCCCATGCCTGCTGCACTCAAACCCCAGCCTGACAGAAGCCTGGGAAGTGCTTGGGAGTGTGCAGCTGACAGATGGGGCTGACAAACCCTTCCATAGGGCCCTAGATTGCTCCATCTAATCTCTAGCTGCTTCCTATGCTTGGTGGTGGGGTGGGGTGGGGTGGGGTGGGGAGGTGGCTAGAAAATGCAGTGAGCTGGAGATACTCAGGGAAAAAATATAGGGGGAGGGGACAGCATGGAATGAGCTGGAGAAAGTTTGAGAGAAGGCAGACGCAGAGGGAGAAGAAGCTGGAAAGGGTGCGATGCTGTCAACAGAGCAGTCTGCAAGGCAAGGGTGGCTGTGGCTCACAGAGGAAGGGAGGGAATGGGCTGAACTCTCTCATCTTTCCTGCCCTTTCCTGCACACCTGCATGAGCACTGGATGGGAAGAGAGGGAGGGAGTGAACAAAGAAAGAAGGGAGCCAGAGCCTTTGTCTGCCTGTCATTACTATGACTTGACTGGCACCACTTGCATCCAACCTGGGGATCACCTATCAGTTATGGACCATGCCAAGCTGTATTGCAGCCTGGCTAAAGTAGGGTGGGACAGACTTTGGGGTCTTAGCATGGTGACCATCAAGGCAGGTCTATGCTACGACACTTTTTTGCAGCCTAGTCTACTTACAAATGGTAATGTTTTACTAACATGGGAGTAGCACTTAGGGGCCATTGTTCTGGACCTGGACTCCATGGGCATTTATACACATGCTCTGGGAGCGGGGAAGGCATGCTTTAATTAGAGCGGCTCTGACAGCCACTCTAATTAAAGCGACCATGCTTTACCTAAAGCTCATTGAACAAGCTGTAGATAAAGTGCCCCTGCAGCCATTTTGAAGTGCAGGGATGCTGATACATGAGATGCGGGAGGCTGCTGGAGCACAGTAATTGCCATGCTCCAGCAGACGTGATTAAACTAATCAATTGAGTCTGCTCCAACGCGCTGGAATTCCAGCACATTGGAGCAGCCCCCCTGCTCATGTATAGGCACCCCATGGTGCTAGGTGCTGCACGAATACAAAAAGACAGTCTGTGCCCCAAAGAACTTACTGGGTAAGCTTTGTGCATGGACATTCAAATCTGCTTCTCAAGTATCCTAAACTGATTTAGCCAGTCTGAAATCGATGCAAGTGACAATGATCTTAAGACATCTGTAAATCAACGTAAGAGGTCCTAAGTTGGGTCACAGAGTCCACTTTGCATTTGTTTCGAGAAATTGATTTGGTTACGTCCTTACGTGGCTTGTGTGTAAACAGAAGCATGAATAAACCCTGATGTCAGCAGTCATTTTAGCTGAACATACTTCAACTGCAAGGGCAAACTTGGTTCAGGCATGGAGATGAGCAGGAGTGCCCAAGGCTATCATCACAGCAAATGAGCACTTCCCGGTCTTTGGCAGGTGAAGAACAGGGCCACAGAGGCTAAGTGACATGCCCACCATCATACAGAAAAACCTGTGAAGGAACAAGGAACTGCACTCATTTCTCCCTCACTCCTAACCCAACTGTCAGGCCTACTGATCAGGCATCCCCAGCTGGACCAAGCACCTGAGTAGTCATACCTATCCCTGATCCCTGGCTAATGCAACTACCCCAGTTCCCTGCAACTGCATTGGCAGCTGAAAGTGCCACTCACCCCTTATAAGCGCATCTGCAGCCTCAGACAGCAAGCACACCTATTGACAGCCTTGGTCTGGTCTGGCAAGCCTTGTGTTCACTGCTTTCTGGTCCTCCTGGCTCCCAACTCAACTTTGGCCTTTTCTAACTCCAATCTTGGCTCTCCCCTGAACCTCAGCACTGGCCCTGCCCTCTGGTTTCCCCAGCATCCTGATTCAGCTTGGCTTTCTTGACCCTGAGTTCAGATCTTCCTTGGGACCCGGCACAAGTTCTCTGACTCCTGGCTCCTGACCTCAGCTTATGTCTCGGATTACATCTCTTGGATCTCCCCTCTTGGCTCCAGTAACCTGTGCCCTCACCCTGCTGACCCCCAGGTCACTCCTAGTGACCTAACATGGGTCCAGCCGCCTAATCCTGGCCAAGCCCTGATGGCAAGGTGTGGCTCGCTCACCCACAATGGTACAGGGAGATGGAATTACCAATGGAGGCAGATTTCTGGGTGTGAGCTGCTGGCTGCTTTCCAGGGGTTACAAACCCAGATTAGAGCCCTGCAAGACCAATGCACCTTGCTTCTAGGCCCATCAGGGCAGCCAGGTCACAATGTCTCACCTCAAACCCCATATTCTGCTCCCCATCAAATTTGATAGGGATCCCTGCTGCTTCCAGGATTTCATTAATCAGTGCCACTTTGCTTTTCATCTGTCACAGAACCTATCAGATGCAGTCAAGGTGGGGCTCATCATGCCCCATGCTTTTGAGTAGCAATGCCCTGGCCTAAGCTTCCCCACTCTTGGAGTCAGCAGATCCCCTCCTTGACTAACTGTAAGACTTTATACAGGCCATGGCCAAGATTTTTGGAGACTGCATCAGGTCTGTACCACAGGGCAAGCTCTCTCAGATAGGGATGCTACCCAGTATTGAGTTATGGCGCCGAATTTAGACAGCTGGTTGCTGACATTGAATGGAATAAGGCAGCTCAACATTTCCACTTCTGCCAGGGTCTTCAGGGCCACATTAAAGATGAATTGGCCTAGGTGACGCTCCCAGCTATCTTAGATGGACTCACTGATCTGAGTATCTGCACTGACACCCATCTGTCTGAACAGCAACAGGAGTGTTGGGGCAAATCTCAGCTTCTAGGGCCAGCTAGGGAGCTGGAAGAGCTGACATTGCCTCCCGTGGACCCCATGCAAGTAGACACAACTAGGAAAAGACTCCCCTCAAAGAAGGCTCATTGTCACCCCCAGGGGCTCTGCTTGTACTGTGGGGAGGCAGGGTATATTGCCCAGACCTGCCTGAGGAAGGGAATGCCTGCCTCCCCTTCAGGAAACTCCTCAGTCCAGCCTCATTAGAGGGGCCTTGTTCTGGCCCTCCACTGACCATTCAGCCAGATCTTCTGAATCACACTGAACGCTTGAGTGCCACCAAACTTTAAGACATGCCCTTGCTTGTTGCCCTTCTCCTGCAGCACCAATCTGGGGTGGATCTCTCTGTTCCAGCACTCTTAGACACAAGGGCCTCCAATAATTTTATGGCAATGGTCACCAACCCATCAATCCTGATCGACAAGTCAATCCTGGAGCCTCTTCTAGTCGATCCTGGGCTGGGGGAGAATTGAGCACACACGCATGTGCACACCTGCCCCACCCCCAGCCCAAGCAGGTCAATCTGTGGGGGAGGAAAGGGGCAGGGGCCAGATCAAGGCCCCCCCATGGTGAGCAACTAACCATGCGGCCCAGCCAGGAGCAGGGAAAAGTAAGTGGGGCCCCAGTTTGGCCAGGTGGTGGGAGGATTGGAGCCTGGGGGGTTCCTCCAGGGGTGCAGGGGTGGTTCCCCCCATCTCTGTGGGGGTGAAGGCAGCAGAGGCAAGCTGGCCACATGCAGGCACAGCTCAGCTAAGCAGTGGGAACTCACGTGGGGGCAGCCCTGGCTTAGCTAGGTATGGGAAGATTTGGTCATCCACGGGTACATGGGGGAGCTCCCACCACTGGGGGCCCATGCCCTGCCACCTCTGCTCGGGACAAGGCAGATGCTGCTGCAGGCTGCCCGCTGCACCCAGAGCACAGGTGGAGGAAGGGAATGGACTCCCGGGGCCTCCATCGGGCTGTGCCAAGCAGCAGGAGTCCCCCCCACCATGCACCCCTGGACTGCGGAGAGTCCCAGAACTGGCTGGGCCAGGCCAGGACCCAATTACACTTTGGTGCCATGGCTCCACTGAGCTGTGCCTACCCGGCAGCCAGACAAATGTGGTATTGGGCCCTGATCTGGCCAGGTCTGGAAGCGTCCGCCGTCAAGGGGCATGTCAGGGGGTTCCCGCCACTGAGCGCAGACTAGCCAAAGCCTCGGAGGCCTATGCCTCCCCACCTTACCTGTGCTCCAGGCGCAGTGGGCAGCCTGCAGCAGCACCAGCCTCCTCCTGGAGCACAGGTGGGGGGAGTACAGGCCCCCGATGCCCCCAGGGGTGCGTGAGGTTCGGGGGGTGAGGCAAAGATCCCATTTGGGCTCATTTATTCCCTCTCCAAACAAGAGCTCAGGGCTCTCAAGGAATACTGAGAACCTGCACAAGGGGTTCATCAGGCCTTCTACATCCCCAACTGGGGATATTCTGTGTGGCCAAGAAAGATGGCTGTCTCTGCCCCTGCACAGATTAGAAGGCCCTAAACAAGATAATTCATAACTGTTATCTGCTGCCTTTAATGAACAAGTTATTTGAGAGGCTTTGTAAAGCTAAGATTTTTTCGCAGTTGAATCTGCAGGACACCTACAACCTAATCCATATACGGGAGGGAGATGAGTGGAAGACCATGTTTTGGTCCCGCTATTGGTATTTTAAATACCTGGTTATACCCTTCGGACTATGCCTTGCCCCGGCAACGTTCCAACACTTTGTAAATGATGTATTTCAAGATATGCTAGACCGGTTTGTTATAATTTATCTGGATAACATTTTAATTTTCTCTGATGATCTGGCCCAGCATTCGGAACGTGTGCATCAGGTCCTTCTCAGGCCCCGAGAAAACCGAGTTCTGTAAAGCCTGGACGTGGAACCCCTTCACTTTTCCGTACACCACCCTCAGACCAACAGACAAACAGAGCACATAAACCAGACCCTGGAACAATAACTCAGGTGCTTTCTAAACTTTCACCAGGATAACTGAGTGCCCTTACTCGCCCTAGTTGAATTTGTATACAACACTGTCCATATATCTGTAGACCAGACCCCCTTTTTTTCCAACTATGGATTTTATCCTCAGTTTCACCCAACGCTGCCAACCTTCCCATGGGCTCCTGCAGCAAACACCTTTGTATCCCATCTCCAACAGGTTCAGCAAGAACTAAAAGCCCATCTTGATGCAAGCAAGACTGCACATAAGGACCAAGCTGCATAAAAGGACCCCACCATTTTTTGGTCAGCAACAAGGTCGGGCTCTCCTCAAAAAATAGCAAGACCATCAGCTAAACTGGACCACCAGTTAGCAGGTCCATTTAAGGCTGTGGAACAAATAAGTTCCAATGCATTCAAGCTTCAGCTGTCAAAGATATTGTAAGCGCACCCCATTGTCCATATTTCACTACTCAAACCTTTTATTGAGAACCCCTTTCCTGACCGTCTGGACCTGCCCCCCTACCCATGATAGTGGAAGGCCATGAAGAATATATTGTTAAGCAGGTATTAGATTTCAAACATGTCTGAGGCAAGCTCCATTACTTGGTTGACTGGAACAGCTATGGCCCTGAAGACCAATCTTGGGAACCGGCTGACTATGTTCATGCACTAGTACAAAACTTCTACCAAGAGTACCCAGAAAAGCCAGGTCCTGGGCTCCATAAGGGCAGGATACTGCCACGGCTGCTTATCAGGCATGCCCGGCTGAGCCAAGCACCCGAGTAGTCACACACATCCCTGATCCCTGCTTAATGTGACTACCTCAGTTCCTGCAACTGCACTGGCTGCTGAAAGTGCCACTCACCCCTTAAAAGCACACCTTTGCGCAGCCTCATGTTCACTGTTCTCTGGTTCTCCAGGCTCCTGACTGGACTTTGGCTTTCTCTGACCCTGATCCTTGATCACCCCTGGCTCCTGACTTCAACTGTTGTGAACATTTGCCCTCCTCTCTCCTCTACCTTGTGTATAAGATACAGGCTAGAACCTAGTTAGCTGTTTCTCTCTGTTCTGGAAATGCCTTGGCTTTTACTACCAGTGCTGATGAATTCCTCCAATGAGCCAATCTCCCATTAGTACACAAATACAATTTATGGAACTCCTTGGGGCAGAGCCCATGTCTTGTATGCTTGGACACAGCCTAGGACAAAGCAGAAATGCACAGGAAATAAACAGCATGATGGGTTGGGCTTTTCAATCAAATGCAAATGTTATGCAAAACTGAGGTTGCAAACATACTGTATCCCCAATTCAATTAACAGCTTTTAATTTATCTGGTTAGGCTTTGATTCAGCAAAGTACTTAATCCTGTGCTTGATGTGCATGTGGGTTCTTAAAAATGTTTTAAATTCTTTAATTTAGAAAATGCAGTTGCTAAGCCACAAAAATTGAAGAAGGGGTGGGAGGGTCTCAGAGAAGGGGGCAGGAGCGGACATGGTTTTTAACTAATTTTTCTTTGTAAACTGACAAGATTTCAAGCTGTCAACACCTGTGTCAGAAAGGACTGTCACTGTTCACACTTCACAGATAAGAAGCCAATGCACAGCAGACTGGTGGCCAGATTTTATTTCCTCTATTGGGGATTTAGGCACCTAAATGCAATGCTATTCCATCCTGCTTAAGTCCTGAAGCCACTGATGCTCTGCTGTCATAACACATCACCTTTGACCCTTAAGACTGTGCCACAAAAAAAGCAGTGAGGGAGAGAAGGACCCACCCACGCTTTGCAGTAACAGTTTTTTCCAGGACAGAGTGGAATAGAATCATACTTGGGTGCCTACATCCACGCACGCACCTAGATGGTAGAAGGTTGCATCACTGCCTGGACCAGAAGCCGTAAATCCTGATGTCCCATCTCCTGCTTGAATAAAATCCCATGTACGTTGTATTACATTTATATACATTTCTTCAGAATTCTGTGTCTTCCTCTTCATGCTACAAAATGCAATTTCACAATTATTCTTTTTATAAATATAGCAATTGGAATATGAGATGTGCTTCCTAGAACCTAGGTTTGGCTTTCTCTGATCCTGATCTTGGATCAGTAGTGGTTCCCAGACAAGATGCTGCAACTCCCTGGGAGGCCACAAGAACCTGTCAGGGGAGCTACGTGGTCATTGCCACTAGGGGTTGAAATTTCCCTACGTGCCTCTGTTTTCAGGAAGCACATCAGAACCAAACTGAGGCCACTGTACCAGAAAGCTGCACTTGTCTGTTTATGTATAAGGGGGTATAGCTCAGTGGTAGAGCATTTGACTGCAGATCAAGAGGTTCCCCAGTTCAACTCTGGGTACCCCCTCATTTTAGATCTAGACCGGTTACAGAGGTGGGTGGATGAGAATAGGATGGAATACAACACAGACAAGCACAGGGAGCTGCATCTAGGGAGAAGGAACCAGCAACACACCTACAGGCTAGGGAACACCCTTCTTGTCAACACGGTGGCAGAAAGGGATCTTGGAGTCATTGTTGACTCCAGGATGAACATGAGCCACCGATGCGAGTAAGTGGTCAGTAAGGCTAACCACACCTTGTCATGCATCTATGATTCATCACAAGCAGGTCCAGGGAGGTGATCCTCCCCCTCTATGCAGCGTTGGTCAGGCTGCAGTTGGAGTACTGCATCCAGTTCTGGGCACTGCACTTCAAGAGGGATGTGGCTAACCTTGAGAGGGTCCAGAGGAGGGACACTTGCATGGTCAGGGGGCAGCAGGTCAGGCCCTATGAAGAGAGGCTGAAGGGCCTGAACCTGTTCAGCCTCCACAAGAGAAGGCTGAGAGGGGATCTGGTGGCCATTTACAAACTCACCAGGGGGGACCAGCGGGAATTGGGTGAGGCTCTGTTTCACCATGCACTACTGTGGGTTACTAGGAATAACAGCTACAAATTGTTAGAGAGCAGGTTCAGGCTGGACATCAGGAGACATTACTTTACAGTTAGGGCTGCCAGGCTCTGGAATGGGCTCCCAAGGGAGGTGGTGCTCTCCTACCTTGGGGGTCTTCAAGAGGAAGCTAGACAGATATTTGACTGGGGTGATATGACCCCGGCACTTGTTCCTGCCCAGGGTGGGGGTCAGACCTGATGATCTGTTTAGGTCCCTTCTGACCCTAAGTACTATGATACTACATCTTGAAGGCAGGCACGCCATTTCTGCTGCCAATCTTTTTTGGTTCGGCTCTGATGTGGCTCCTAAAAGTGAAGGCACACAAGATGGTTCCACCTGCCCCGCCTGTCTGTTTCCGGGAAACACTGTGCAGGGTTGAACCAAGAACAGCTGTGGCAAGATGACGTGCTCCTGCCACAGCTGCTTCCCAATCTGACTCTGCAGGAGGTACACAGCACAGTTCTGCCTGGCCATGGTGGCAGTGGGGTGAACATAAGATAATTATAATGCCCTAATCAATTACTAACATGTTAATAATAAAGGATAATGTCCATGCTATAATATTCATAATATATTTAAATCAGTTTTTTAGTGGAGGGCTGCTAAATTTTGAGTCTAAATAGGTTGAGAACTGCTGATCTAGAGGAATGAAAGATTTTGTCCTGGAAAATTTTATAACATAGAGAAACAAGTTCTAGTCCAAGCTTCACTAGGTAAGGTTGCTAAATAACCAGACTTCCTAATTCCTGTATTTAAGACAACACTTCCTAAACTATGAATTGAACAAGGGAGCAGCGGTGGGGCACAGACAAGACATTTAAGTTGTTGTCCAGAATCTCAGCTCTTGTTCTTCGGGCTTTCCCCCTAGCTTGCTCCTTCAGCCTTTTGGCTAGGAGGAAACAAGACTAGGGACCATCTGGACTTGAAGACCTCCAGGCTTGGGGCTTGCATGTAGGATGCCTGCCATGAATTTGGGAGTATCTGAAACCCCAGACTGATGAGTCTGGGAAGTGGGATACTTGCTGGTGGAAGCACCACAGACTTGAATGATGGAGCTTTACTCAGTCAAAATTTGGAACTGATTTGGCCCTGGAAACAAAAATTTATTTAAAAAAAGTAAGGCCCAGTATGCACCAAAGATCTGCCTCTGCCATAGTGATGGTGGCAAAACCCACTGGTGTAGACACAGTATATGAAGAAACGTTTCCTTCCACCAGTTATGACACCTCCCCCTAATGACAGAGGCTCTGCTCTGTCAGTGAAGCCTTCTTTGTCCCCCCAAGGGGACCCCTCTGAAATGAGTGAGAAAATGGGATGCATTTTTAAAAATTGGGAACAACTTACACTATGATGTCCTAAAAGGTTCTGAAAGACAATGGGTTTTGAGTATCTAATTCCCTTCAGCTCCTTGAAAATTATCCACTTTATATCTATCACTAGATGTGATTCTATCAATAGATCAACAGTGGAGAAAAGCATTTAAAAATTCTTCCTTGTTCAAATCACAGATCCAAGTTGCCTGAATTTTAACAACATGATTAATCTTTCTGTCCATGATATTGTGTTTGCCTTTGATTCAATTATTGTATCACTGAAGCAAAATCATTGGCCTGGGTAGGCAGGACTGCACTAGTGTCTCTAACACATAGAGAGTATGCCCTTCTCTGAAAACCCTAAAACTTGTGAGTTTATGTTCGCACCAGAGTCTGGATGCCCTTGTTGACCACCTTACAGTCTGGTTATATCAGAAAGTCTCCAATATCTTCTCCTATCACCAAACCTTCAAAAGCAAATGAAGCAGCTGCAGGAGGAAACAGAGTCCTTTCCTAGTAGCTAGAACATGGGGAGAATTTGAGAAGTATGAATGAATGCTCTGGATTTTTTTCCCCATCTCTGCTAAGCCTCTACTTCACCTTCCTATGCCTCAATTTCTCCCATCTGTAAAATGGGGTAAAAATATTTCCCTACCTCAGAGATGGGTTGCAAATCTAAATTCATTAACTCTATAAAGCAGGGAAGGGTTCTAAGATGGAAGGTACAGTATTGTATCAGTGTAGCGCATAGTTGCATTACTAGATCAGGGCAACAGTCCATCTCGCTAAGCATCGTGTTTCTGACAGCGGTCAATTCCAGCTGCTTTAAAGATACAAAAAAAGCCCAAAGACTTCTCTAACAGGGAACTAGATCCTACACATGCCCAGGGAGGGATTCCAATAATCTTCTGCACTCATGCCAAAGTCAATACATCAAGTATCTGTGGACAGGACAAGTTTAACAGTAAGTAATAGAGGGGAAGATAGATGAGTTTTATACAATGTGTCCATTTTGCATTATTGTCCAGTGCTAATTTGCTGGCAGGCTGCCATGCACTGAAAAGCTTTTTCTGCAGTTCTATGCATGTACTACAGCCAGGATCTGCAGCACTAACTAAGCTAGTTGCATTCCTACCACCAATATCCTAAAACCATAACTCTTGTGGGACAGGATGGTCCAAAGAAATTGATAGAGGGATACAGGTTTCAGCCAATTTTGAATCCAGTACAGTTCAGTAATGAATGACCAAAAGCTGTTACCATTTAGCGGCTGTTCAGTGCTCCATGGGGAAAGTGATGGTATATCTTTGCCCATCTCCCAACTGTCAGGATATAACCACCACCTCAGTTGGCACGAACGAGGTGCCCTTGTTGGCAGCCTGCAGTCAGAGATCGAGGACTGAATCCACTTTTTGTCTCTGCACTGCATCTACTGTAATATTTAGGGCTGCCTTCTCTCATCAAACATTACCTAATGTTTGATCAAGTAGGGTGCATTATGGCAAATTTCACCTCATGATCTCAAAAGAGTTTAAACAGAGATTATATAGAGGAATCCAATAACACGGCATGAAGGGAATAGGCCCTTCTTATGAATAGCTCCCGGGTTCTATGAGGCTGATAGCAGGGCACTAGAATGGCAGTATTGTTTGTACATGATGCAAATCCATCTCACAAGTGCGTATTGCCAACATTGTGCACCCCAAATATTTAAAGAAACATGACTCAAGGGTCTCTCAGAAATCATGAAATTAGCTTAAAAGTCATGAAGCTTACTAATAATCATAAATGTGGGATTCCTTACATTTGCCTTGTATTTTTTAAGCCTTTTACACTGCATTTAGGTTACATTTCCAAGCTTGCCACGTTTCAAGGAAATAGGTGCAGAGGTTTCTAGGAAACTGCACCTCAAGCTGTTGACAAGCAGGAACTGGAGAGCAGGAGCAGCATCCTGTGATCCGGCAGGCAAATTGGGGCCCGCACTCCCAGAAGGAGTCCGGCACAGCCCCCGCAGCCCTCCTGGGGGTGCGGGTGAGTCCCCGATCTGCCTGCTGGATGACAGGAGGCTGGTGCTGCCAGCTGGGGCCAGCAGCAGCACCAATCTTCCTGGCAAGGCCTGCGCCCAGCACCAGTCCCAGGCAGCAGAAGCAGCTTCCTGTCATCTGGGAGACAGATCGGTGTCCACACCCTCAGGAGGAGTTGGGCAAAGCCCCGCAACCCTCCCAGTGGTGCAGGCGGGAAGCTGCCGGTGCCACCTGGGATTGGCACAGGGCGCAGTTTGCACCCAGCATGAATCCATGGAACTGAGCCTGGTGGCAAGAGGTGTTTCCCCCTACCGGGCTCAGTTCCCCAGAGCAGCCCTGTGGAACTGAGCCCGGTGTGGGGTAGCGAAGCGAAGCACCAGGCTACATTCCGGTTTCCCCCCACCAGGCTCAGCTCCCAGCGGCTCCCAGCCCCGTGGAACTCAGCCCGGTGGCAGGAGGCAGAGTGCAGCCCCGGCTTTCCTGCCTTCCGCCACTGGGCTGAGGTCCATGGGGCTGGCAGAGCCAATCGGAGTTCAGCCCAGCGGTGGGAAGCAGGCAGAGCCAGCGCTGCGCTCCCTGCCGGGATGAGCCACATGGGGCTGCAGAGCCACTCAGAGCGCAGCCCTGGCTCTCCCCTGCCTCCCACCACCTAGCTAGCTGCTTTGAAATTCAAAACATTTCGACTGGCCTCATTTTGTTTTGAGGCTGTTTCGAAGCCCTTCATTTAGTCTCAATTTCGCTGTTTTGAGCTCGAAACGAGTCGAAATAGCATTGAAACGAAACAGCTGGCAAAGCTTTGCTAGAAGAATCCATAGTGTTAAGACGCGATATGCTACAACACTGACCTGCTGTGGTCTTTCTGAGTTCTTTGCAAAAGAAAAATTCCTGTTTTATTTTTCTGTAATCAAAAAATGAGTGAAAACTAAGAGCTGGCATTTTCCAAGGGGAGCCTCAAGTGTAAAAAGATTGAAAACCACTGTTTGAACACCACACTCATCACTGGAGTATCCAGGTACTTACCGGGACTGCAATAACTAGTATGACTAACCTCTGGTGATTAACACCCTGTCACTCTGCAATGCTTGCATATTTTGGGGCCCCTTATTCCCCCACACAGGAAGAAAGATGGCACAGACCATCTTGTTGTTTCTACAGCACTTTGCATAATCGGATCAGGGCCAAATTGAGATTGGTCCATTAGGTACCTAAATGGGACTGGGGCAGAGCTTAGTTACAAAAAGCAGGACACTTCCATTTTGGATTGCAAAGTTCCCTACTATGGCACATGGACTACAGCTTAAGACAGAGGCTTAAGACAGAGGCTGAGAACATTTTGGCAGTAGTGGGCCAAAGACACAGAGTTTAGTCTGATGCAGGCCAGCCCTTCTAACCTAGCAGTGGCCACTGTCCGATGTCTGTGTGAATGAGGCCTCCCACTACCAAAAAGCCACAGAAGCCCTATACACATGCCAAAGCACCACAGAAGCCCTATCTTTGCAGGCAGGATAGAATCGATCAGTGGAATGGATCCAATCCATGGGCCAACCCCAGGCTTAGGTGCCTAGTTCCCACCTAGGCTCCCTTGCAATTCAAAGTTTTGTGTTGAGGTACCTAAATTGTACTGGTAGGCACACAGAAACCATGCTTAACTTGTGCTGACAGCACTGAATTCATCCCAGAGATAAGATCAATAGGACAGGATCAAGAGGGGAAAGACAACTGTGATAGCAGGGACCAGTGAACCCATGTAGCTGTAGAACTGTATCCCAAAATCATGTAAACAAGCCAATCTATTTCTACCAAGAAGCCCTATCCCTATACAACCATGCCTCTTCCTCAAAGTCCATTGTGAGAGGGTTGAGCATACTGCTGGTAACCATGTGGTCAACATGTCTCCTTCAAGCTAAATATCATAGATGTCATAGATGTTAGGGTCGGAAGGGACCTCAATAGATCATCGAGTCCGACCCCCTGCATAGGCAGGAA
>NW_005842064.1:1174410-1193257 GCF_000455745.1 Alligator sinensis | reverse complement strand
GGTCCAAGGACTGAGCCCTGCGGGACCCCACTGCCCACACCCTTCCAGGTCGATACTGACCCATCCACTACGACTCTCTGGGTACGACCCTCTAGCCAATTCGCCACCCACCGAACTGTGTAGTCATCCAAGTCACAGCCTCTTAACTTGTTCACCAGTATGGTGTGGGATACCGTATCGAAGGCCTTCCTGAAGTCTAAGTAAACGACGTCAACCCCTACTCCTGCATCCAGGTGTTTTGTAACCTGGTCATAAAAAGAGACTAGATTAGTCAGGCATGATCTACCTGCTACAAACCCGTGCTGGTTTCCCCTCAGCATAATTTTTCCTGCCGGGCTCTCACAAATGTGAGCCTTGATAATTTTTTCAAAGACTTTGCCAAGGATGGAGGTGAGACTGTCTGGCCTATAGTTGCCCGGGTCCTCCTTCCTCCCCTTCTTGAAAATGAGGACCACATTGGCCCTTTTCCAGTCCTCCGGGACCTGGCCCGTGCACCATGAGTGTTCAAATATTCCCGCCAGTGACGTCAGCCAGCGTCTTCAGTACCCTCGGATATAAGGAGGCACTACTTCACAGTCAGGGCGGCTAGGATCTGGAACCAACTTCCAAGGGAAGTGGTGCTGGCTCCTACCCTGGGGGTCTTCAAAAGGAGGCTAGATAATCACCTAGTTGGGGTCATTTGACCCCAGCATTCTTTCCTGCCCATGGCAGGGGGTCGGACTTGACAATCTCCTCAGGTCCCTTCCGACCCTACCTACTATGAAACTATGAAACACCTTGAGTGACCCCACTAATGCTAAGGCTTGTCTCCCATTCCCATCCCAGGCTCTACCTACCTTTTTATCCAGCTCTGATCACAGTTTGTATCTGCACAGACTCCTGCTTCAACCTTGCTTGGTTTTATCTTCCTACTTCTTGGTTCCCTGACTCCAGTATCAGCAGTTCCTGGTTGTAGCTTATTCTTCAGACCTTGCTCTTTCACCTGGCTTGGACCAACGGCTCTGATCCTGGCTCTGAACTGTCCATGCCTCATTTCTGACTGCTTGAGCAAACCAAAAAAAAATCTGCCCCCCTTTGAAGGGAACCTTCTTTTATCACCCTGCCATGGGTATGAAGCTGACAGATGCCCATGTCTCACCCAGTGAACTGCAGAACACTGTCCAGGGTCTGTAAAGTCAGGTAGCTCACCTGCAGAGGTGGAACACTACCCTGTTCACAAATCTGACACACCCCACAGCCTCAGCCCCTACAGTACTGCTGCTCAAAGAGATCTGGTGATGCCCAGTACTGTTTTGGTTCATGCTATCCCCACACCTATATCCCATTGGTAGGATCAAGGTAGAGTACATAATCAGCTTGTTGACTGGTAAAGCCCTTGACTGGGCAACAACACTAGCTCTTAAAGGACATTAAAAAAATGCCACAATCTGGAATGGGTATCCCTCCTGGACTGTACCCCCTGGACGAGCGGGGGTGGGGGTCTCCCAGCAGCAGCCAGTTGACGAGCAGGGGAAGGGGTCCCCCGGCAGCCGGTCAACGGCAGGCAGCGGTGGCACACGGTGGCAGCACACAGCAGCAGGCAGTGGCATACTTCCCAAGTACCCCCACTTCTCCGCACCGCCACTGCATACTCCCTGGGGCCTTCCCAAGTACCCTTAGGAGTACATGTACCTCTGGTTGACAACCCCTGTTCCACCCCTTAACAATAAATTACTGAAAACAGCATGCACTGAGAGGATTTTGGCAAACTCAGCATTTAGGGAACCTACAACCTGGCCCACATCCATGAGAGGAATGAATGGAAGATGATCTTCAACACCTGGTATAGAAATTTCCAATTATCTAGTCATGCCATTCGGCCTTTGTAATGCACCAGCCACATTCCAGCACTGTGTAAACAACATCTTCAGAGATGTGCTAGATCAATTTGTTGTGGTCCATTTAGGTAATATATATGCATTTGTCCCTAGAGTGTTGTGGACTAGCCCATTCACAGGGCTGTACAGCAATCTGGCTTGTAGTTGACTTAATCACAATGATGACCCATTTTATTCCTGACCAGGGGTTCTCCTCCAGTAAAAAGATAGCCTAACTTTTTCTGGAACATGTCTTCAGCACCTACAGATTTCCATAAGGCATCTTTTTTGGATCAAGGGCCACTGTTTCTTCCATGTCTTTGGCAGGATCCCTTCAAATTCCTAAAGGCCAAACTCCACTTCATGATCTACTGTCCACCGTCCAATAGCAAAATGAACTGGGGCAACCACCTCTTGGATCAATGCTATCTATAGTGCTTCTTCAGTCATCATAAGGATGAATTTCCCTCCTTCCTTAGGTAGAATTTGCTTCTAACAATGCAGATCACAGCTCTACACAACACAGCCCTTTTTCACAAATTATGGTTATTGTCCTCATTTGACCCTACTCTACCCGAGGCTTCCTGCATGTCCACAGCATCTGAGCTATGCATCCATTTGCATCAAGTTCAACAGAGTTGAAAAAGCACTTCCAGGGGGCTAAGAACACCTACAAATATGAGGTCAACAAAGTGTGGCAGTCCACACGAAACATCAGCAGTAATTTAAAGTGGTTGCAGTACATACAGAACTACCTGCAGTCTTTCCAGGGTATCTAATAATTATCCGAGTCACATTCAAGCTTTGCCTGCCAGGGTTGATCAAGTTGCACTTGGTTTCACATGTGTCACAGTTAAAAATCCCACAGAGAAAGAAGCTCTTCCCAGTCCACTCAAGCCCCTGATTCCTACCTGTTACAGCTAAGAACCAGGAAGTCTCTGTGATACATAAAATCCTTAACTCAAAACTGATCTGGGAAATGCTTTGGTCCTTTATATTGATTGTGAAGGATATGGACCCATTTTCTTGGTGCACGTTGTAACCAGTAGGTTATTTGGCAAAAGATAGGCACGTGGCAGTGAAGGTGCCGATCTCCTAAACCATTAAGCAATTATCCTCAGAAATTAGACCAGAGATTGTAACCTAAAAGAAAAGAGAGACCCCAATGAACAATTTTCAATCAGGCACCTAACCATCAGGGAGACGAATAAGAGTTCAAACATACCTCTGTGCTTAGCATTTCCTACCTTTATGTGACTCTGAGCTTCAGTAACCACCCTTGGAAGCAGGGCCGTTCCTGGGGGGAATGAATCAGGGCGACTGCCCCGGGTCCCGCGCTTTGGGGGGCCCTGCAGAGCCGGGTGGAGCAGTGGCAGTGTGGAGCTGGGCAGAGCAGTGGCTCCACATCCGGCTGCTCGCTATCCCCTCCCCCCAACACCGCCATTACCACCACCGCTGATGGAGGCTGCAGCTTCTTCGGGTCTGGGATCGGAGCAGGGGTGGGGGTGGGGGCCTGCATGGCCTGATTTGCCCCGAGCCCCGCACCCCGCTCAGGTTGCCTCTGCTTGGAAGGAACCTATTGCTCCCCATTCTCTATATGTAAGCAGCTAGACCTGAATCACATTTAGGATCCTCCCAAGACTTTCTATGGATTGTGCAGAAATCCCAAAAACCTAATATGACCAAAGTGAATTGCCCTCAAGAGTGCAGAGCTCAATACAGGGGTGCTGGAAATCAAAAGCATTGATAGACACCTAAAAAAACAGTCTGAATACTGGCCCCCACTACAGTACAAATAATTATGATATACGGTTCGAGGATGAAAGTATCTGCAGTGTCAGGAGCTGGATGACAACAAATGCAAATGCAAGTAACTGGGGAAAACAAGCAAAATGATTCCCAATCCTTGATACTTTTTGAGGTTTTCTTAATCAACACATGGGCATCAGAAGGTAGGTGGAGAAAGGAATAAGAGATTAGGAAAGCTGTGAGGATGGAGAAGGATGTGTTTCAGGGCTGGTCTATATATGAAGTTGCCTAAATTTAACTAAAGTTTGATTTCATAGATTCAAAGAGACTAGTTCAATGCTGTGGACACTTAAACCTTGTTTGCTGGGGTTTGCTTGTATAGGTGAATAAGCAGACACAAATTAAACACAGATCAACTTAAAATGAATACAAGAGGGCATGTCTGCATGTTGCCCTATGGTGACGTAGCAATGTGCTACCATCACCGTATGGTGCGCTATGGTGATGTAGCGATTACGTGTGTCTACATGTGATCGCCAGCTATGCTCCCCAGGTATAGCACACCTCTGCTATGCACATGGTGCAGTAATCGCCCATGCTGCGCTGTGCTGTAGGAACATCGTGTAGATGCACCCAGAATGTCCACAAAAAATATGGACCAATGCAAATTTATCTATTTTCTACCCACTGAAGATAAACCTGTGCAATAGTTGAGAAAGCAGACAAGCCCCTAGGGATCAAATAAATTGAAAAAAAAATCTCTAAATCTATTGAGAAGCCAGAAGTTACAACATTTCCTGATCTTAACACAGGGGCGAAGATCCTTTTCCTAAGACTCAAACTGAAATTGCTGAAACTGTGCATCAACCAGGGAAGCTTGAGACACAATCTTTGGACAAATTCCATACTGTACGCCCAAGAAATATCTTTTGAAATATTTAGTGGAAAATAGTTTCTCTTTTTTTTACTAGCTTTGATTAAAAATAGATCCTAGATCTCCCTCTTATTTCCACTGGAAAAAAGAGTGGAGAAAGGAAAAAAAGGAAAGGAAAAAGTGAAAGCAAGGCAAAAACAAAATAATCACAAAAACTAAAGAAATTGAGTTTGGGTTTTTCATCAAAAAAGGACTAAAATCTCCCACAGAAAAGTTCATTTTGGTCTAAAAGCCACTCTTTATCAACCTATGCTTTAATGCAACAATTTCAGTCATCTCCAATTTTAAAAGCTAGGCAATGACAATAAACCATTTGATAAAGTATAAACCGTATTATATAAGTATTATATAAAAAGTAACACTTAACCAATACTCTAAGCCCCACAAAAAATACTTTTTTTCAAAATAAAGCACCCCAACCGATTTCACATGAGACACTTCCTCCTTTGAGACAAAGAATTCCTTCCCTGAAAGAACCAGTCTCCAGGAAGCATACTTGGGTCTGATCAAAATGATACCTCGCTGCTTCACTCTAGCATGAGGACCAGAAACGGGGATTTCATGACTCAGAGATGTATTGGCAATCCTCCCCTGGCCTTCCTCTGAGCTCCAGGCGAGCAGGGATGCTGGGAAATGGAGTCCCCTCTAGCAGCTCTATTGTAATTCTGTGTTGGGTGAGACGCATGCTGGGTAACAGGATGGGGCATTAAAAACTCTGGTCTTCCCTCAGCTGGAGACATGTAACAAGATGGGTTCTATGAATGGTCTTCGTTGCAAGCCACAGGACCTAAGCCTTTCAGCAAGTTTTTTTCCTGTTGTCTGTATCATTTGGTTTGCTTTAAAAAAATGCAAATTTGACGATAAGGATCTGAATCCATTTTCTGAGAGACGACAAAATATTCTGGGGCTGGTGGGAACTGAAATAAAGCCCTCAATGGGTGATGTTCTTTTGTTTAGCTATTCCAAGGAGTGGGTGTTGTGTTTGTGGGGCTGGTATTTTTGCATGGCTCTTTAACGGTCCTCAAAACACTCATAGGGGCAATACAAATAACTAAACATTTTCAATGCTTGAATGTTGAAATGAAGCATTGATTCGTCTTCATTAGTGTGAAGGGAAAACAATGAGTTATATGTAGAACAAGGCAATCTTCTTCATGTCAAGCCCTTCTCAAAAAAAAATAAAATACTGGATACATGTATACGTTTTTATCTGGCCATTTCTGGACCACCCCTAATCTGAGCATGCTTAGCTACTATGTATAATAGGGATGGCCAGCCACACCTGTCACAGGCAGCCTTTGTGTGTGGCACATGGCAAATAAAGGAAGAAGCAGGTAGCACTGCAGCAGATTGGGCAGGGAGCAGGAAGCAAAGTAGTAGATCAAGCAATTAAACCTTAAATTCTTCATCATCAGAAGAGACCACTGGGCAAGAGGACTGAGAGAAAAGTTGCTGATCTCTGTCCCTGCAACTTATTGTGCAGATGCAGTTGTACTCATTTTTTAAACAGAAAGTTTTCTATAGCAGGGAGAATCCTCTATGTTTTGTGTCTGTACAGCACCTAACGTGGCAGGTTCCTGGTTGATGACTAAGGATCCTTGGTAGAGCAGCAGCCCAAATTATCACAAAGAATATTCAACAAATTTCAGGTTTGAGGCTTTGGAGCTCCCCTGTTTCTGCCACATGGTAAACATGGCCAGTCTGCAAACTGGACAATCAGTAACTGTTATAACTGCCTCTGTGGGGAAGGTTCAGCCATCCTAATGCAAACTTAATGAAGTTAATATGGATACAGATGCTTTCTCCTCCCCCTTAAAACTTCCCATCATTACTACACTCAGTTCAGCTCTGCCTGTCAACAACTAATGCAGACCAGCTGCTGGTGCTCTAACCACTGCATTGTCTAAGCTGGCTTGGAGTAGGGCCGAACAACACTGTGGGTGAAATACCCCCAGCCTTTCACTGGGACTGAACTAGCAGTAGAAGACAGAGAGGTTGAGGGAGGAGAGGATGGGGGCGGCCCAGTTTCCTAGGCTCTTGTCTGTACAATGCCATATCCATTGACATGGCAGCAAAGGACTCTTCTACTTCTTGCCTCTTCACCTCACTAAGAGGGAAATAGCTTAGCCCAAGCAGAGTCATTTAAATATTGACATTAGCACGTCACTAGCAGTATTTTTTTAATTCAATTTGCTATTCGGCAAATCCTGCACACTATTGCCTCGGTAGCTGCTCCGATTTTTCTTTTTGAGATAATTCCCTTCAGACCCTTGTGTGCCATAGTTCCTATTCACCTTTCCCAACTGTTCATGTGGCATGAATGTATGTACAAAGTATATTTTGAAATTGCATGTGATCATATTTGAGGAAACCAAATATAACATTTCACTGTACAAATACACATGGCAGGCAGGTCCGCATGATTACCAAAGCAGGATGCAGAAAACAGTATCTTATGATGTATCTGACCCATCAAGAATCAATCAAAGAGAATCATTCAATTAATCATTAGTATAAAAAATTTTATACATGATTCACCCCTCTCAGATAAAGGAGGATAAGGCAACTATGGTCTCCTTGTGTCTCTTCCATAAGCAACAGTTATCTGATAAATGGTGTTTGTTCAGCTATAAATGAAATGCTGAACAATGACTGTCATATAAAGTTATGCATTACGGCTCAGATTCAGCAAAGCATTTAAGCCTCACTTTAGCATGAGAGTAGTCCTATTAACTTCAATCGAAATACTCACCTGTTTGAAAAGAAGTACATCTGTACATTGCTTCCAGAAGCTGAGCCTTAATGCACAACTTTATATGACAATCATTGTTAAGCATTTGATTTACACATGAACAAAATTTCTCTGACAAAAAGTAACCTCTCCTCTCACAAAGACCCTGTGACTGAGCTATACTGTGAGCCCCATGCAGGCTCTCTTACTTAAGCTATTAGGACTATAAAATAGGTGTTCTGAAAAAAACACACTGGCCGCTGTTACTTGCCCCCGAGGAATGCCTGTGTCACGTGCCCTCTGGTACACAGCAGATTACCCCAGGCAGGGGTAGAGGAGGCTAGGGCCAGCACTGGGCTGGACCCAGAAGCCTTACCTGTGGTCCTGGGGACTTCCTGGGGTTTCAGCAGAGGCAATCCTGCTGCTTGGAGCCTGGCCGGCAGCTGCAGTATGGCTCCAGCAGGCCAGGCTCTGGTTTTGGACGGCATGTGCTGCCCCCGCATGTCATCCGGCTTTTTTTATTTGCGCAGGGTTTTTAGACCCCCTTGCAGTGCAGAGAACACCTGAATGTGTGGTATGTGGCACCGCAGATGGGTCTGCGGTGCCACATACTGCACGGCCGTGCTTGTCTGAACACAGCCACTGGGTACAGTTCTGCTTTCACTTCCCCCAACAGAAATCAAGAATAGTTCCACTGAAATCAACAACATCACAAGGGTCTTATATCAGGATTGGGCCCCTATCCGGTTTAGTTATCTTTGTCTGTCTTGCATTTTTGGACATCTGGGGATTGAACATTCAACTTTTACTGTGTAGTAATGTAAGGACTTGGTTTCATTGTGGGTTGCTGGTTGCATTTAACGTATTCCAAATGCCTGATCTTACAGTCTTTAATCATGCAAAACTAACTGAAGTCAATGGGCATTTTGCCTGATTATTGACTTCTGGCTCCAAACATTTTTTTTCTGGCACTTGTGGGTCTGAGTTATCATCCAGCTCCCACCCAACCCAAACCTGAGATGGTCCAATTTTTTGGATCAAAAATGTTTATCTGAAAGGAGCTTTTAATTCTGTGAGTTTCCAACAAGTCTGACAAGTTTTAGAACAGTGACTCTCATCTAGGGTGTTAGGGCACTTTGGGGTGTGTGAGACCCTATTAAGGGTGCCATGGGGTGCTGCACAATATTAGCACCTTTAGAGGTACAAACATCTACACATGGTTCACAAGATAAACCCAGAGTTTTCAAACATAAATTCATAGTGTCATCCATAGTGTGGGCTTTCTGAGTTTTTTGCAACAGAAGAATTGCTCTATTATTTTTTTGTTGTAAAAAAAAAAAAGAATATAAGCTAAGAGATGGCATTTTCCAGGGGGTGCCTTGAGTTTAACGAGGTTGAGAACCACTACTTGAACAATAGCGACTGAAGTGGTAATTTGTAAACACCATGCCAAAAAAAGCTAATTGCATTAACAATGTAAACCATTTTCTGGGGTCAATAAAATAGTAATCCTGTTTAAACAGCTTGAAAACATCCCCATCTTCAGACCAACAAGACTCCTACTCCATATCCCACAGTACCAAATCAGATAGATACATATGGATTGTGGCCACTGAGCCAACATTAGCCTTGTGTGGACCCCTCTTTCTTGCCACCATCAGCTTTGCCTAATGAGGCTATACTACGGCCTCAGGAACCAGAAAATTATACTGGTTGCTCACCGCTACAACTATCCCTGGGTGTGGGAGAAGTTATCTTAGGAGATAGGCTGGGAAAGAGTGATTTAGAAAGGAAAATAAGATGCAGTAGACAACTGCCACGCACACTGCCCTGCTTTTAAGTCCACGTGTAAAGGAATGAGTCAGAAGCTTTAGCCATGTGTAGCCCAAATGCAATAAACTTGCTTCTCTCCATGTTCCAAAAGCTTCTTGTTAGAGAGTTGCCTGATTTTTACAAAGTTTTGCATTACAACTTTGAGAGAATGGAATAAATTCTCCACCCCCTTCTTCCAACCCAGCATGTGCTTCTTTGTGGGTGCCTTGCAAGGGTAAGACTTAATTGAACTTAGGAGTCAACTGTCCACAGTAATCTACTACCCCCTTCTCCTAGCACTTGCTAGAGATGTACGCATCTAAACACGGCTGCTGGGCTCTGGTACGAGGGCTGCTCCCAACTGATGAGAGGAAGGAGGGGAGGGCTCTACAGGATGTTTGTTCCTTTCAAAAGGCAACATTTCATTGAAAAGTGGAAGGGAAAGTAACAGAAGTAACATGAAAGGGTCAGCCTTCCTTGTGACGTTGGGGTAGGCTCCATCATTACTGATTTTGCCAATCAAAAGGATTGGCAACTAAATTCCTCGTCTCCTACAAGGCATTTTTCTACTAACTCTGGTTAAAATAGACTCCTTTTAGGGTACAGTACAGAATCTGAAGAGTTTTCCAAGCTGCTCAAAGCCCTGGTTGAGAGCATATCTAAGAAGGGGAAGTAACTGGTTATATTATCCATTGTGCTCAACACACTGGGTTCCAATCACTTTTGAAAATGGAGCCTTTATGAGATGCTTCAATGGGAGCTAAATCTTTGAAAATCTGGTCCTGATCTCTCTTCAAAACTTGGCTCTAGGTTACTACTTCCCTGTGCCTCTTAGGATCTTATAGTGCAGCCGATTACACAGGATCTAGGCTGCTGACTTCATAAAAGGTAATAATAGTATTGGAGTGTATTCAGAGAAACACATGCTTTTCTTCCACAAATCAATTTAACTGCAAGTTGAAGTGCTGTTTACCCTCTGTGACACACCAAGACAACTCAGAACTTGCATCTCACTGCAATATCCATGGAGTCTTGCCAGACGTAAGTGGCTCCCACTGCATGGGTTGTTGCTGCTTTTATTGTATTCGTACTGAGTTTAAACTTAACCTGCTGGATTGCACTTTGAAAACCCCATCAGTATCTGGCATAGGGAAGCGTGCATTTTTTTGTTTAAAAAACCCACATTTATGCACTTTGACAAGACAACTACAGTAGCCAGAAAAGTGTGAAATGTCAGCTCTGACCACGTCATGGCTCACAAGTGTCAGTTACATTAAAATAAATGACCCATTTCCTCAAGGAGCAGGAGGGCTCGTGAGAATTTTTGAGACTAGCTCTGACTCTTCCTTTCTCTCCACCCCACTGCCTTGATCTACCCCTCTTGTACAAGAGACTGGGTTTGAATGGAAGCTGTGCCAGCATCCACAAACCTGGCTAGGCTTTTCTGGACTAGTGCTAGCCTGGCTAGGCTTTTCTGAACTAGTGTTAGCCAAAGGTATCATTTTAACCACCCCCTGCTCCTGTTCCTCATCTTTGCTGCATTGGCTCTGTGTGTGACTATCTCCAAAGAGCTAGCCCTCCCCCAGCTCCCTGCTCGCCTCCTGGGCAGTTGTCTCCATCAGGAATCTCCATAAAATGTCTTCCACTTTTCAGATTTTATTACAAGCCCTTTTGGAGAAGCCCCCATGTGGTGGGCTGTAAAGAAAGCTGGAGCAGGGAAAATCCATGGCAACTGCAAAGGGAGGAACAGCAGAGGGCCCAGGAGGGGATTTTCAAAGGCGGAAATAAGAAATGGAGGCAACATTTTCAGAGGCTAGGCTTAGGAAACTTAAACCCCACTAGCTTTCAGGGACACGTGGGCTCCCATGTCACAGATTAAAATGGGGCTAGAGATCCTGAGTGACTTGAGAGCTTTTTAAAAATCTTACTGTGTCCCATTCCCATCTGGACCGGTGAGGCAATGGAATCACAAGCCCGATATGCCTCGTGCCTCAAAGCTTTTCTCCGAGGATAACCTGAGGAAGCCCTCCCTCAGCTGAGACACCTTGAAACAGACACAAGGAAACAGACAACAGGGAAAAATTCTGCATTGGCCCCAGCTGAGGGAGGCAAAAGGAGGCTGAACTAAGTGAGTTAGGGTCCAAGCCTGCAAGGGGCTCAGTGGTCCAGCCCTGATCCAAAGCACGGCACATACAAAGTCCCACCAAAATCAATGGGAGCACATGGAGGCTTAAATATAAAACATGTGCTTTGCTTGATCAGGAGGAAAACACTCCGCTCATTGCAGAATCAGGCCCCCCAGATACTGTGAGATACTGATCCTCTGGCTTTGTTTGGGATAAAGCTGACCTCATTTAAGGTCCAGTTTTGAAACCAATTTGCTTAAACCAGTGAAAACCTCTGGGTGGACAGTCACTTGCAGTTTAAAACTGCCTTGTACAAACTGAGCCTAATTTGATTAGAAATTGTCTGAAGTGGCTATAAACCAGACTTGAACCAGAATAAGAGTTTTCAGGGGGTTTAAATGTAACAGCTTAAAATGCCACCTTACATTAACTTTCGCAGGTAGGCAAGTAATCACATTTCACATGGACACTAGTGAGAGGGAAACAGGCTAGAAATAAACAGCCTTTTTTGACTGGGGCTGAATTAGATCTTCTCCACTCCTAGAACTATACTGAACGTCAAAGCTGGGGCAGGGGAATGGGTACAAACCTACTGGAGAGAATGGGGGTGACAAGTCGCAATGCTAAAGTCTATCACAGCTGATCGTCTTACCGGGGAACAGAACACGCTTAGAGGCAACTCACTTCCCCGTGTTCTCTGACTGAGCTCTGATTCTAAGGAGTTTCAGAAATAAATTCCCAAACAACATAAAGTGGTACCCTTTCAAGAAAGGATCTATGTCTCATACTGTTTGCTATACTAACCAGCCATAGAACTTGTAGAGACTTAACTAGCAAGTTTCACAGTCTAAAAAAAGGGTTTCCAAGCTGGATTCACAAGAGGATCTCACATTCATGGGGAACACCCAGAACTTTAAGGATAAAAAAAGCACCAGGGCTTTGAAAAGGAGCATAAACTCCCACACTCCAGAGCATCCAATCTCTAACTCTAAGGTTAGGAAGAAACATTCCCTGTGAGCTAACTATTCCATAACTGCTTTCTGCAGAGCTACTTACACTTCCCTCTGGAACAGCTAATACTAGTCACAGTCAGAACAGGACAACAGATTAGTCACTCCTGAAATGATCCTGTAAGACAGTTCCTCTCTTTCTCTCTGGTCCATCTCCCTCTCTTTTTAAACTTGTTTAGACTTTCCCTGTTAAGTGCTTCTTTTTAAGCTCTGTTCTTAAGGAAGATCCCCTCTGTTCATTCCTACTTTTTTTTTTAAACCAAAAGTTGGCAGAATCAGAATTAAGATGACTCAAGGCAACGCATTAATAAAGGATCTGGCAGCATGAAGATATATAGATCTCTCACCACTTCCATTTCTGCTGCTTCTACTTCCACAGACTATGAACTCCTTGTATCTGTTTGAAGAGTAAATACCTCAACCCAGAGACTAAATAGAGGTTGCTGGTAATATGGGGGCATTTTTTTGAGGTGCTGAAGTGATTTAGAAGCCTAAGTATTAAAGTTAAGCACCCAAATGCCTAAGTCACCTTTGAAAATGAAACTTGGTTACTTAGTGCGTGCTGAGATTTTAACCTTAGCTAGATAAGAAAACAACCCTGATCATTTTTGTGAGTAACCTGGTCTTTAAAGGAACTTCTGTCCAAAAGTTTCAGCTGTTTTCATTGCTTTTAAAGTCTCCATCACTCTCTCTAAGTTACAAGAATGAAGAATCACTGACTACTACTAAAACAGTTCCATATGCATCATTCCTTCGTCATAACACTCTTTACCAGGCTCTTGTTTGTGAAAGCAACATCTACTTGCTGAGGTTTTCTAAAGTTTCACAAAGGCTGTTTTGTAAAACCAATGGCATCATTAATAACACAGGGTGAAAATGTTTCTCGGTGTCACTGAGGGAGGCACCTTCCATTCATAAAGCCAGCAAACTTGTAAACTACTACTAGAGGCAGGTGGTCTCAGTTACTAACAACCACTCCCACAAGGGGACTCTTTCTGTTTCTGGAATTTCAAACACTGAGCCTAACTCATGTTATTCTTCCACAGCTTCTCTTGCTTTCTGAACTCTCCCAAATCCTACTGACTGGCACATTCTGGAAAACATTAACTTCTCTGTATCTTTTGGGGGATGCTGGGTGGAACTATTTTTTTACATGTTTATATTCCTATAGCTGTGACTTTTTAAAGGGGGATAACTCTATTATTATTTATGTGTTTATTTCTCTAATGGTTTCAGTTAAAGAGAAAAAGCAAAAGAAATCGCCATTGGAGAATCTGATTCAGTCCTAAGCAATTGCTACAGATGTTGTGTTGAGAACTCATCTCTCCCTCCTTCCACAAGAAATCCCATCAAACTCCAAACAAAGGGCATCTACAGGTCTTCATTTTTCATTGGCTCAAAAACTCGAGACTAGAAAGCTTGCAGTGAGGTGGTAACTTCTTGTGCACATTTGCCAGTTTTAGCCCCGCCTCACAAACAGGGACTAAGCCAATTCTTTTCTAATTGTGTCTAATTGCAATTTGTTGCAGTTATTCCTTTTTCCAGTTATATTAAAAAATGATGCACATCCCAGATGATCTACATTTTAAATCTGAACTTACTACAGAAGAACACGAAACAGACAAATGATGTCTGTCCTTCATGGCTGGAATTCACCAACAGGTTTACAAATTACTTCAAATAGGGTCCAAAATTATTCTTAAAGGACCAGTTTTCCGGGTACACATGTCCAAGTCCAAAGAAAACTATGAAGATAACCAAAATTTGATCTGAATTATTATCTTTAAATATTTACATAGCAAGGTTTTTTTTTCCTCTTCCTTTCTCACATATATTAATTTTCAAACCCTGGTGTAAGCAATGCTAATGCTTTCAGCAATGAAGACGGCACCTTTTTAATAAAAGCTAATTGTTTCTGTTTGAGGGGGAAGTGAATAAACTTGAGAATGCATTTAAACTGAATTTGCCCCAGAATTCAGGAAGCTTTCTTAAATTAAATTAATGGCTTTTTCCAACAAATTTTTGCAGACCTGAGAAAATAAAAGCTAGCAAGAGACATTTTTTCAACTAACAATTTAGAAGAAAGAAGTCACACCAGACGTTTTATCACATCTTACAATATTTCGTTATGAAAGCATTAGGCATATGATTGTGTATAGACAAAATAACATATCTGAAGTGTGCACATGTATTAACTTGAAACAAAGCCTGGAAAGGGGGGAATACACCAGCTCTCAAATAAACTAGATACATGTATATCCACATCAATTCATAACACACTAAATACGCCTGTAATTATTTTCCTACCTCTGTTTGGGGGTTTGGGACACATTTTTTCTAACTGGACCTGTTGTTTATGTTATCCTGACTTAAAAATACCTTGTATATGTCCTTTTAGTTTTAAGTATATTGGCTGTTATCAGCCATATTCACTATTTCCCCCAATTACTAAGTTTCATTCTCTCTGGGCTACTCACTTCCACATTCCTCATATTTGGAATGTTTGCTTGATGGATTCACTTACTTTTTTCCCCTCCCCCTTTATTCATTCATTCTCTCTCTCTCTTTCAAATTCTATCCCCTTAAGTCTTTTCAGTTTCAGACAGATCTACCCTCCTAAATATTTCTTAATCCAGAGTGTTTTTAACTTATTAATTTTCTTATATAAACTTGAGTTGCCCTCTCACTAACACAAAAAGTTGCACCCTTTTAAAAAAAATATTCCTAAACTTTCTGTCCTTCTCAAAATGGCAATGAGACATTTTTAACCTAAACAATTTTAATATAACTGTGTTTTAAAATATGAATGCCAAACAATGAAACAATACATTTACTACCCATGAATGGGGTTTTTTCTATGTTGCGTAACATTTTTTAAATATTTCTTTAAATTAATTTCCTAATCAACACCAACAGAATAAGCAGTTTTGAAGATATCTCAGAGAATCCTGGTAGAAGCCATTTAATTAAATTATTCTTAATGAATTTGTAACTCTCTTACACTTTGCACAAATGCACTCCAGCAATTCTCTCACATCTAACACTGACACATTCTCAATATTTTAATTCATGTTTGTTAGGGATGAGAAGAGAAGACACATTTTATAAGAAGAAAAGAAACAATCAGGAAAGAACTACCTGTGATATGCAGTTTCCTGAAATATATTAATTTCCAAAACACATCAACTTTAGTCTTATTTAGCATTTATCAGTTTTAGTTCTTGTAACAAAAGAGATCTAAGCAACAAGTCAACATTTTAGTTGTAAAACTCTCTGAAAAGCACATGAGTGAATGTGGCTTCATTTTCTAAGTTTCTATGCTTCAAAGTTTGTCTCTCATCAGGTTTTTTTAAAATTATACTAACAGCATCTGAATCCTTGTTAATCATACCTAATTAACTATTTCCTGCTCTGTATGTCCTTAGAGTGGAAAATCCAGTCCCAAAACAACCAGAAAAAAGGAAACACTTAGAAACACAGCCACTAACATCACCTCACTCTTAGACAAAAATAATCTTATTAGATGGTGTATCATCATTTTACATTTTTTTTCTTTTTTTAGTTAACTTCCTAAATCTATTAACATTTTAAGGCCACATTTAGAAAACAGAAATACAAGTCTGTCTTAGGAAATCAAGACAGTGTAACTTTATGTAAAAATCAAGTGATAAATGAATGTATCCAACCTGAGAAACATCACAATCTTGTACTAATAAAGCTACTTCAAATAAAGCACTTTAAGGGAGAAAGTCAACATCAAAAATGGCTCCTGTAGCTTTAAAGAAAGCAGATGGGGGTATATATAACTATAAAAACACACCACGCCATAGAATTTAGGATCTATATGTAATTAATTTTATTTCTCCTGTCTCCCCCTGAAATTTGCTAACTAACCTTAAGTTTGATTCCACTTATTATAAAGTTTAAATCACAATTTGTTTGAAATACAGAGTCAGGAAATGTTTACCTTTCAGTATAATTTCTCCTTTGCTATTATTAAGAAAGTCTGAAAAAAGGTTAGGATAAATGAACTAAGAAATATCTCAAAATCTACTGTATTCACCTATTGATTTTTCTAGCAGTGCTAAGGAAAAAAAAATCAGACTTTTTCGATTTTATTATGTTACCTTTCATACTGTAATTGCCTTTCCAATAACATTCCATTCAATTGATATTTAAACCACAGCAAGTCTCTGAACACTGTAAC
Organism: Alligator sinensis; assembly: GCF_000455745.1. Classification (NCBI taxonomy): domain Eukaryota; kingdom Metazoa; phylum Chordata; order Crocodylia; family Alligatoridae; genus Alligator; species Alligator sinensis. Next base: position 1,176,832 of record NW_005842064.1, on the reverse strand, counting down.
AAGCAATATTGATTGTCTATATACATGAGATGGGTCTTGTTGCTAAAATATTTGATAAGAAATTATTAGATTTTTGGTTTTGAGCTAAACCTTCTGGGTCTCATTAACCTATAACGTGTTATAGAAGATCCAGTTTTCAGCCCCTGGGCTTGAACTAGCAAATTGGTGAGAAAGTTTAAAAGTCCAACAAATGGTTCAGGCCTAGCTTTTCCCTGTAAGATGTCACTAGTGCCTTGTTGGTATATTTTGTCAATCCTAAAGAAGGGAAAACAGGCAATAAATGATCTGTTTCACCACCTCCCTTCTGCTCTGCTGCTGAAGTAACTGCCTGATCACGTGGATGAAGTGTACTATAGATTCTGCTAGAATTCAACGTGGACTATTTGTATCTTGGGCCAAATCTCCTGCTCCCAATGAGGTGGAGAAAATACTTTTTTTTTTCTAAAAAGCCATTGCCATTCATTATTTGGAGATTTCTCCTCCTCTGTGTGGTATCTTCCCCTAAACTGCAAAGTATCTACACTGTAGCCAGAATAATTCCTTAACACAAGAGGATCCCTCAACAAAAGGCCAAGGGCATGGAGACGACTGTACGCTTCTTTAAAATCTAGCTGGAGAAATAGCATCCATTTAAAAACAGAAAGACTCTATTTTTCTGTTTAAAGCAAAAATAAGGCAAGTGAAATCATTACAGACCACTCAGTAAGAGTTCTCCAGTACAACCAGTTCCCTCCCTGCAATTTATTTAAAATACACTCCCTGCATGAAATATTCAAACAAGTCCTTATTAAATAAAAATAAATTTACCTTATTAAATGTTATAATTGAAAACAAAAAAGAAAGAAAGAAAAAGAAAAGTGATCAAACTAACTGGAAACTATATAGCTTAAAAGAGAGCGAGAGAGAACTTCTGGCCTCACATGTATTGGAAACCTAAAAACAGATCTCAGTCATACACCACCTTGAGTAAACTACTGCATCATTTGTAATCATTTCTTAAAACTTACTTACAAAGTAACTTTAAAAAAATAAATGTAAAAAAACCCACATAAAGAAGATCAGCACTGACTCGTGCCTAGCTTGGGGCACATCTCGAGCCCCCCAAACCTCTATATCACATCTAATTTCACATGCACGTATTTGGGCTGGTATTTTTATTTATCATTACCTTAGCTATTTTTCAACAGGGAAAAAATAAAAGAAATTAAAATGCTGTATTACCTTTGCTTTTTAGGAACTGAATGTTCAATCTCTAGCTGTTTTCCATGTAGCTCCACTTTCCCTAAAAACAAAATGTGTCCTTTTTTTAAATCTGGGTGGGGGGTCAGAAAGACTTGGATAACATTCTCTCATGTGAAACCTTGCATTTTAATTCAAATGACGCTGGACTGCACACAAAAATACATTTTCTGGTCCTTTTGCAAGTGCACTTTATTAAATATAAAACTGGCCTCCAACTGGGGAGGACTGGGAGGGAGTGGTGTGTAGCTGCCAGGACAATGTTGCCCAGGAACATTTAATTCCTTATCATACTGCTCAGTGTATTGAGAAGAGGCATGCTCCAGAGAAAGAAAGAAAAAAAAAAGGAATTACATTTTAAGATTAATAAAAGGGGGGCAAAAAAAATCATTTTTTCCAGGACTCCTAGGGGCACGTTTCTCATGCAAGGGCTAAAAACAATAATAATAAAATACGACTCAGGAGAAGAAATGGGCCTCCCCTTTGCAAACAGAGAGACATGCTCTGCGATCGGCTGCTTTTGGGGGGAGAAAATAGGGTGGGGGGTGTGGATTGGAGTTTGGGAGATCTTGGGAGAATCAAAAATGTATTTGCTTCCCTAGTAGTTTCTCTCTCTCTCTGAGAACAGCATGGCGACCTTCGCGCTACTACACACATCACATGCCCCAGGAAACCCAGTTTCAAATCAAAATGGCCAAGATCCAAGCCCCCCCCCCCTCCTGCTGATGGGGCCCCGACACTCGCCAGGGCCCCACTGGCCTGGGGTGGGGGGCAGAGTGGAGGGCCAGGCGCCTGGGCACCCCAAAGGCCTGGTGCTGCTTGCAAGGGGGGAGGGGAGGCGGGTATTTGAGGGGGGGTGGAATGATCGCCCACACTGGAGGAAGGGGGCAGCCCAGGGGCTGGGTCCAGGGGCTCCCATGCCGAGGAGGGGGTGCTATCTGGGGAAGCTGCAGGCCGGGAAGGGAGGAGAGCGATCGGTCTGGCCCTTCGCCTTCCCAAGGGCTTCTCCTTTTTTATTATGATTATTATGTTTCTTCTTCGTGTATTTCTTTCTCTGTTTTGGAAGGCAGGGGGAGTGGATCGGGGAGGCCAGGTTCCCCCCGAGTGACTTGGCCGGGGGGCCTGCCCCCAGCCCCGGGGGGATCCGTGCGAGGCCCTGGGAATGGACGCGGAATGGGAGGGC
>NW_005842064.1:1173358-1173965 GCF_000455745.1 Alligator sinensis | reverse complement strand
CCCCGGAGGGGGAAGGAGAGAAAGGAGAGGGGGAGACGAGAGGAAAGACAAGAAAAAGTTCCCAGTTCCAACTGGAGTCCACCAACTGGGGAGGCAAGTTGTGTGCTTTTCTGCCGGGGAGGGGCCGGGGGAGGGGGGGACCGAGCTGGCTCTCCTTGTTTCAGGCTCAATGGGGGGAGTTGGTTGGTTCAACTGGTATGGCGGGCTGGGGAAGTGCTGCCGCTTTTCTTTCAGCCCCCCAACTCCTTTGAGTCGCACTCATATGTCACAGGACGTTTCTTAGCCTGCCTGGCACCGCCTCTAAATAAAATCGACCTGAAAAAATGAGTGAAAATGTTTGCAAGAGGAAGCCACGTGGTCGTGCACACGGACCAGCCCCTGCAGTAGGAGGGGCGCGCTCCGCCGGGGGGAGTGGGCACCTCTCTTATTCCTTTTCTTATTATTTTTTTCCCCCTTAATACTATTTTATTTACCATTCCCCCCCTGGGCTGCCTTGACGTCTCGGTGCCTTCTCCACCGGCCTCATGCCAGCCCACCCCCTCTCCGCCCCCACCACCCTGCCCTCTTCCAACTCAGCCTTCCCTCCGCGATCAAACCCACCCACCCC
>NW_005842064.1:1172627-1173184 GCF_000455745.1 Alligator sinensis | reverse complement strand
AAGTTTCAGTTTGGGAGCGCGCGGGGTGGGGTGTGGGGTGGGGGGATCAATAAAGAAAAAGGGAGCACAACAATGAAACCCAGGCATCGATCAGCTCGTGGTGGGGTTGGGGCTGGGATGGGTCCCTGGGATCTCTCGGCAAACGTGTCCCTCGCTCATTGTTTCCACCAGAAGCCCTCAAGTCTGGAGGTGGTGGCTGGGCTGGGGGGAGGGAGAAAAGGCACAAAGGAGGGAGATCGGGCTCCGGCAACTCCGCACGGCGCAGCCCCCTTTTTTGCCCAGACCACGTTGTCGAGGGAAGGATGAATGAAGCCCTTTCCCACCCGCCCAGCGCACACTTTGGCATGGCAGGGCGCTCTGCTCCCCTGTGCGTGTGTGTGCTAGGGGGAGAGGAGCAGAGCCGTGCCCAGATCTCTCCGCTCCCCCAGGGGCAGGGTTTGCTCTGGGCTGCCCCCCCACCGCGCCGGGCTTTGGGGCAGGGGTTGGAGCCGCGCTCGGCGCGGAGCCATCCTGCAGCTCGTGGCCGCGGCTGGGCGGGGACCCCCGGGGCTTGCCCC
>NW_005842064.1:1159832-1172595 GCF_000455745.1 Alligator sinensis | reverse complement strand
CTGGCGGTCCCCCCCCCCCCTCTCCCCACACACACACACACACACACACCCCTTCTTGCAGTGCCTCTATTCTCAGCCTGCCTTTTCGGGAGACTTTTATTTTTAGGCTCGCGATCGGTGTAAAATTAGCCACATGTCCACCCTTCCCCATCCTCCAGTGGGGGGGGGGGGGGAAAAAAAAACCTCCCCCTTTAAAGAAGGGGGGAGCCCAGAGCATCCACTTGGGTCCATTGGGTCACGAGGAGCGCAGGCTGGATTTCATGAATGGAAGGGGGTGGGGGGGGAGTGCGGGGTTCAGCGCCAAAGTGCTGACCCCTCCCCCCATGGCAACGCCCCCCCCCCCCCCCGGGGGGGCTGTGAAGGAATCATTGACAATCCCCTTCCAGAGGCAGCAGAGAAGACGTCCCCGAAGAGGCACCAGTTGTCCCAAGAAAAGCAAAACTTTGGCCCTTTCCTTTCCCTGAGCTGGGATCTAGCCTACATGATGCCTCCCCAGTACAACTGGGAGCTTGGTGGTTTGTGCTGCAGGGGAAGGGGCGGGGGAGCCCACTGGAATCTGCTGGCCAAATGGTGTGTGAGAGTGTTTCTAACCGGCTGGAATAAACCGATTTCTTTGCAGGCTGCTTGTGCCGCGTTACCCGTGGAGGGGCTGCGAGTTCCCGCCGCAGGTTGTTCATGTCTGAGGATTGGGCAAAGTAGGAGCAGAGCAGTTCTGCCTGGGATCTTTCTCAGACGTGCAGCATTTAAAGAATAAGCATCATAATAATATAATACACCATTGCAGGCTGCAGAGCAGTGGGGCCGGCCGCGTTGATGCTAATTCTTCACCCAGATAGCTGGACTTTGTAAGCCCCCAAGCACAACTGCTTGAAATGGACATTCAAGAAAAGAAAAGGGGAAAAAAGCCTGTGGTCCTTTTCCGATGGGTTATTAATACATTCTGGACAGTCAACACATGGTTTATAAACTCCCAATATTAGTATAGACACATTTCTTCCCTTTATTGTATTTAACTACAGTAGTGCCCAGTAACATTTACTAACACGTGGTTGGTTTGTTTTTTCCACCAGAGGACACAGATAGAGATTTTGTTGTTATTGTTGATTCTGTTTCGAAAGAAATCTAGTCACATGTGAGTAACATTGTAGCTGTTTTAACTCCTCCAGTAAAACTCAACTGGAAACTGCTTAGTTAAGGATTTTCTGTATTATTTTAATCGGTCAGAAACGTTGATATACAAGCTAACTTTACATTTCCTTTCCTCTTGGTAACCCTTCTGCAGGGTAGTACATTTCTTCTAAGTACTTATTTGGAGGCTTGATTTTTGTGTTTGGCTTCTGGCTTGATTTTTTCTGGACACTAAAATGATACATGCACTACTAACATACACTCCAGGGTGATTTGGTTATCCCTCAAATGTGGTTCCATATTTACATTAATTAATTTCTAAAATGTTTCTAAATAGTTGGGGGGGGTTGTATTAAAGATTGCTTTCACGGTTTGTTAGTAAATAAAGTTTAAACCACTCAAGTTGTGTTCATTTCCTGTGATTTACACTTACAGCTAACAAAGTGTGTGTGTTGGATGCCACTGATAGTTAAGAACTTAAAGAGAATTGAGAAGTATCTTTTTTTTTAAAGATTCTAAGATGATAAATTATTTGTGCTTTTCGCTGCATACTAACCAGTTTCTATTTTCTTGTGGTCCCTGTTTAAAAAAAAACATGCAGATACTGTTCACCACAAGAAGTTTTGTTACCATCCTCCTAGCTGCCCTTACTACCTCTTGTTAAAGTCCCAAACTAAATTCACCAGAGCAGTCTTTGCAGGGAACTGCTGTGGCCATATTCATGTTACTGAGGCATTCAGTTTGTAATTCGAGCCTGAAATTTACAGGTGAAAAGAACAGAGCTCTGAAATTTCTAAAGAAACTTACTATTGCAGAGAAAATGCCTTTCAAATCTTCTCTGCAACTAAATTGAAAACTGCAATGCTCACCTATTTACACACATGGAAATATGCCGTGGACAAATGTGCCCATGTCTAAATAAATTAGTTGTTTTGATCACTGCTTGGTTTAGATCTATAGCAAAACTTGGTACAATACTTTTGTTATCATTTATTAATTTACAGGGACCACTCTTCATGTTTCAGAATCTTTGCAATAATTAAGTTAAGGAAACCAGTCTTAAAAACAATCCAAACAAAGAGGGAAGTCTTCAATTTAGATTTGAAACAAGAAAGAGTATCAGTCAAACGACTTCCCCTTGGAGCATTCCAGATGCAAGGTATTTAGAGAATGCAAACAGAAGAAGCAGTTAAATCATTGATCTACTTGGGGGGAAAATAGACCTGTATTCATTCACTTAAAGAAGATGGTGTGAGAAGACTGTCACACCATTTTAAACTTGATTCTTAATTCTTCCATATCCCAACTGAGTATCTTGTAGGAAAATTTCCTTTCCCCCCTGCCCCCCACCCAGCCTCCCCACCCCCAAAACACACAAAACCTATAGTGGGAAATATTTTTTGCTTTTGGAAAGTTAAAAGCTGTTACCAATTGCAACAAAAATCCAAAAGGGAAATGTTAATGAAAATGCTATGATAAGCAACAGTTTTTATTAGATGAATAGCAGCACTAGTTTTATCAATAAGTTTGTGGCCTTTTTCAGTATTTCTCTAAACAAAGTTGCACTTTTAAAGTCACTTTGAACAGTTGCTTTTTTTGTATATTGGTTGGACATTAAATTGAGGGAAAATTTGTACGTCTTTTTCTTTTACATCAGCTTGCAGTTTTTGCTTATGGTTTAGTAAAAGCCTTATCTTTATACTGACATCTTCTGATCAGGCAAAAAATTGATTCTTGTTGAATTTTTACAATGTATTTTCCAGTACAAATATCAAATATTTCTTAAACTTTTAGAAAAATTCCTTTGGGAGGAGAATTGAAAGAGCTGGCAAAACAGACTCATGGGATTTCAGCAAAATATGGGGTTAATATGAGAAAATATAATTAAAGTCTACTATTTTCTGTTTCAGATTAACAACAATAAATTATTTGTGCTTGAAATCACCTTTATGGTACACTGGTAACAAACAAGAATTAGTTAAAAACAGAAATTTCTCTACATTCCTTCATTTAATTTTCCAGTTGTTGATAAAGGAATTAATTTTGTTTGTATAAGATTAATATAGTTTCAAAAATACTTAGAATTCTGAAAAATCTAAATCAGCAAGTTTGAAAGTATGTGTTTAGTAACACCTAACAAGTATGTGCTGAGAGTCTTGAATAACATCTAAAGTATATAAAGCACAGAAATAAGGTTTTTTGTTTTTAAAAATGATCCATTTAAATTATATTAATTAATTGAAATGATCCATTTCAATTATAGGACAACTCTTAACATTAATCTGAATACAAGGCATGTGTAGTCATAATGTTTGGGAGACAATTCAAACTGAAAGGAAGAAGGAACACTATAATGTATTTCATTTTATTATAACTAGAAGCACAGCTTAAACTACCTTTTGTTCAATGTTATATATTACATCAAAAGTATTCATGACTACTCTGAGAAGTTCTCATCTCAGACGATTCAGCTGATTTCAGCTGGTTCTGATGAAGTTGTTCAAAATAAAATTAATTCTGAAATGATTAGTTAGATTTGAGAACCAAATAGAGATGTGAATTAGCTTAATTTCCACTGATTCTGTGAACATCTTTAAATAAAATCTATGTATTTAAGTAATGTTGTGTCAAAACACAGGAATAAAAGCATTCAGGATACCACAGTAAAAGATCAAAAATACACTTTTCCCTCTGTGAAAGGGCACTTAAGTGTGAGATGTGTGAGATCCAAATGTGGAAACAAGTCAGCATGAAAGAGAACTAGTGTTTAAGATGGAAATGGTTAGGGCTGAAACTTTCCTGGAGATCTGGACATTTCATAAACATTGAAGTGCTTCAGTTAAAAAAAAAGCAAATACTGAAATGGACACTGGGTCAAAAATCTAATCATATATTTAAACAAAATCCTTTAGCTATGTTAATAACACCAACTTAAACCGTTAAAACTGAGGGTTGCAGTCTTTGAAAACCTATTTTCCTCATCCTTACTGATTTAGTTTGTTTACTGTGTTTGCATTCAGTTTATTCTAGAATGGTCAGTTTCACTCCTCTCTCTGATCAGTTTCACTTTCAGGTTCTGCTGAGCTAGCAGTGTGATCCTGTGTTGGAGTTCAGAAACTTTCAGATAAATGTTTGAATTACAACAACACCCCCCCACACACACTTTTAAGATACATATACAGACAAGCATGAAAATGTTTTTGTTTGTGTTTAGTTTTGCAACCCCCAGCCCCATTGCTTTGCTGTATTAAGTGATTCCTTAATTTGGAGACATTAAATAGGTTGCAAAGAGTCCTATAACTGGATTCCAAGACCTCCTGCATTTCCTTTCATTTTCCCCCGAATACATATGTAACTGCGTTTACAGTAGAATTTTCTAATCTACAAGTTTTACAGTGCTTTCTTTCTTTCTCTCACTATCTCTCTCTAAATCAGCTGTTGTGAAAATTGCATTGGTAGTTTGGGGGACACTTTCCTGCTAATGGCTTGTGCAGTGTGGAAAGTTTTGGTCTTGATACAATTAATAAATTTATATAGTTGATTAAATAGTTAGAGGGATTAATTCTGCCACAGGTGAACTCTCATTAAGCTTATCTTAAGTGGAAGGTGATCTTCTGAAACTCCTACTTCTCCTCACTAGTTTCCAGGTGCAGATTAAAGTTTGTCCTTTTAGCATATGCAGCCATATCTGTAAAATCACACTACAGCTTGTTATTTAAAATGAAAATCTATGCCCTGTGAAATCAGGTTTTGTCTCCCCTTGGGTCTGAAAATAATACTGTTATTCCAGAGAGATCCTTCTGTAAACGAGTATAGAATCTAGCCCTCTAATTTCAAGCCCCAATTTAAATCCAGCAGTGAATGGAGAAATCTCTATCATGAAATGCTTTTTCCTTCTTATTTTTTTAAACTTCTTGTTATCCAGGTAAACAATATGCTAGGTTACTAGGGCCATTTGATCTTTGTCTAAAGCTAATTCAGTGATTCTCAACCAGGATGTTGCGGAACCTGGGATGCTTTGAAATCCTTTCAAGGGTGGCACGCAATGTTAGCGCTATAGATGTACAAACATGATTCACAAGATGAATCCAGGATTTTAAATAGGAATCCATATCATTTAAACTATTGTTGTCTTTCTATGTTTTTTTTGCAACAAAAGAGTTGCTCTACTGTTGTGCAAAAGTCGAAAAACAAGTTAAAAGTAAGAAGTGGCATTTTCAAAGGGGTGCTTTTATTCAAATGAGATGTGACTTGAGTCTAAAAAATTAATGTTGAGAATCACAGAGCTAATTAATCATGCTCAAAATTATTATAGTGTGAGAAGCCTCAGAGCACTGGTTTGGATAGTAGATCACTTATTAAAGTGGGACCATCTCAAGGACCAAACATCCAGTCTAAGTCCTATATCTGTCCTGTGACAACATTAACATTTGGTGAAAGGAAAAGTGATTTTATGGCAGTAGTGAAATTAATATAATTCACTTTGCTTAAGTGTCATGACTCCTTGCTTTTGTAACTGTGCTGTTATTTCCTCACCTTACCTTCTACAGGGACTTTACATTTATCAGGATTGATTATTTCCCCTTGTTGCCTGCAGCTCCGCCTGCTTTCTCTCCAGCTGTGTAGCTCTGGCTGTAACTTCATTGAAAAAGATGTGTGCTTTTTGCATCAAGCTCACCATCTCAAGATAAAGTCCTAATGGAGAGAAGACAGGTAGATTTCCCTTGATGTAGCCCTGTATTCCTCACCTGAGGTTTACCAGATTTAGTGGAATCCAGTCAAAAGCAACAGTGTTTTTCTGCATAAGATTTTACATTAAAGTAGGATTCTTGATATAAAAACACATCTATCTTTTTTGCACTGAACCTTTATTATTACTATTTGTATTGCCATAGAGCATTGGAGTTACAATCACAGACAAGGGATAATTCCCTGTCCCAAAAAACTTGTATGCTAAGGCTAAGACAGGGGCAAGTAGGGGACAGCTAGAGAATGGAGTACAAAGACTCCCCCATCCTCCTGTGCAAAGTATTTCTCCACCTTTTTGGTCTGAACAAGGATTTTTTGTTGTGGTTGAATTTTCATGCAAGAAAGACCTGAAGCAGCCAAGCAGGCATGAGTAGGTGATCAAAAAAAACCCCAAACAAACCTGGGGAAATTCTAAAAAAGTTCTTGGATTTACTTGCAATGAAAAGGGAGTATCAGTGTTTACTAACATATCTGGTATTTTACCACTGTGGCAAAGTCAGCTTCACTAACCCTGTGAGGACAAACAGTTGGAGACCCAGTGCAGAAGATGAAGCAGCATTCCTCATTTGTGGGATTCCTGTTGATTATAACCAGAGTCTCACATGAGGATGTGCTCAGCTGGATTTGATATTTGAATGCTTTCCAGCACAGGTGTCAGGCTCAGAATGCTGGCAGATACCACCACAATCTGATACCCTCCCTGGTGGCATATATGTAATATCGAGTTCCTTAGTGAATCATTGGCAGGAGGAACTGAAGGAGCAAATTCAGGATCCTAAAGCATGAATCTTGCTTGCCAGAGCTAAAGGTTCAAGCAATGTTTGCTAAAACTGTGGCAGATTTGGCAACCTGGAAATATGACTTGGTTGCCACTAGAAGGAGACCACTGAGTGGGTGTGGGTTACATGCAGTCAGGGGTTGACAAAATGAGCCACTGTAGACATAAATGCATAGTGATCTTGTCAAAATCAGGTAGGATGAGTGGAAGTTAATGCCCACACTCAGGATTTTTTTTATTGGAAATCTACAGTTTGGCTCCATTGACTTAAGACATTACTTGCCTTGTAGGTAAGGGAGGAGAACCGAGGCCTGGAATTTCCATATCTGGTTTACTAGCAGGGAGGTTGAGTTAAGGACACAACCAGGTCTGACAAAGGGCACCCCAGGCTAGATTTTAAAGGTATTTTTGTACCTAAATCCTATTGGTCACTGTGGGAGCTAGGAGCTGGTAAACCTTTAAGAATCTGTCATGCTGGGATGGGTGCATTGTAAATGTGTGTGGGTCAAACTGAAACCAGTAGGATTTAGGTACCAAAATATCTTTTAAAATGTACCTCAGCTACCATAGCCACCAGTGGAAGAAGGGTAGACACCACTCTAGAGAGGAGGTTTATTCATCATCCTGCCACCATCCATTTTAATGAAAGGAGAATATGAAAGGCATCTGATCTTGGCAAAGAATCTCCCTGTTAACAGCGATCTCTACAATAAGCAGCCACCCCTGGCTCTTCCTCTCTACTACGTTGAAAAGATCTGTAAAGAGTTAGGTACCATTGCTATTTTCTTGGGCACGTAAAGCCTGTAAGCTCCTTTACAAATCCTAGCCTTACATTTTTCCCTTTTTTCCTCTCTGGGGAATATATTTATTTTGGATGGATGATATAAAAGCTCTAACTTGTTTTTCCATCAGCAAATATCAACTCCTACATTTCGGGGACTGATACATCACAGTTCTTGATGTGCATTGTTACTGTCAGTGTTGGAGTGTGTCTGCTTGCTATATGCCTAAGAGGTGAGGCTCCTATGCTATCCTGCATGAACAGGGACTGTATATTTCACCCATGATGCACTGATCTACCATTCTAACAATAGCTAGAGCCTTTGATGCAGCCCTCTACACACTGTTAGTGGTAGGATACATGAAAACAAGAGTTGGTGACCTACTAGACTTGCAATCCAAAGGGGTTTCTGGTTAGCTGTCTGCCCTTAGAAGTGTGTGTGAGAAGCCTGCCATAATCCACATTCACAAAGATGCACAAGATGTCTGAGAAGAAACACTGGTCTCCAACCATGAGGAAGATCTGCTAATTCCTGGCTTGTTGGGGAGAAAAGTTTACTTCCTATAACCATTATTACTATTATCATGGTTGACCCAAACAGCTGGCCAAAAATGCAGGATCTTGAAGGTTAATCCTGTAAGAGGACGAGAAAGGGATGATGCAGTTGGGTATCTTCAAAACAATTCTGTTTATTTACAGTGATGTACAAAGTCCTGCTTCCTAGAACACAGGAGGGATCCTGTCACCAAAGACCATTTTCCTGGTCCCAGATCCAAACCTTTCCTTCCAGCCAGCACACGCCAGGACCTCTCTGTCTCTGTCTGGCTTCTACCTAGGGTCACACTACTATGCTTGTTCAAGTGTGTTGGAACTGCCTTCTTTGTATCTGTGTCTCCCTGCTTATCAACCTGAACTGTGTCTTCTACCCTCTTACACATATGCCTTGCCTAAATCACCACTCAAAGCTCCTTCCTGCCTCTGTCTTTGCCTTTGCCTTTGCCTTTGTTCTGGGGCTAGATATGTATTTGTACTTAGGGGTATGAAGACTGCTATTATTTTTGTGATTTGTTTCCATCAAGAAGCTTTATGGCTCCTCACATCCTTCTGAAATGAAGGAAGATGGTTACATCCAACAGTGTGCATTTAACTGAACTGATACATTTATTTATCATTTGTTTTGTGATAGTGCTTTGGAGTCCCAGACTTAGATTGGGACCCCAAGCTGGAAGAGCTGTACAAACACAGCAAAAAAGAGATTTTCTCCCCCATGACTTCCAAAAGTTGTCTCCCTCCACTTGAATACTTTTTGCTTTTTAACATAACACCAGACCTGCTTTGTAAAAATCCTGCTTATTCCAACTGCTAAAATGCATTCTGAGATGCTGAAAACATATTAAGTGCTTTCCTTGTATTACATTATTGCCTGATCAAGTGCAGTAAAGGTGCTGTAGGCATGTTTTATCAATCATTATGTAAAGAAGAGAGGGGCTTTATGTGGTTGAGGAAGGCAGAGGAGTTAGTTCATGATATCCATTGGGATATGGTTAGCCCGTGAGCTCCATTTCACATTTCTGTTGGTTAACAACAATGATTAGAGGTCTAGGAAATGTGACAGATGAAGACAGGTTGGAAGAACAGGGATTATTTAGTGTAGAAAAGAGAAAACTATGGGGGAAACTTGCTAACAATTTCCAAATACAAATAGACTTGTTATAAAGAGGAAGGAAATCAGCTATTCTTTATCTGCAGATAGGACGAGAAGTCTTGGGCTTAAATTGCAACCAGAGGAATTCATGTTAGATGTGAGGAAGAAACACTAGAATAGATTCCCTAGAGCAGGGCACAGCAGTGTTTTCGCAGGAAAGGGCCATTTTAATGGAGCTTAGCTCTAACCATGGGGTTGCTTCCAACTCAGCCTGCAGTGGTGCTGGAGCCAGTGGGAGCTGCTGCCACCACTACTTCTCCCCACTGCCTGAATACCACATAGGAGAAGATCCCTGCTGCTGAAACTCAGCACAATTCCCTTCCCAATCTCCCCAGCCCAGTTCCAGGGGCTGGGTAAAATAGCTTTGCAGGATGGATCCAGCCCACAGGGCAAATGTTACCAACCTTTACCTTAGAGAGGGTGTGGAATCTCCATCTCTGGAAATTGTTTAAGTGCTAAACAAAATTTGTTTGGGTTGGTTTAGATAGGGTTGGTCCTGCCTGGAGCAGGAAACAAGATAACCTAGATGGATAAATATGATACGCTGGGGAAGAGTCAGCATGGTTTTTGTAAAAGCAAATCCTGTCTTATGAATCTGCTGGAGTTCTTTGAGGATGTTAACAGGGGTGTACTTGGTAGCCGTGTTGGTCTGAGACAAAAGACCATTTTCTTGCAATTTTCCAGTTGGTCTAATGAAAGGTGTCATTTTGGAACCAAGAGTTCTAGTTTTTTGTATGTCTTGAGGATGTTAACAAATACATGGACAAGGGGGATTCAAGTGATATAATTTACTGGGATTTTTAAAAAGTTTTTGATAAAGGCTCTGAACAAAGATTTTTTTAAAACACTGATTTGCCATGGGATTAGAAGGAAGGTATATTTTGTGGATTGACAGCTGGTTAAAAAATAAGAAACAAAAGGTTGGGCTAAATGGGCATTTTTCAGGATGGAGAAAGGTCAATAGTGAGATCCCTTAGGCATCTGTGCTGAGCCCAGTTTTGTTCAATGTTTTTACATATGACCTGGAAAGGGGAGTGCACTTTAAATCCCAAAGTTCCCAAAGACAATACTAAATTATTCTGTGTCCTCAGATCCCAAGCAGATGGTGAAGAGCTGTAGAAAGATCTCCCAAACGTGACTGAGGGGACAAAAAATGACAGATGAACTTCAACGTTAACAAGTGCAAAATAGCTCATGTGAGGAAAACTAACCTCAGCTATACATATACAGTGCTGGACTCTGAACTGGCCATTGCAACTCAGGAAAGAGACCTTGGAGTCATTCTGGATCAGTCTCTAAAAACAGTGGCAACCCAAAAAGCCAATAAAATGATCAATGGTAGGGAGTATCTGCTATGCCAGGAAAAACTAAAAAAGCCAGGACTCTTCAGTTTGGAAAGGAGAAGGCTAAGGGAGGATATGCTAGAGGTCCATAAAATTAGGCAGGGTGTAGATACAGTGAATGCCAAACTGTGATTCACCAAGTTCCAGAATAAAAAAACACGGGGAAACCCACTGATATTAGCAGAAGGCAAGATTAAAACAAACCAAAAGAAGTACTGTTTTTACAACTTGTGGTATTTGTTGCTACAGGAGGTTGTAGAGGCAGATAGTATAACCAAATTCAAAAAGGGATTAGACAAATGAATGGAGGACAGGTCCACATTAAATAGAACGGTCAGGAATGTATCCTTTGACATCCATAAACCAGTGATGGTTGATGCCAAGGAGAGTATGGCAGGGGGATAGATCACTTTAAGCATGTCCTGTTCATATACTTTCCCTCTGAAGTATCTACTACTTGCCACTGTTGGAGACAGGAAATGGGCTAGATGGACTATTGGTATTACCCATTGTGGCACTTCTTACGTTTCTGAGGGCTCTTTCAGCCCTATTTTTCTAAGGTTCTATAAAATGGTTGAGTTCCTAGTATGGCATGAGACCGTCTTAAAAGCCTTGTGTCATAAAAGGTTGGTATTAGCCTCCAGCTTAAGTCAGAAGCAGACTGGACTTTATGACTTATAAGCATGCTACCAAATAATGGTTTAAAGGGGAGAGATGATAGTCTTCCCCAAAAAGCTATGTTCTCATTCTCTGCTCCTGCTCCCCTCTCAGTCTGCCTGTATCCTCATGCTGTCTCTTACCTTATACTTAGATTGGAAGTTCTTAGGGCAGGTATAATCTTTTTTTTTAATGTATTTGTAGAGTGCTCAGCACAACTGGAGCCTCATCTGAAGTTCCTACTACTACTACTACTACTACTACTACTACTACTACATTAGTGGGATACTTGGAAAAGGGGTGAACAAGGCTTTTCTACTGCTATGATTTACCATCTGCCAGAGTTAATTTGTTATTATATATGACTCCTTAATGCTACTGAGTCATCACTATTAAGATGCTGTAAGATTAATTAAATGTCAGGCTACCTAGAGCTGTATGGTTGGCAGTTGTTGATGGTTTACCATTGTTTAAACAGAAATAGTAAAAAATTAATGAAGCAATTTGTATTCCCACTATTTTTTTCCTCCACAAATCTCTTTTTTTTCTTTTAATAACCAATATCTGAAGCCTCCAACCATAGCACAAATTTAAAATATACTCACACAGGCAGAAAAAAAATACGTTCAGGTATCGTACAGCTGGTGCTGATTAACAGGTATACTTTGCACTTAGCGGGTTCACCTACATGTGTTCTTTACTGTAGAGCTGACTAATTAGCTCCACAGTAAAGTGTCACTATATACACATGTATCCATATTAGGGAAGATTAAATTAGCTCCGCTGTAGGATAGTACCGTCTGGAACAAGTACTATCCTACAGCGGAGTCATTTAGTGCACTAAAACATGTGTGTAGACGGTGACTGGGGTTGGCTGAGGCATGAGGGTGCTACAGTGTGGGGGTTGCCTGCTGGCTAGCCCCACACACCAACACCCTCATGCCTCAGTCAGCCCTGACACTACCCACCACTGCCACCCAGACCCCGGGGCTGACCCCCTGGAGCCTCTGCCAGCCCAGGGCTGCTCTGCCCCAGTTTGAATTGCTGTGATCCTGTTTGCGTAAACACTGTATCTGGGAGCATCTGACTCTGGTGCAAACTGTGGTAGAGTTTATTCAGTTGGCGTAATTGCACGTGTAGATGCACCTAGTGGGTAGTCGTCTGGCCTGGGACTCAGAATATTTGGGTTATATTCCCAGCCCTGGCAGTTGTATCCTGGGTGACCTTGGGAATGTCACTTCAGGGTTCTGTACCTCAGTTTCCCCAATAAATAGGGATAATGATTTTGACCCCACTCTGTAAAGTGCTTTGAGAGCTACTGATAGCACCATTTAACAAATATTTGCCATGAAACAGCCACTTTTATCTAAGGATTTCAAAGTGCTTCATGAACATTAGGACTCTGATTCTCCAAGCAGTAGTGTAACTAGGGGTAGGCAAGTGGGGCACCAGACCCAAGCATTGATTTAGAGGAGACACTAAATAGCAGCCCCCAGGGAACTCTCACGGCAGGGGGGCTGCTGCAGGAATCTGTCTCACAGGTGCAGCAGCCCAAGCCCATGTCACAGCGCCAGAGAGCAGTGAGCTTCTGCAGTAGCAAACAAGATGCTGTGCCCCGCACC
>NW_005842064.1:1151230-1159801 GCF_000455745.1 Alligator sinensis | reverse complement strand
TTCCTGCTCTGCCCATGGTTCCAAAATAGCTAGCTATGCCCCTGTTATTAAAGCACTGATCGATCTAAATCCCATGGCATTCAAGTCATGGGCCCTTAGCATGTGTAATATGGACTCACTGCCAGATCCTTGTGGGGCAGGTCCAAAGCTACATTGCAGATTGCCCTGATTTCTTTCCACCACCATTGACCATTGCCTACATGTTAAATTTACTGTTCTCAGCACTAGTGCCTTCATGCCCAGTGCACTGCTCTGGACAAGCTATTTTCAAAACAAGCAGCAGTGTAGCCAGAACCATGCAGCTATGCTGATGAGCTTATTTGTAGGCTAACTGGCCTTGTCACACAACAGTGCTAACTACTCTGCCCTGAGTAGGCCCTCCTAGGTTGCCTTCAGGCCTGATATTGGTGGAATCAGCCGCAGAGCTGGGAATAGAACTCACAGGTCCCATCTCCTGGCTCAGTGCCTTTGTTTCTCCTCCCTCTTAACTGTTATTTTAAGTGTTTTTTAGAGGTGGAATCTGTTTGCTTCACATTCATGTAAGTAACTCTTTGTATCTGCATATACTTTGGCTTGATCAAGCTGAAAAAAATTGGGCCACATCATTCCACCAAAGCCTATTCCTTTATGGGGACATTTAGGGGGAGGTTAAATGGCTGGTCCTTTGTGAGATACAAACAGAGTAAGGGCTGGTGTGTCCTGATATCAGATACTCAATCAAGTAATAAGCAAGACATACAAATGCTCACAAGAAGCTTGTCTCAGCATTCTAAGCCTGCACTTCTTGTGGGCAGGATGTACTAAACTCTGAGGGTGCATTTGATTTAAGGTGCTTTAGCCCAATTTAAGGCACATTAAGGGCATGTGTCTACATGTGTGAGCCCTTGATGCACCTTAAAAATGGTGAGTTTATGTTATTTGTGCCTAAATTTGATAACTACAAAAGCATATTTCAAATTTCGGGGCAAATAACTAAAGCACACGTTAAGGCGCATTAACGCTGTGTATGGACTGACTTGAGACTAATTTTAGTCCCATATCAGTCTGCACACACGGCGTTAATGCACTTTAATGTGTGCACATGTAGATGCAAGCTGAGACACCTTGCTTTCACCATTTACGAGGTGAGGCACCTTGCTTTCACTTGTGAGGCTGGGTTTGGTGTAATGTGTAGGTAAGCAGCCTTAGGGAAAATGGTGCCCTAAGGAAAAATGGCACCCTGGGTGAGCTTGTATTTTGGCACACTTTTTTTGAGCTTAAGTATGTAGTGGTATTAGTGAAAGTTTCAGAAATAAAGCCCCAGGGACAGCTGCTGGGCTGGATCAGGAAACTTGCTTCCCCATGGGAAAACAGTGCTGCTCCTGGGCGGGAGTAAGGTGGGCAGAGTGGTGCACATGCCACCCCACCTGCATGTGCCCAAGCCGGTTCCTCCTGAGCAGCAGCTGGAGGCAGGGCATGGGCTAGGCACCGCTCCTCCTCCCTGGGGCAGGGATTGGCCAGGGCGTGGGGAGAGTATTGCTGTAAGCATGGGTTGCTTACACACACGTGTGCGTGTGTATGCACGCGTCTGTGTGGCACCCCCCTGATCACAGCATCCTAGGCAGCCACCCATGTTTCCCACTTGTATTATTCAAAACATCACACGTTGTTCAGCTATGCTTCTGGTCTATAATGGCCAATAAACAATGTATTCTTTCTCTGCATACCTTCATTAGTGTGCATGTTCGGAGGTTTGGTGGCTACTCACACCTGTTTTCACTGTTTGTGGGTCTGGATATACTGTTTGGGGTTAAAGTGTGCAATTGTAAAAGGTGGGTGGATCACATTTTGTGTCCCCTGACCCTCCCTCCCAAAACTGTAAAGGCACCCAGCATATTGCTAATGCAAAGCTATGCAAAGGTCAGAGAAAGGTCAGCACTTACTGTAAGCTGTTCAGAGCTCTGCAATGGGGTCACCCTCAGTTTTAGTGCAGAGTCAGTGTTTAAGTAGGAGGAGAAATTCCAAACAGGAGTCTTTTTTTCTGGCTCAACAACCTCTGAAAAAGAAAGTGCTTGCAAACCCAAGTTTCTATAGAAGGTTCATGTAGAAACTTGGTAGTCATAGGTAACAAATCTAAAATCCTCAAGCCTGTGTTTTAGGCAACATGTAGAGGACCAGTGAGTGACCCCTGGGAGTGGTGGTGAAGGAATGGTGTTTGACATCCATCATTAGCTGGAGCCTGTCGTATAACTATTGTGCAGCCAAGGGGGAGCTGCCTCAAGCGCCAACTATGAGGGGATGCCAGGATCGCCCTGGATGGGAGTCTTTGCCATGATAGGGGCAATCCTATGCTGCCCCTGCTCAACCATAAGAGCTGTGCAGGGCAGCACTGCACCAAACAGTGTACCTGGGGGGTGAAGGGCATGTGGACTGAGAAGAATTGTGCTCCTCTGTCCCTCCTCCCCCTTGGGGAGCCTTTGCCAGAGCAGACATAGCCCTGCACCCAGTATTTATGTACAACAGGATCTGCTCCACCCCTTACCCCACAATCCCAGGTGAGCAATGAACATCATATGCCACTGGCCAGAGCAGCAAACCCTAGCAGTGCTCCACAGCAGCAGCGTGGCAGCAACTCTTGTGCAAGCCTCCCTCCCCAGCACCTACTACTTTGGCTGGCATAGATAGGAGAAGCCCTGGAGCCAGAGCAGCAACCTCTGTCAGTGAGGAGCACCAGGGTCCTCTGGGGTGGGCCTCCATACCTGTCACTATTGGCTGGCATAGGTGGTAGAGCCACCAGGTGGCAGCCACTGGTGAATAATATCCCTTTCTGGGCTAGGTTTTAGCTTTCCCGGGTTGGTTTTCTAGTAGATGAAATTTAACTGCTTTGGGTTGCAAGTGAGGAAGTTTGTTCACTTTAGAGCCCCCCAGTTAAAATTTGTTTTTCCAAGCTTCGGGGTCAGGGATTTGAACCAGATTTGGAACATTTGTCTTAAACCCCTGTGTGTGAACCCAGTCACGGGCAGATTCAGGATTTCCTAAAGGGGCGGTGGCACACCACCCCTCAGACAATGGGGCATGGAGGGGAAGGGAAGGGGTGCTTGTCCATTCCAGGCATCTCAGTAATAGCATCAGTTGTGAACTGCATCATCTCCAGCTTCTCATTGCATTCAGACTCTCTGCTTATGGAGCCTGGAATCCCAAAGATCCTACTGTCTCAGGAGCAGTCTCTAGTTAGATTGTCCTCTTTGCAAGGTCCCCAGTAACTGCATAGAGGCACTCATGAGGCAAAACTGCCTCTTCTTGGAGGTTGGTTTATTAAAATAACTTCAGCATTCAATGGCAATTCACTTCAAATCTTCACAAGTGATTTTTTGATAGTCAGGAACCAGGCAGCAGGACCTACAGGCTCCTTCTTCTATTAAGCCTTCTGCTGCTGCTTCCTGTGGGTACTTACCACCAGATCTTTTGGCTGGCTGCTTCAGCCAGTCCCTTTTCTTATCTTGGGTCTCTCTTCTCCTTATAGACTAGCCCTTTGTTATATGAAGCACGCCACCTCCAGGCTTCTGTTGGGTGATCCTAGGTCACTTCACCTTCCTAAAGTCTCAAACCTTTAAACAGGTGCTGGAGCATATCCATCTGACTGTGAAGTGCTGCAGAAAGTTAACAGGGGTATAGGTTGTAGCTGGGTTGGTCTAAGGACATAGGCAGACAAGGTTCTTTAGGTAAATTCAATATATTTTATTAGACCAACTTTACTTTATTATTTAGTTTATTAGTTGGTCTAATGGAAGATATCAGATTTACCCAAATAACCTTGTCTGCAGAAAGTTGACAGCCTTCATCTATAAGCAATGAGAAGGAGAAGCACAACTGAATTCTATGAGGAGGAGCAATGAGTCCAGGACTCAGGTGGAATTAGTCAGGGGTGACATGGTGATGGGGCCATTTCCCAACAGCTCAGCACCTTCATTGCCTCCTATCTTTGGAGAAAGCTTCTTTTTATCTGCTAGTTCAAATGTGTATTTAAGGCTGTGGCTCTTTGCTCCATCAGAATGCTAAGGGGCACATCCCGAACCTGCATGGCAGGTGAAAGATTTGCTGCATGACCTTGGCTGTGTAGTGCATGGTTCTACAAGTGATGACTGGAAGGTGAAGTAAGGTGTCCAGAAAACAAGAAAACTGAGCTGGGCTGATGCAGGGTGTCGGAAATGGTATCCATTCACTCCCCTCGCTGCCACACCAGGCTGTAACCTGCACCATACAGCTTGCTGGATGCCTAATGGAACATGATGCCTACTAGTACACTTTGCTAGAATAGCTAAAAAGTTCAGGTGGCTAAACCTACAGATAAAATTGTTGCCAGCACCATACCAAGGAGGGATGGGGAGTCATTTTGGGCACCATTTGTCAGTCATGATTCTTCTTCCAGTTGTAGGAAGAAACCTTGGCCAGAAAATAAAGAAAAGATACCTCTGGCCTCTTTTGCACCAGAGTTTTACCTGAGTTTCTGCTTTAACAGTTGAATGCTTAAATAGCTGGATGTCTGGATTATGGACTGGTTGTTACCATCCAAGAGGCAGATCAGGAATATTTTACAAGGCATGACTCTTCCCACTAGAAACTACCCTCCATTCCCACATAGATTTCCCCATTGGTCTCTCCATTCTTCTAATAAGTGTCTTATTTTTTTCCTGGGCAAATACAAATTTTAAATGGAAACCAATTAACCATTCAAGTTAAAGGTTCCCAAGTAGGCTGGGGGATCCAAGCTGATCTTTTCTGCAAATCCATGTTTCAGTGACTTGCCCAAAGTCACACAAAGCACCTGTAGCAAAGCAGGAAATTCAGTCAAGACATCCTGAGTCCTGTTCTAGTGCTTCATATCTCTTACCATATTTACCTACTCTATGGAGTGATCTTGGGGTTCGCATAAAGGATTTTTAAGGTGATCTAAAATCCTATAGTATGCAGGTGTGACATTCTGTTATCAGAGCATACAAAATATTAAGAATGATGCTTGATCTCCAACAGGTACTCTTTCACTTTATAACCACACATTTAAGTGCTTCTGAATCAGGGCTTGAGTTACTACATAAAATGAACTATTAGAATTATAAAACTGCAAAGAGTGGAAGACAAAGCAAATAACACACATTAAGGTTTTGTTTAACATTTATTTTATTTTTTTTAGTAAAGGAAGGAAGAAATATTTCAGAGCAGCACAACAATTCAAACTGGATCACAGGTATATACTCTAAAATAGCCATAGCTCAGAACAGCAGGTCAGCATTTAATGTTGCTGGATATTTATTTCACCCTATTAACTTTACATCCTACAGAGCCATTTAATGAAGGGAAAATAAATGTGTTGCACTTTGGAGAAACAAGATATCTGAGTTGGCTAGGAGTCTAGTACTCAAAATACACTAATAAAGACATTGGGATAAACTATTGTAGTTTATTGATTAGCAACCGAACTTGGAGAGCAAATTGGTTATTTGTAGCTATTTAGCACTCTATTGCGTAATGAATATAATGATTAAGGTGGTTGCCCAGGTTAAGGCAATAAAGGGGACTGGCTTTCTTGAGCAGGGGTTAGTAAAAAGAATTATGCCCTTTTCCAGGTTAGTTTTTGCTGCTTCCTAAGTGGACTAAACTAATCCACATAAAGGCATTCTTAGTAAAGTTAATCTGAATTAACTTTTAAAGCTGATTAGTTAGATTGCATGACTATATCACTTTTATTGAAAATTAAAGTGGTCCTAATTCAATTTAGCTAACTTTATTTCCAGAATGCATTAAGTGAAAGTGAATTAAACCCACCTCAGTTCTGACTGTGAGTGCTTACGCAGGGGTGCAGGGCAGTTTAGCTAATTGAAAAATTCACACCTTCAGTTAATTCATATTAATTTTCCTAATTGTCCTTGTGTAGAGAAGCCCTTAGTGTGGAATAAAATGAGAACACAAGGAGCTATGGAGGAATAACTATAGGTTATTTCCTTGTATGCAAACTTTTAATCTATGGATCATTGGTTCAACTCCAGGCCAGATGTGCAGAGAGGACAAATTGTTACCATTTGGTTAATTAACAATTTGCCCTCCTTACACAGTCTATCTAAGATTCTCAGACACACTAAACATCAATATCTCAGGACCCTCTTGAAGTAAGGAAACTGGAACAAAGAGAAATGAAATGACTTAAAAAAGTCCAAACAGTAAGTTGGTAGCACAGCCTAAGGAAAGGAGATCAGAATTGTGGGAGACAGCACTGTTTTTTTCTTACACTTTCCACCACTATCAACTTTTGAATACTGTGAAGACCAGTAGCAGGATTCTGCATGGTGCAATATGGAATTGCCAGGCATGTTGCAAAACCTGATATGGCAAGTCACGATATGGAATTATAAGTGCAAACAAGGTATTTGAAGAAGAAATGTAAGACAAAATACACACCCATTGGCTTGCTGGGGTGGGTTTTAACCCACTAACTTATACTGATACTTTATTATAATATATCTATAGTAGGGCTCACCTAGGTTCAGTATTAGAAAATTAAAGACTAGAATAGCAGGGATTAGCAAGAGTGGGTATATTCCAGTATGTTGTACCACTATTCATCTGAAGCTACCAGCTTGTATTGCACTCTCTCTCTTTTAAAAACAGAGTAGAGCCTGGCTTACAGTAGACACTTCTGCCAGCAAAGTTATGTCATGTAGGAGTGTGATTCCTTCATGATGTCGTTATACTAACAAAAGGTCCGAGTGGACTTGAAGTGATATCACTTAAAAAAAAAAAAAAAAAAGGAGGGAGAGAAGCGCTCTTGCAGCTAAGCTGCATTTACACTAGTGTTGTGAAGGGGCTTTACTGGTAAAGGAACACTAGGGTATTGTACTAGCCAAGTGTCTCTAGCTTGGAGGCTACTATGCCAAAAAAGCTGCTGTCTGTACCCAGAGAATAAAACCATTCCTA
Source organism: Alligator sinensis (assembly GCF_000455745.1). NCBI lineage: Eukaryota > Metazoa > Chordata > Crocodylia > Alligatoridae > Alligator > Alligator sinensis. The sequence goes on along the minus strand of NW_005842064.1, from coordinate 1,152,853 downwards.
TGAACAAACCAAGCTATCCCATGCTTCTGGGTCTTGCTGATTGCCACATGGGGCCAGGAAAAATATTTTTTCCGCTCCTGCTTTTACGTGTCAGGGTTTTTTGTTTGTTTTTTCTGCCTTTCTCAGAAGCACTGGGTATTGGTTGCAGCCAGGGTTGGGGATTTTAACAGGGGGATAGCAATGCTGCTGCTGAGACTTAAACAGAGGTTCCTGACTAGAAGATCCTGCACCTCTATTCAGGGTCAGACTGATCGCTATATTTGGGGTCAGGAAGGAATTTTATCTTCTGATCATATTGGTATGGACAGTGGAGGTTTTTGCCTTTCTTTGTAGCAGGGGCATGACCCTCTTCCTTGTGTCTCTCAAGAGTACTTTAGCAACCATCCCAGCAGCAGGACATTGGCCACCATTGTTCCCTTTCTTTACCTATGGCAGTTTAAGGTATTTCGTTTTGTGGCTGTTAGGGTTTGACTGTAGTTTTGCTAATAGATTAGACAATGGACTTGTATGGGATAGATTGGATAGGTAGGGGATTGCACTACATCAGGGGTGGACAATTAATTTGGCCAGAGGGTCACTTAGGGAATTTAGGTGAGCTGTCACGGGCTAAGTCAGGACCCCCTTCCCTGGCAACAGCTCACCAAAACTCCTTGTGTCCCTCCAGCCACTTAAGGAAAGGTTAGGGGAATCTAACCTTTGTTCCCCCTTTCTCCTTGCAGCCCCACCCCGAGTCCCCAGCACACGGTCAGGCCAGTGCTGCAGTGGGTTCCCATGTACCACCTTGGACCACACAGGTACAACTGGCGTGGCTCCTGCCCAATCTGGCTGTGTGCCAAGGATTCAGGGTCGGGGAGAGAGGACAGGGAGAAGAGAGGAAACAGAGAGCAGCACTGGCCCAGCTGGGCCCAGATTACCCATGGCTCCCAGCCCCTTTCTCTATGCACCCTGTCCCAAGTCTCCAGCAGGCAGCCGGGTCGGGCAGGAGCTGTGCCAGCTGCACCCATGTGGTCCAAGGTGGTGCGTGGGAATACTGTGCAACACTGGCCTGGCCCAGCCATGTGCCAGGGACTTGGGGGGCAGGAGGGGGAAGGGAGGAGAGAGGGGGTGCAGGAAGAAGGGAGCTGTAGGTTATCCAGACCTGGCCAAGCCAATGCTGCACTGTTCCCCCCTTCTTCCTGCACCCCTTCCATGAGTCCCTGGCACGCAGCCAGGTTGGTGACATACTGTGTTCCTGTGTGCCACTTTAGGCCATGTGGGTGCAACTGGCACAGCTCCTGCCCAACCCAGCTGCATGTCAGAGACTCAGGGTCGAGTAGGGCCTGCCCCAGCCACTCCAGCTGTGCCCACATGGTGCAGCCTGAAGTGGTGCATGGGAACACAGCGTGGCACCAGTGCCCATGCCCCTACCAGGTCCCAGCCTGGCAGAACCCAGATAATCCATGGCTTCTGGCCCTTTTCCCCCTGTACTCCCTCTCCTACCAGCAGGGAGAATCTTACCTGAGCTTTAACTTGCTGGGCGTAGGGTCTGAGCAGTGAGTAGACATCCCCACTGGGCAGAAACCTGGCCAGGAGCTCAGCACCCCTTGCCTTGGAGCTTACACTGGGGCTTGGGGGGCAGGACAG
>NW_005842064.1:1121769-1151220 GCF_000455745.1 Alligator sinensis | reverse complement strand
GGGGGGGGGGGGAGGGGGAGGGGGGGGGAGGAGAGTGGTTGTGGTTGGTGCTGCTGGCTGACATGGGGAAGGGAGAAGGGTGAGAGGCACATAAAGCCAGGGCAGCTATGTGTGAACTACAATTCTCCTTCAGAGGAGCAGCTGTGGGCTGTGTAAAATCAGCCCACGGGCCATATTTTGCCCACCCATGGATTAAATGACCTCTAGAGGTTCCTTCCAGCCCTACTTTTCTATGATTCTATCACTGGTAATTGGGCAGTTTCACCAGCGTAATTGCTTCCGCTAACACTGCTGTGCTGATCCAGGATCACACAACTTTGCACCCTTGCGTGACAGAGCCCTGTCAGTATGTATTAGCAGTGTAGACACAGCCTAGCAGGATGTGCTGCTATAGCCACAACAACAATCCCTTTCAAGTCGAGGCAGGGCCTGACTTTCTCTTACGGCAGCCAAGACAATCTCAAGAAAATGTGACCAGTGTGGTATTTTAAAATAAAAATATGTATTTCCATACCTGGGACTTCTGTCATCCAGGGAGATGATATAACTGCCTATAGCTACAACAAGGATCTCTAGTATTTTAACTGGCACAGTAAAAGCAGCAACAGTCTCATCACATAGGCAACCTAGTCTGCAGAGACCCCAAACAATCATCCAACTGCTTAGTAACAAACATTTAAATGTCAAGACAGGTACCTATTTCCTCCCTTAGGTCTGGTCTACACAGCCTTTCATACAGTAATGATGTTGAGGGGTGTGAGTTTATATTGGTGCAGTTAAACCGGTACAGCCCCTAGTATGAACACAGACTAGTGTAAATATTGCTCTTCCCAGTATAGCTTACTCCTTTCCTGCACAGTGTAACTGCATCCACATAAGAGCTTGTAGGTAACCTAGAGGCTGCTTTAAGTTACGGAGCTCTTGTATAACTTGTCCTACTGGCCAAGAATAGCTGCAGCACAAAACACTCCAGCTACACCTCTGTCTCTCCCTGAGGCCAGAGGGGCTCTTCTCAATATACAGGGCTGCACAGGGAGGCAGATTAGGGCATCCTGTGGCATCTCTGTGCTGGGTGAGGAACTTTTTAATGCAAGTGTAAAGGAGAGAGAGAACCAGACAACCTGAAATAATTCTTTCTGGGGGGAAAAAAACATTTCTGATACAGCTCTGTCTTCCCAGAGCTAAAACTTGCCAAGGCTCTCCCTGTCTCATATTTGGATTGCAACAATATCCTTTTCTCTGGTCATTTTGAATGCAGTCCTGCACTGCTTGGATCCATTTAGAACATGGCTGTGGGGAACATTCTCTGAGCCTGCTCCTTTGACCAGGTCACCCCTCTCGTTGTGCCCTGTTGCTGGCTCTCCCCTATCTATCACATCAAACACAAGCCATGTATCCTTACTTCCGTGGCCCTTCACAGCCTACCCTTACTCTTCCCCATTCAATGCTGAGAGGGTAAGTTCTGGCTCTATTAGATCCATGACACAAGCCTCCATCCTTGTTAAATTTTCAACCACCTGCCTTCATGCTTTCTTCCACATTGCCCCTTTTGCTTCCCATAAACAGCTACACAGTCACTCCATTGTTCTCTTTCATATCCCTCCTTAAAACTCTTCTTTGCTGTGATGCAATACAAAAAAAAATGTGACTCTGTCTAGGCTGCCAGTGTGTGGGTGGTGCCTACCTGTCATTTTGACAGGGATCATCTCTTTAAACTTTTCTGTCTCCTGCCTTAGATTGTAAGCCCTTTGGGACAAAGACTAGTTTTTTACCCAGAGTTTGCACAGCATTTTGTAAGGGGGATTCTGAGACTCCTTCCAGATATTACATTTGTTGCAAGTTAAGAATGAGTGTCCTGCAACTTTTTGGTAACATGCCACATATTCAGACAAGTTATCCTGCAATAAAAATGGCAAATCAGCAACAAAGATGTTCCACATTCAATGAGTATTTTTAATGCACAGTTTTATGTGGAACATCTTTGTTTGTGGTTTGTATCTCAGTTTAATTTGAATGCATGACATGTTAAAGTTCTACAATGCAGCCTGATGCTGGGTGCATGGTGGAGTTTAATCTTGTTGGTACAGGGGAAGGCCAAGATAGTTCCCCCTGCTCAGGGGTATTTAAAACTATGCTGTGCAAACTAATGTTGGGCTGTACTGTGGAGCATGAATGCTGTGTGCCCCCAGAGGCTGGGGGGGAATAGTAACTGCCCACAGGCAGCAGTGGCAGTGTCAGCAGCGGGGGCGTGTTGGCAGTGAGTGGGGAGCTCTCATAAGCAGCCGTGGTGGTGTTGGCAGTGGTGAGCACCGACCATGGTCAGTGACCACCTGCAGATGCCACTGGCAGCAGTGGCAGCCAGTGGCAACCAGGGACCGCCCACAGATGCCACTGGTGCTGTTGTTGGTGGGGGGGGAGGTGGCAAGTGGCGACCTTCCGCAGGCGCCACTGGCAGCATCAGCAGCACTTTTTTCAGGGGGTGCACTGCCAAGTTCAGGAGGTGCACATGCACCCCCTACATGTTGCCAATGATGTGGAGCTTTAAAGGTCCCCATGCAGGGGAGTCGATTGGTTCTTCATACACAGGGGCATCCTCGATTCCCCAGCTGTCCACAGCCTGGTGTGCATAAAGCTGTCAGCATGCATGCTGGTGCCTTCCTAGCTCCACCCTTCCTAGATACCTGTGGTGCCAAGCTGTCATGGGCATTCGTGATGCCAGCTGCATGCAAGCTGTGGATCAATGAGCTCCCCAATCCACAGCCTACTTGCCACAGGTTGTACATGTGCCATTTCAAGATGCGAGGTGTAGGCAGCTCTGTGTCAATGAGCTCCCAAATTCACAGCCACCCATGCTGCAGACCTTCAAATGGCTATAGCTTCTGGGGCTTGGGGAACTTCCCAATCCACAGCTACCTGCACCTTGGCACATGTGCAGGCAGCTGCAAATGTACTGTGGATTAAGGATCTCCCATTAAAGGCACCACAAACTTTTACCAGGTCACATGCAATGGCCTGCACCTGTTGGGCATGGGCAACTGGGTATCCAGGAGGTCTCCAATCCCCAGCTCCCTCTACTCAGGTGTAAGGGTGCAGCCAGCTGCATGCTCTGACAGACATGTGATTACAGAGTCAAACAATCATTCATTCCGCCATGGATATGATATTTTTTGGGAGTTAAAATTTGTCAGATCCTAATTATGGTATTTAATTAACATTTGGAGGGGGCCTTAGGCACTCACAATTGGCTTTAGTGAAATGACTCCTACTTTACCCCAGTGGAAAAGAGAGGAGAATCAGACCCACTCTCTGTAGAATCATCACCAGCTACCATTTGCATTTGCCTCAGTTTCTCAGTCCTGGCAGGTGAAAGGTGGTACCATGCAGAATTTAAGATCACATAGTTTATGCCATGCATATTATAGCCCTAATGTGAGTTAATTCTTAACGTTGTGATATTGCAGTGCTTAATTGCCATTAATGTAAACACCCGTTAAAAGGTTATTTTCCTGCTCAGTAGGTCAGTGGACCTAATGGAGCTGATCTAAGTGGCTTTGATTTACTCTGATTAGGTGACTAATTTCCTGCTTATTTCATGGAAATAGGGTTGGTCCATTGCACCTGTGGAATATAAAGAGTCTGAAGAGCCTTGATTTGACACCAGGATCTATGGAAATCAGAGGGTCAGGAAGGTAAGAAGTACAATTCCAATCTCCCTCTTTTTTTCTTTGAAATGCTTCTCTAAATTAATAGTGTGGAGGCAGGGAAGGTAGTGTGAGTACTGCAGGTGGAAGGAGTTGTAAAAAGGAGGTTGTACCCATGGTTAACCATCTCTTGATATGGGTGAAGAGGTATGAGCACGTTGCTTGTCACAGCAGAAGCAATGCTAAAATTGCTCTGACTGAACTAGAAAAATTCAGCTAGGTCCTTACAATTCTGAAAAGGGAACATACCATTGATTCAGGTTAGGAGCTGTCACTCAAGAAATCTGGGGTTGGATTCTACACCTTCAAGCAGTTCAGCACAGAAGAGACAGTCAAAGGGACTGGGGGGGAAGGAGGGGACAGTGAAGCCTGGGAGACTATCATCTTGTGTGTCCTCCAAGTTTTTAACTGTTTAGGGGGCCAAAACATGCTCATATGTAATGAGGGAGCCTGGGAGGAGGGGTGTGTAAATTATGAGTCTCCCCAGTGCTGCCTATAGTTTGTGGTAACAGCTAGAATGCATCATGGCCTTACCTCTTCCAATAATAAGTTTTTTTCCCTTAGTGTACCTCCAGAAGGCTTGCAACTGAGGGCAACTATGGAGGGCCAGTGTTGTGGGGGAATTCTCTGTCATTTCTTTATATGCTATTTATGGCTTCTGTATGTCACCAGAGCAGTCCTATGTGACTTTGGCCATGGCATTTAAGGGCTATATTATACCTTATGCTATGAGCCACACAAATATTGATCAATTTAGTGCTAGCTTGGAGTTTGGAGCAGTCACACCTTTGGTCTAGAAACCTTCTCTGATTGTCCCCCACCTGCACAGCTGTGACTTGCCACTGGAGGCCTGGTGACCAGGGGCAGGAGTAGGAGCTGTAGGAGTTCTGGGGATGGAAAGTTTGTCCACAGAACAGGAGGGTGGGGGAGAGACCGCTGCATCCTGAGATACTGGAGAACTTCAACTTGAATGGCACATCAGTGTGAAGTAGCCACATGTTAATGGAACAGGAACTGGGTTGTGCAGATCAGAGCTAATCTTGCCCTGGAGTGGCATAACTTTGAGCTGCATAACAAGTGGTTTAAGCCACTTTAAGGTGTCAATGTGCATATAAGGGCTAAGAACTCAGAAGCTGCCCAAAATAACCATGTAACAGGTCCAAATTGCTCTGCCAGAGAGAGTTGAGAAGGAAGGTGTTCACTAAGTCACACAGGTAAATGGGTCTGGTCTAAATGGCACATAGTCCACTGGTCCTCCTTGGAGGGCCACCACCTACCCATATGGGAAGGCTTAGCTATAGGAATACAGCCGGGAAGATAGTCTGGCAAATGGTATGCTGGATGGGGATGGTGGAGTCCTGTTCATGCCCTGTGCAATGTATGGTAGCGTTGGAAGCTTTCAGATTCAGAGCCTGAGATCCTCCAGTGACTTAAGACCCAAGATGGAAAGGACCAATCTTGCCATATTGTTAAAATAATTATGTTAACATCAGTGCTTATTTTCATAATGCCTCTTAAGCTTAGAACTCTTTCTCCTTTTTTGAGTAAATTCAGCATCATCTAAGAATACTTTAACATGTGTCCCCCCCCCCCCCCCCCCCCATATTATTTTTTTAAAAAATAGGTCAAATTTTATAAAGTGAAGCTTTTTTTCTCTTTGAAAGACTGAAAATAAATTCCTTAAATTTTATTAACTTTCAAGAAAGGAAGGCAAGTGGTATCCTATTGCACACCATTTTATTTTATCACAGAATCCCAAAATTGGCCAAGAGCAAAATGTTCCATTGACCTTACAAGTCCAGGGGTGTAGTCCCACTCTGCTAAAAGAGGATGGTGGAATTTCCTGTTGGGATTTGTTCATATTGGCTCTTCTCTTCTAGCTGTGTTAAAACTGTGAACCTTTTCTGCTTGATAGGGAGTTTGCCCCCCTCTTAAAAAGCCTCTCTCTCTCCACCCCCATCCTAAGAGCATCCAAGTTGCTACCCTCTACCCATATCCTGTGAAGTTATAGATGTCACTCACTATTCTGACTATGTCAGACTTTTGCCTGCTTTTAAGTGTGCAGGAAGAGGGTTCTCTGCTGTTGACTCTCTCCTGCCCCCAGTGTTTCTTTTGGGTTTTATTTCACTGTGAACAGGACCATTGCAAGCCATTATTGCTCATCACAAAAACACTTTATCATTTTAATGTGTTCATGTGGTTAAAGGTAGTCCCTTCACAACATCTGATGAAATAAGCCCTCTGCTTACTGAGTCCCCCCCCCCCCCCATCAATTCTAAAATTCTATTTCTATTTTCTCTAGACAAAAGATTCCTTTCAGGTACACAAATTTTCTTCCACCAATTTAACTATTTTCAAATCCATTATCATCCCAATATGTGCAATCAAATTGTATGAAAGAGGGAATAGTCACTGTTACTTAAACTCTCTCTTTTTCTCTCTCTCTCTAATTCAAAAAGCTTTAAGAGTTTACTGCCATTTGCTTCTGTAGCTAGCACATCCTTATTTGCCTTACTGTTTTGGATGCAAACTTTTTAGGGTGGTTGTCCATCTTCAGTGAGCACAACACCTTTGATTTAAACGCTGCTAAGTTGATGGTGATAAATGCAGAGGTCTTGCATCAAATGTATTTCTTACTAAAAGGACTGCAAGAAATATTTTTAAATGTCCTGATTTCCTAGAAGTGAACACTGTGTGAATTACAAAAACATCTAAAAAGCATCTTTGATTTTCACAATTTTTGTAAACCACAGTGAAGCCTCTAATCTTGTGAAAATATAAGAATAGTAAGTCATTATACTTATGGAGTAAAGATATGCCCATGCATAAATGATTGCAGGACTGAGCAACTAAATCCTGACATACCTGTTCCATCCTGATATTTCTTTTGTCTTTCTTACTACTGTGGCTGTTAATATTAAAACTCAACATTGCAAATATTCTAAAAATATTTAAAAAGAGAGTGAAATATTGGACAACCAAATCTATTTTGGAATGTGTTTGGTTGTCTGTATAGTGAATAAGCAAGAATGTTCTTGAAAAGTGTTTGCAGAGCTGAGTGAGTCATTCAAAGGGGTCCAGTGTACGAGGGGTAGTGAATTCGAATAGGGACAAGGTCACATGACCTAAAAAGCAATCTAAGGTGAAAACATCTTGGGGAAGGATCCAGAGCTGGATCCCATTAATGGAATAATCTGCTGGAGGCTCAGTAATGAAGTCTCTCCACTAACTTCAATGAAGTTTGGCTCATGTCCTTATTTAAGGTCTGATCACACTCAATAAAAACATTCCATTGACTTAAACAGAAATCAGATCAGGTTCTTAATCCCTACAGAAGTGTTATGTGGATATCGAGATACAGGACCAGTCCAACCATTAGGCGAATTAGGCAGTCACCTAGGGTGCCAAAATTTGGAGGGTGCCAAAATTATATGCAGAACAAAATAACAGGAGCATCATTTTAAATAAAAGACCTGGCTGGTTACGGCTGCACCTTGGACTAAGACCTTTGGTTTAGTAAGGGGAGAAGGACTTCTGAAAAGATCTCTGAGGAAAGATTGCTAGAATCATCCACCATCACAGCTCCAGCTCCCGGTGACCTCCATACAGCTACATCAAGGGATTGGACATGGCTTTAAGTGCACCTCACAGCTCTCTCATATTCCCCTCATGACTCCTACCTTTTCAGTGCTCAAGTGGTCTTATGACAAGAGCATACTGCTGGCAACATCATCCTAAAAGACATATTGGAAGTGGTGGGGGAGCTGAGGTACACAGTTTGCCTAAGGTACCAATTACCCTTGGGCTGGCCTGGTCAAGATACCATTATAAGTGCCTGATCCAGAGTTATTGAAGGCAACAGAAATACTCCCACTGTTTCACTGAGACATGGATCAGTCCCTAAAGTGTTGAAGGTGTACAGACAGGGATGGATTAAGATTCGTTGGAGCCCCGGGCCCCCCAACCCTCACCCTGCCCCTCCAGCTGAACTGGGGTGAGGAGCCGCTCCCCGCCAGGCACATGTAGCACAGACTGAGCTCCAGGGGTGGCCCCTCGCCCTTCAGTGGCTCAGTCTGGCTGAAGTGGCACCCAGCAAACAGCACCTGGCAGCCATGGCCTGCCGCCCTTTGGGGTCACTGGTTTCATCTGCACCAAGCATGGGACCCTGGGCCTGGGCCTGTTTGGCTCATGCATTAATCTGCCTATGTGTACAGAACCCTTTTGCTAATCTGCAGAAAGTCAGTATATGTGCCTCCAGGGATTTGCACTCTCCAGTGAATAAGATGGTCATATTGTGAATGAAAGAAGTGCAAAATGTATTACTGTCAGCCCTAGGGAGGGAATCAGCATTAGAAGCAAAAATCCTGGAAGCAAAAGTGGTAGGGATCACACCATACCTCAAAAGGGGAAAAGCCATTCTAAGCAGGGACATGGCTACTTGTGTGACAGTCACATACGTACATGTGTACAAGCCCACTTCACCTTTTGGCCCACTATTCCTGTTATGCTACTTCCTTCCTGCTGTGCATGAAAAGAATTAGCCTTCTGTGTTGCTTTCTGTCTTTGATTAGAGAAAACAAGTCAGAAAAATGCTGGCCTTGAAAGTTTTCCCCCTCCTCCTTGCCTCTCTGAGCCTCGTTCTGACAGCGGAGAACCGCACCAGGTAAGTGTTTTCAGTACACTGTTCCAGCTCCTCCCTGAGATCAAGGAGAGTTTCATTGACTTCTCTGGGCATATCACTTCCACGTCAGATTCACAGTCTTCCAATGCACCTGAGATAAGAGTGTCAATGAGAGCTTGTAAATATCAGCTGTAAGGAGGAATGCCAGACTAGAGATGGTAGCCAAGTATCGAGACCTCACTACAAATCTCATTGCACTGGTCTGGGGGATATGAGCTGCAAGTGAACCAGGAAGAGAACGGAGGCTGGTCAGGAACAAAATGGAGATTTCCTTCCTCTGGCTGAGAAGCTAATAGGAATTCACCAATCTGACACTTTGAAACTATAGAGCAGTTACATAAAGTGGGCGAGTATAATGTATGTAGCTCCTGACCTCTTTAAGACTGTGATACTGCCTCCTCTCGCCCAGTATGTATGAATCCCATATAAGTTAGTAAGAGTTACTGTATCCTGGTGAGATGGAAGGAAAGAAGGAATAGGGCAGCCACTAAGCACCTTGTGCCTATCAGGTTATTGAACTGGATCATGAAATATCTCTAATGACAGTGGCCAAATTGGGCAGCCACCTCAAATCACAAGCGAGAGCCTTTGAAACATTCTCTCTCTGTCTGTCCATGGCTAACTCCATCTCCCTTCTTTTTCCCAGTGGAAACACGAAGAGTCCCAGCAGCAGAGTTTTGCAGAGACGTTATTCTGAGGCCATTCTGGCTAGTGATTATAGCCGCACCATAGACAACATGATCAAGAAGAACTTTGTGGAATGGTTGCTGGCTAGGAGAGAGATGAAAAATGAGTGAGTGTGTAGACTTTTTCATGCTTCTATTAACCAAGCTTGAGGCTACTGAAACCTGTAGGTGATGTAGAGGCTGGGATAGACAGCAGTGATGATCCATGGGCTTATTTTGTGAATGCCAGGAAGTGTCTCTATCCAATGGCCAGACAGCAAGAATCTCGCTGTCAGTACCCAAGGCTTCTTATGTGAGGTTGTAGTACTGCTGGTAGATGGCATGGGGGATGGGAAGGGAGTCAGATCTTAGGAAAGAGAAGCATTTTAGCCCCCCCTAGTGGAGTCCTATGGTCACTTCCTCTGAATTTTGCCTTTTCAGTAACGCTATTGATCCCTACAAGAGGGAAGCTGAACCCCAAATAAACAGCTATGGCTTGGAGCTGGGCTCCCAGCAAGCTAAGGACTTCTTTGTCTGGCTTCTAAAAAACAAAAGAAAGCAGAGGTAAGATATACGATGTAAAGAGCTACTGAATTGTGGAAGAATCTCCCAATTGAAGGACAAGACCCCTGTGCTTGAGTCTCTTGAAGCACCCCTTCCAGATGATAAAGCAGCATTGAAAATTAGACCTGGTCAAAACTCGGAATTTCTATCCTACATGAAACTCCATCTTTCATTATTTTCTTTAATCTTGAACTTTAATCCCTGACATTCTGAAATTTCCCATTAAACAAATTCTGCAAAAACGATTTTAGAAATAACAAAAATCCCTGATTGAAATATTCATTCCAATAAGGTTCATTTTTATAATACAGGGCAGTGTGGCATAAGATAACAGTAGTTGAAACAAGTTTAAAAGAAGCACTTCAGCTTTATCAGAGTAAAACATTTTGATTTTATCAGAATGAAATGTTTCAATTTAAAAAAATAAAATAAAACTGATGCAAAAATTCCTGAAAAATGTTCTGATTTAATCAGATCATCATCTTCTGTTGGGGAAAATATCCACTGTTTTTTTTGTTTGTTTGTTTTTTTTCCTTTGGACTAGCTCTATAAAATACAAATTCTTGCTTACTAATAAAAGCTAATAATCTTACGAGAGAAAGGGATGCTATCTAGTGTCCATGGAATTACACAAGGGAGTTGCTTGGCTGATCTAACAGGACTTTTTATCTCTAACTTTTTCTGGTTTGTGCCCTTTAATTGGCTTTTTTGTCCTTCGGTCAACTTGGACAATGAAAACAATTTAGTTAGTTGCACAGTCTGTCAATTGCCAGTTTCACATTTTAGAAGACCAGCGATGACAAACTTTTGTGTTTTAAAAAATTATGGAGACAGTGATTTTATTTTATATTGATAATAGTGGTAAATGTTATTATGATTGTTGTTATGATTATTGTAAGATGATTTTTTCAAAGTCTCTAATAAGGTAGATTTTAACTAGCCCTAATGTAGTGTCCCAGGGAAATAAAGACTCATTACACTGCTCTAATAAGTTTACTAGCATCTTTGCTGTACATGGTCCTTGAGTCATGAACAAATAGTTGGGGAGGAACAGAACATGGAGGAGAATGGGTATGGCTATGGTTGTATTTTTGCAAGCACACCAGCCAGCACGGGGGCATCTCAAGCACTCAACCAGCAAGAAACCCAGAGTCACTAGTCACATTGGAAAATATTTGCCCGTGTCTCTAATTAGATTCTTGTTCAGGTTGGTGAGAAAAACCTGACACTACCGAAAGTCCTGCTGAAAAACAAAGCACTGCTTGTGAATTCTGAACACAAGTGTCAATTCATTCCACCTGTCACTCCATTTATAAGGAGTAGTTTAAGGATCAAGCTCTGGGGTGGCCAAGTTCATGGAACTCCTTAAATCCTGTCTATATACAGATACTGCGCCAGATTCTATTCCATCAGTTAGGCATCCAAGTAGACTTGGGCACCTCAGTATGATTCTATTCCACCCTGTTCAAGCCCCTGGAAAAATCTATTTATGCATCTACCTTTGTAACCTACTGCCATCAGACCATTAAGTCAGACTCACAGAAAAGCAGTGAGAAGGAGGAGCTACCCATCTTTTGCATTAACTGTTTTTCAGGGGGTTGAACAAGATAGAATAGAATCACACTTGGGCACTAAGTCCACTTCTGCACTTAACAGGAGGAGTAGAATCTTGCCCATATTTGCTAGCAGGACTACAAAAAGGAGAGTTGATTTTTGTGTTAATGCAAAGGGCTTGTCATTCTGGGAAGGGGTTAAATTGCTCATGTTTCATTTGTTGTTACAGTCAGGAGGAACACCCCCAGCCATTGAGATGTCCACTTCATTCCCTCTTCTTTCCTGAAGCTTTTATTTCACAAAAGTGAAGCCAGTTATTAAGATCAAAATGCTCTTTAATTTAAACTGCCTGTCACTGCTTATGGTTCTGCTGGGATGCTCAGACATCAACATAAGGGCTTCTATTAAGAAGGAAACAATTGGAGAATTGCCTTGGCTGCTGCAATAACCAAGACTCAAAGCAGTACCTTGAGCAAAGAGATGGGAAAACATAGAGGACCGTGGATCCATGGGGGTTTAGCTACTTCTGGTCCAGATTAGGAGTTATTTAGGAGTTTGGGGAACAGAAGGAAGAGGTTTCAAAACTATAGAGGTGTAGAGCATGGAGTGATACAGCTAACAAAGAATAATGTAGCATAAGATAGTTGTAGCTGGAGAGGGGAGCGAGATGATATGCTCCTGCCTCAGGAGAAATGAAGCAGTTGCAGCCAGAGAACAGATGAATTTATACAAGAGCCAGAGGTACACAATTCAAATCAGGCTCCAAACTTTCCCACTGAGATCCAGGGCACCCAAAGGGAAGATAAGGTCTAAGGGTCTCAAACTCCGGGAAGACCGTTTTAAACTGGACATAAGGAAAAACTTCTTTACCGTCTGAGTTCCCAAAGTCTGGAACAGACTCCCTCCAGAAATGGTGCAAGCACCTACTCTGGACACCTTTAAGGCACATTTGGATAATTATCTTGATGGGATCATTTGATTCCAGCAGACTTCCTGCCCCCTGGGCGGGGGGACTGAACCCAATGATCTTGCGAGGTCCCTTCCCTTCTAACCCTAATGCCTATGAAATCTAAGAAATTCTCTTGCCATTGCTCCCTTATAAGCCAATCACTGCCAGTCTGGCAAAGTCTTTTCCATTTGATGTTGGAAGTGATATTCTCACTTCCAGACCTCTCCTCTGGGCAGACAAGAGGGCTAATCCTAAGAGCTACATGACAAAATTGTCTGGTGAAGACTGAACCAAGACTGTAGAAAAGCACTGTGGCATGTGGGCAGAGGGAGAAATGGCTTGCTCTGTTGATACTCCAGGCTGTATCTGCTTTGTCTTCCTCTGTTCTCCAAGTCTTTCAACCTGATGCCTTTTAGTTGCCCGAAACAGAGCAAAAACATTTGCAACAGGAAGCAAACAGAAAGCCATTGTGCATTGCGAGTAAGTTGTAGAAACAGCTGGTTGAAAACTGAACTGTAGTTGAATTTAACTCCTAAGTGCCTTTGTTACAGTTTTGCTTTTCCAGAAGATTCTGATGTCCCAAAGGATGCTCTGAGCCAGGAGTTATTGGCATGGCTGACTTCTGCTGATCCCCTCAGACCAAGGTGAGGAGTTGTTGTTCCTATTCCCATGGTTTTTAATGCTTCTCTTCAGTTCTCTTTCTTGCCTTTCTACAAATAGTTGCAACACGGTGCTGTGCTACTCTGGCCACAGAGTTCAGATTTCTTAACCTAATATTCAGGGTGGGATGCTGAGCTGTGCCACCCGAGTGCCAGGCTTGGGGGCACAGCCAGAGGTGGTGCCTGCAAAGGTATATTTGTGCCACCTTAAGAAGATGGACATGAGACTGACAGGCCTTGAGAAGAGAGATTGGGAACATCTGGTCTCCCTGCCTCAGCTCAAAAACTAGGGGTGTTCCAGGAAATCAGAAGGTGGGAAATTCAAGACCGATAAAAGGAAATACTTTTTCACACATCGTATGACTAAATGGTTACTACAGGAAGTCACTGAGACCAAGAACTTACCAGGAACTCAAAAGGGGACAGGTGCAGAGAAAGGAGACTCAGATGATCATGGAAAATGGAGAATCTGTCTTACAAGAGGAGACTAGAAGAACTTGTCCTGTTTTTCTCAGCAAAACACAAGTGGAAGAGGCATCTGATCACTGTCTAGAAAAATAGAGCTGGGGATAAACTCCAGCAAGGAAGTGGAAAGATTTGAGCAAAAGGACAACATTATCACAAGAATAAAATGGGGATAAACTGGGAAGGAATAAATGGAAAGTTAAAATTAGAAAAAAAGTGTCCTGACCCTTAGAGCAGTGAGGTTGTAGAGCAGCTTCTTGATCACAAGAGCAGTTGCCCCCACTACCTGGTTTTAAGCCTCCCTGGTTTTTAAGATAGAGCTTGATCACTTTATGAAAGGGATATATATGATGTGGTGCTCTCAAGAGCAAAGGACTGGACTCAAGTCTATAGAGTCCTTCCCAGTCATGTTCCTTCCCAAAAAGGGACAAGATACTTAAAGGAATATTAAGACTGTGCAAAGTTGCCATCATCAGTGATGGCAGATATTAAGCTTTCTGTTTTAGAGCTAAGTCCACTCCTAATGCAGAGGTGTCAAATTCACCCCACCCCTCAGGCCAGATCTGGCAGGGGGAGTGCTAGCCACAGTAGGGCGAGTAGTGGTGGCACAAGTTAATGTAACTGTTGCTTGCCCCCTGTCACTGACATGTCACCAGTGGGGCTCTATGCCCTGGATTCTGGTAGCAGGCCCTACCCCTATTTGCTCCTTCCCCATGTTCCCAGCTTCACTACCATCCTCACAGGTCATGCGATACAGCTCCATAGATCAAATCAGATGTGGGCCACAATTTGACATCACTGCCCTAATAGTTAGAAATTAGAATGAGATCTAACATCCCATCTCTGTCTGCTTGGGTATCCTTAGACCTTCCTTTAAAGGACACTCCTATCAAAGACAATAGCTCAACTGGGTGTAATCCAGTCTGGCAGTTCATGCCTCATAAATTCAACACCAGCCTAGGAGCCACTGCGCAAGTTAAAGGGAGTAGGGGAAAAGGCAGATCAGGGAGAAAGGAAGTGACCTTGTTCTCATGCACTGATTCCAAGGTATGGTACAAAGATGTGGGGATACTGCAAGTCTCTGGGTCAAGATAAGATGGAAAGACAGCAAGGATGTTGTTATGGTGAGCATCTGTTTATAGATCACCAACCAAACCATGGGGCGGAGATGGATGAGGCTTTTTCCAAACTAGCAGAAGTATCCAGATATCAGGACTCGGTGCTTATGTGGGACTTAAATTACCATGACATCTGCTGGGAAGGTAACACAGCAGTGCACAGGCAGGCCGGCAAGTTTTTGGAGTATGTTGAGGATAACTTTTTGGTATAAAGTAGAAGGAAGCTCTTCTCCACTTGCTGCTCAGACAGGGAGAATTTAGTTAACCATGTGAAGGTGGAAGGCAACTTTGGCAACCATGACCATGAAATGATAGCCTAAAGAAAGGAGGAGGAGAGCAGCACAATAAAGACGGTGGCCTTCAGAAAAGCAGACTTCAACAAACTCAGGTAACTGGTAGGCAGAATCCTATGGAAGACAAGTCTGAGGGGAAAAGGAGTCCAGGAGAGATGATTGTACTCTAGGGAGGCCACATTAAGGGTATAAGAGCAGGCTATGCTGATGCAAAGAAAGGCTGGGAAATGCAGCAAGAGATCAGTTTAATTAAACTGCAAACTCTTCCACTCAAAAAAAGAATCCTACAAAAAGCGGAAACTTGGCAATGTTACTAAGGATGAATATTACATGGGCATGCAGGGAGTAAATCAGGAAGGCCAAGGAACAATTTGAGAAACAGCTAGCAAGGGATATAAAAGGCAACAAAAAAAGCATTCTATATGTAAGGCAGAAGTAAGAGGAAGACCAAGGAAAGTGTAGGTCCCTTACTGAATGCAGAGGGCAATCTAGTCAGAGATGATGTAGGGAATACTGAAGAATGTCATGCTTTTTTTACTTGAGTCTTAATGAAAGACTTCAACTATTAGACTAACACAGTTGGCAGCACCGATGGGTGGGTGTGGGGGAGATCAGTAGCCTAGCACAGGGAAAGAACAGATTAGAGATTACTTAGATAGGTGTTTTCAAGTCATCAGGGCCAGACGGGAAGCATCCTAGAGTACTCATGGATTTGGGTGAGGTAATTTCAGAGCCATTAGTTATTCTGCTTGAGAATTCATGGAGGTTGTGTGAGATCCTAGACAACTAGAAAAGGGCAAATATAGAGCCCATCTTAAAGAGCAAGAGGATCCAGGGAATTACAGACCAGTCAGTCTGACCTCAGTATCTAGAAAGATCGTAGAGTAAGTCATCAAGGATGGTGGACCATAAACTGAATATAATCCAATAGTGTGTTCTTGTTGCAGAAAAAAAGATAAAAAGGAGAAAAAGTCAAGAGCACCCTAGCTTTTATTAACAGGAATGTCTTCTAAGTCAAGGGAAGTGATTTCTTCCACTCTGTTCAGCACTGGTGAGGCCTCACCTGGAGTACTGTGTCCAGTTTTGGGCCCTTCATGTCAAGAAAGAAATGGACAAATTAGAAAGAATCCAACTGAGAGCAATGAAATGATTACGTGTCTGTGAAACAGGACTTATGAGAGGAGTGGAAAGGCTGGGATAATTTAGTCTGAAGAAGGAAAGACTGAAGTGGGAATTTGATAACAGTCTTCAAATACTAGGAGGGTGACTTTTTGTTTTTTTTTAAAGCAGATGGTAATAATAATAAACTCTTCTCTGTAGCTACAGGGGACAGGACAAGGAGTAATGGTCTTAAACTACACCAAGGGATATTTCTGCTGGATATTAAGAAAATGTTTCTCTTTGAGGGTGGTTCAGCACTGGAGCAGATTACCTAGAGTCTAGGTTGTGGAATCTCCATCTTTGCAATGTTTCTAAGTCAAACAGTTCTCTGGAATGGTTTTGACAGATCATCCTGCCTTGAGCAGGGGATGGGACTAGATGGCTTCCTGAGGGCCCTTCCAGTTCTATTTTTCTATGAATCTAGGGAAAGGAAAAAACCTTCCCTTTGGCTTCAGTGAGCTTTGAATCAAACCCTTGGGATCCACTGCCTTTTACAGGAGCATACACCTGTGGGTAGTAAATAGCCAAGAACAATAGGGTTGACTCCTATCCTTATGTAAAGTCATATGTTTAAGGATACAACACTTAGAAAAGCCATAGAAAGAAAGCTGAAAACAGAAAATTTTTAACAGCTGTGTAAAAACCAACCTTCAGTTTTCTCTAAGGTGTCACCCAAGAGATCCCGACATGGAACCCAACTGAGGATGATCAGCAGAGGTGACTCCTCTCCAAATTTGAATGGAGCTCAGAGGGAATTATTTTTGCCAAATGCCAGGCTTAAATATAGCGACACAAAGGCTTCAATTGTTTCTTCTCCCCGTTCTCTGTTTTGCCAGAACTCAATAACCCAGCACCCTATGGAGGAGCTGCCTGCACCTACTTACCCTTGAGATGTTAACGAGGAAGGGGAACTTGCTTGTCACCTCGCTCTGTGTTCATTCTACTCTGTGCACATTGTGATCTTTGCTGATGTGAGCAATAAAGAATTTAGTCCGAAGCTGAAAGGCAACTGAGCTTTTTTCATGAGCTATATTATGAAATAACACAGTGTCTCTTTCCAATCCAAACATTTTTATGGGTCTTGATTAATTTTTGCTTCATTTTCATGGGCCAGCTATGACCTAAAGACATAGGGGCCAGAAATTTCAAGCTATTAGCATCCACAATTAGGGGCTGATTTAAAAAAAAAAAAAAAAAAAAAAAGAGCTCAGCTCAGACTTAAGAACCAGATTTTCAGAAGTGCTTGTCAACCAAGTTCTTCTGAAAATCAAGCCCTGGTGGTGATTGCTGACCTTACTCCATAACCGACTGTAAGAAGATTCACTAAGCAAATCCAGGGGAGAGTAAAAAAAATAGAACAAAGGTCTTCCCTATGTTTATCCTGCACCTTAATCACAAAACTGTCTGTCTTGCCTGTGTTCTAGGACTTTCTCATACACACACACTCAAAATACATTGCATATTATCCTGACAGTTATAGCCAGATAGTGCCAAGGTGAAAAGTCCATCAAAAAATAAACCCTGGTGTTTTTTTTTAAAGTTCATTGCAGAATAAAAAGCTGTTGTCTGCAACTGTCTAGGCCCCGATTGAGCAAAGAACATAGGCCTCAGGCTTAAGTGCTGTGCTGAATTCACGCCTTAGTCATTTCAGGATTTTAGCTCACCACAAGAGGGGGAGTTGATACAAAAAGTAATGAATGTCACCAAGTGGAACTTTGCTTAAATTGATGCAATTACCCCATGAAGTTAGACCCAGAATTCAGCCCCTCTAAAGGGCGTGAAGCGCAGCTTGGAAAGACGTCTTCATTATACACCTCTGCTGGCAAATGCGTGGCCTGGATAACACGACCTTAGGTCGTTTTGCAGTTAATGTGTGTTCACAGCACATTTTTGAAGCAAGCAAACAAACAATACCCCAGTGTTCATTTTTGCCTTTGCTGGGAGACTCAGAAGAAAGGTCTGGGACTGACAAGACACCCTTATCAGTCCTAAAGAAGTTGCTTACAGTGTGTCCCTGAAACAACCTGCTACAAGGTGTAGACAGCTCACATAACTCTGTTCTCTGTGCTGTTCTGTGGTTAAACTGATGCCTGAAGTTCCCAGGGCCTCTAGTGATACCTATTTGTTATCTTACAGGATCAGTATGCATGCTGCAGGATTCACTTTCTGCTGCCTCCATTGGCTTTCTTGTTTCATACCCCTCTGTCATGTTGAACCTCCTGGCATTTTTTATTTATCCCACAGCACCAGAAGAACTTCATTTGTATTTAGTCTCTCTGCACAATTTGGTTTCTACTCCCATCAATTTAGTTTCTTCCAGGGGCCACCCCCTTAACTGACTGTAGATCCAAAGGAATGGTCCCTTTAACCAGCTCTGTGTTCAGCCTAGTGTTTATTTAATACCATGAAAAGACACTATTGCCCTGCCTATTACTTATTCGTGTTTTCAGGGTATGAGGAATCAAGGTAATGCCATCCTCAGAATGTAACTAAATTATGCCCTCCTTAGAGCAGGCAAAAGCCAATAAAAATGGTTTGGGAAAGGTGTTGCAAAGATGACAGTAATAACCCACCGGAGGAAGTGATTAATTCTCCATCTATTGAATTCTTCAGATCAAGACTTGATGCATTTCTGTGATTGGGCTCGGCAAGTAAGTAGGTAAAAGTCTCTGACCTGTACTATACAAACTAAAAGATCTACTTGGCTTTGAAACATTAATCTACAAAAAGCAGATCTGAGGACAGCCTGGGAGAACATGCCCTTGTTTGTTTTGTCCCCCACAGGGTGCATCTACATGAGACGCTAAATGTGCAGTAGACTAATTCCACAGCGCATTAGCACATCACAGCAAAAGTCATGCTAATGGGCTGATGTGCAGTAGAATTCGTCTACTGTGTACTAACATCATTAAAAAGGTGTGCATTGGCGCTACTGCACAGTAGCGCTTGTTACTGCACATTGAGTTAGTACGTACTATATTACAGGTACTAAACGTAATGTGCAGCAACTATGGTACACTAATGAACATGTAGACACACCCACAGAGAGAGATTCCAGCATCTATTGATGTGCCCTCAGCTGTCTTCATTCTGTGTAAATGGAGTTAGGTGGTATAGTTGAAAGGATTAGATTTTGGTGGCCTGGCAGAGCTTGGCCATGGTATGCAAAGAGATGCAGTGTACATTTATGGATCAACAATGCCTCATTTCAGCACTGTATTCTGCAGGCTGGGTCAGTATTTGCACATGGGAGGTGGGGGCACAGTTCTTGGTTTGGGAATTGTCAGCAGTCTACAAAGCAGCGGACTCTGTAGCTTAGTGGGAATGAGTGAAGGTAGTGTCCCAGAAGGAATGCTCAGGCCACTGGTGACAGAGTGGCAATAGCTAGCATATCCAGGGTTGCCTGAGCAGTATTTGTGAGGATTCAGGGCAAGCATAGGGAGCTATTATGTTATTTGCCTGACCTACACCTGAATTTGCCTTAGTAAAGGGAAGTGTTAGACTTTGCCCTATAGCACTCACATGCTCTATTCCCAGAACATGCTTGTAGACTCAATAAACGGTGTGATAATAAGATGCCTGAAAACACTTGTTTCAATAAAGTCTCTTATCAGTGGGTCTCCTTTACAGCTGACACATAACTGTGCTCCTTGCACTAGGCAAACTCTAGGCATGTCAGTGCTACTGATAGCCCCAGCAGAGTTTTGGAAGCTCATTCTCTCAAGCCTAGCATTTATTTCAGGCACATTGGTTATGTTCACTCTCCCCTGGGCAAAGCACATTATTAATCCCTTCCAAGCAGTACATCCATAAAATATAACTCTTGACTTGTTGCACCAGACCAGTGGTTCTCAATGCTTTTAGATTTAATGCACCCCTGGATAAATTCAAGGCACCCTTAGAAAATACTAGCTCTTAGTTTTCATGTTCTCTGACTACAAAAATAAATGAATAAATAAATAAAAAATAAAGCAATTCTTCTGTTGCAAAGAACTCAGAAAGACTACAACAGGTCTGAATGTTTTTACCATTCTAGATTCCTATTTGAAATCTCTGTTTATCTCATGATTCACATGTACATACCTAACAGTGCTAACATTGTGTGGCACTCCACAGCACCCTTGAAAGGATCTCAAAATACCACAGGGTGCCATGGCATCCTGACTGAGAATCACTATATGGGACTGCTTAAACATGGACCAATAGCATTCCATGGTAACCAGCTCCAAGATGGCAATGGCAACTTGCTTCTCAACTGACACGGCCTCCCTCTCTCATTTGAGTGTCCTGACACTGAATGGTTGGGGGAAATGCTTCAGACAGATCCATGAAGGCCTACTTCACCAGGTGCAAGTTCTAAAGCCACTGCTGGTCACCCTGTGTCCCCATGCTGTTCTGATTCCACCACTCAGCTCATTGTTCTGCACTGATTCATCAGTGATTGCTGTAAGCATTAGGGGAAGAATTTTATTTTGCCTAGTGAACAACCGAAATGCAGCCTGCAAACACCTCTTCCTTACCTGGCTGAACTGTAGGAGAGATCTTGTTACCTCTTCTGGGTGCATTATGGAGATAAGAAGGCATCTGCATGTCTGGAGGGCAATCCTATTCTTATAATAGTGACACACACCCAGATGGGGAAACAAAATTGCTTCCACACTTTAGTTGGGTAAATCAGAGGTGATTGCAATCTGCCCTTTGATTGTCCATTGAAATAGAAATAGAAATTCTGCCCCTGATGTCTCTACCCTACACATTACCATCAAGTG
This sequence comes from Alligator sinensis, assembly GCF_000455745.1. Taxonomy (NCBI): domain Eukaryota; kingdom Metazoa; phylum Chordata; order Crocodylia; family Alligatoridae; genus Alligator; species Alligator sinensis. The sequence continues at coordinate 1,130,641 of NW_005842064.1, read as the reverse complement.
TGAACTAACCCCCAGCTCTAAGATCTGCCGCTGCCTTTTGGAGTATAAAACGGCCATTGAAATTCCACTGTCTCCCATAATTTGGTCTCTATGTTGCTGCAATAATGTCAGCCCAACCTCAAGCTGGAGCAAACCCCCCACAACAGATTGTGAACTAATACTTAGACTGGTGAAAATTACTGAGGTCCTAACAGCCCTGGATATGCCCCTGGAAATCTTAGCACCAAACCCAGGTAACTGCAATACCATTGCTGATGTAGCGACATGGTTATATATAAGTCACTTGTGACTCTGCAGTATGGATGTTTGCGGCCAGGCTTGGCAAGTCTGGATGTATATGCCTAGAAAACCAGGTGTGTCCTGTTCCCCTTATACCTTTAATATGCAAGTTCTGTGCTAGAGCTTTGCAAACAAGTGTTTGGGTGCTGTTCCTCCCACCTTGCTGAATGAGAGGGAGCCCTGGGTGGTTTGGAGTGTGGCCTCTGTACAGAGTAGGCCTGGTTGGATGTATAAAGCTTGCGAAGGTCTTAGTTTTAAGATTTAGCATGCAGGGGCTCTCCCACAAAAGTCACAAATTTCTCCATGAGGCTTGAACGATTTGTAAGTTTTGCATGTGCTGAGATGAGAGCGGAGCAGCTTCTGATTAAGGTGAATCCACTGCATAAAATCCTAATGTTCTTTGGAATAAAAAGCATCAGTGGCAGGATCTCATCTTCTCCGACCCCACTCCCTCCTGTCCCCTTTCATCACTAAGGGGCGGTGTCAGAGGGGCAACCAGGTGGCCAGACCTGGTTGAAAGGGCTACCCAGCACTCGTGGCTGGATGCATGGGGGGATTGCATCCTTACTGAGCAGGCGCTGATTTGCAAGAGGGGTGGGGAGAGACATCTGTGGCTGGGCGCATGCAGAGACCCGGCCCTTTGGGATGGGGGGGGCTCCCTCCTTCCCTGGGCATGGGAACCCAAGCAGGGTGGCCATCATAGAGGACGTTCTGGTTTTCTGCTACTCTGTCCTCTGTTGATACGAAACCCGATGCCTTTACATCCTCTGTTTTGCTCTTCAAGGTTTCGTATCAACAGAAGACAGAGGATAACCGGACTGTCCTCTATGACGGCCACCCTAGGGATAAGGGCTGAGGGAGAGCAGGCTGCACGGGGCTGGAGCAAAGCAGAGGGGCTCGGGGGCAAGGGAAGGGGCCGCAAGGCAGCTGCAGCGGAGGGGCTCCTGTAGGGGTCACCCCCTCTCTGCAGCTGGGGGAGCCGTCTCCCAGGGCTTTGGGGATAGGACCGAACACCTCCCCCCGGCTGCAGGGGCTGAGGGGGGCGGCTGCCCATCCCCCAAACTGTGGGGGCAGCTCCAGGCCACCCACTCAGAAAAACTAGTGGGGTGGGCCCCCCCGCCGGGGGGGAGGGGGGGGGGGGGGCCACAGACCCCAGCCCCGCCCCTCTAGGCTTCTGGAGGTGGGCAGCCACTTCCTGTCGCGGAGAGATGACGTCAGTGTGGGGCGTGTTCGGCCGGGGTGCTGTGAGCCGCCGGGATGCACCGGCGCGGGGTGGGCGCGGGCGCCATCGCCAAGAAGAAGCTGGCAGAGGTGGGAGCGGCGGCGCCTCCCTGCCCCCCGGAGCCGCCCAGGCCCAGCTGTGCCCTCCCCCCGGGTCTTCATCGCCTCAAGTCACAGTCCGCAGCGCTGTGCCCAGCCCAGCTCTGCCCCGCGAGCCCCCGAAGCGTCCTCGGTGGCCACTGGCAGGGCCGCCTGATTCCCGGCCCCTGGCAAGCGGGCAAAATGAGCCGCCTAGAGTAAAACAGGGGTGGGGTGGGGCAGGGGGAGCTCCTGCAGGTGAGCAGCCTGCTCCATGCCGGCAACATCTCCCGGCAGTGAACCGTCTAGATTAAATAACCCTTCCTCCAGATCGTCTTTGTTCTCTTCCAGGCCAAATACAAGGAGCGTGGGACGGTTCTGGCAGAGGACCAGCTGGCGCAGGTGAGGCCCTGCTGTGTCTCGGGCGGAGGGGATGTTGCTTGGAGGAGGTGGGCTGTGCCAGGCGGGGGGGATCTCTGGTTGTGGCTTGGGTTGGTGATGGGGCGGTAAGTCTGGTCACCGTACTTGTCGGCTTCACCAGCTTCTAGAGTGGAAATCTATGAGTTGCTGACTGCAAATCCTCCTCTTGCTGAGGACCTTTTTTGGCATCTTCTGTGCCTAAAATGGCTTCCTTCTGCCCTGCGCACCACCAAGTAACAGATTGCCTGACTTCCGGTTGTGTTTCTTTCCCGAGTAGTTTGCTGTGGTCACGTCCTTCATTTAAGACTGGGATGACCATAAGGAAGTCCAGGACATTCATCTGGGATTCTTGCCCCCTTCCCCTCACACTCTCACAAGTCAGTGGGGGCAGGGTGGTGTGCTGGGCAGGCAGCAGTGCCTGTACCTGTTGTACCGATCCCTAATCAGTAATATTCCGTGAAGGGTATTAATTGAGACAAATTAATCTGCACCCCTGCCTAAGTAAGGTATTGTGATGGTTGGGGGGAGGTATGTGTGTGTGTGTACATATGTCCAGGATGCCCATTCTCATTCTCAACAGCTGGCCAGGACTGGCCTCTGAAATCCATGACTGACCCAGTAAATTACGATGTGTGGTCACCTTATTTAAGACCCCTGTGGTGAATTGCCTAAGTAAGGCATTGTGATGTTTGGGGGGAGGTGTGGATATGTGTACATATGTATAGAAAGTGATTGTCAGGTCTTACTGTTTACTTGTCTTTTACAGATGTCTAAACAACTGGACATGTTTAAGACTAACTTAGAAGAGTTCGCTAGCAAACACAAGCAAGAGATTCGTAAAAATCCCCAATTTCGAGTCCAGTTCCAGGACATGTGTGCAACGATTGGGGTGGATCCATTGGCATGTAAGAATTAGGTTGCGCGGGGATTCAGTCCAGAACACCCTTTGGTTTAGGGACCAACCACTTTTCCAGGGACATCTGCACATTCATTAATGCACACTAGTTACTGTGCGTTTAGTATTTGATTAACCAAGTACTAATTCAATGTGCAGTAACTTGCACTAGTGTGCAGTAGTACTGACGCATGGCTTTTTAGTGATGCTTATTGTGCAGTAGCCTAATAACACTGCACAGTAGTGTATTATCATGGTTTTTTGACAGGCATGCTACTTCGCTGTGTTATTAGATTACTGCTCATGTAGACATGTCCAGTAAAAACCTCCTTGGAGCTGCTGGGGGTTGTGCCAAAGGAGGGGTGACAGAAGGGGTTCTTGGGTTCATAAATTGTCAGGCTGTTACATGAATTCAAGGAAGGAAATGCCATAATCACCTTGCTTGCCCTTGGGGTGGCTCTGTCTTTCAGACAAAATTACAGTAAGTAAACCGAATTAAAGTTAATTGACAGATCTTAGATTCCTTAGAGCAGGGGTCAGTAACCGTTGGATTTGGCCTGCAAGGCTGTGGCTTTGGTGGTAGGAAACTCTCCCCATGAGAGAGTCCCCAAATGCTCCTGCCATGCCACACTTGAGCAGCACAGGCTCCAGTGGAGAATAGGTGACTTCTGCTTTTGCTGGATAGTAGCTGAGCAGAAGGGAGAAGTGGCAGTGGTAGCTAGGTTCAGGGCATTAGCCCTTCTGCCTCCAACCCAAGTTGGGTCATCTTGGCTTCCCTGAAGGAAAACATTGCCAACTCCTTCCTTAGGAGCTTCTTTTTGGCTACCAGCAGCCAGTGGAAAATAGAAAAACTCCTTTCCCCTTGGGTTCATCTTCCCTTACCTTGCATATAATGTCCAGCCAAGCGATAGGGCTTATGGATCTCTTACCCCTGTCTGGGCTGCTCCTTTACTTTTTCACAAGGCCCAGCCATGAAAACAATTTAGGATGTGGTGTTTAGGACTCAGTAGCTATACTCATATAATTAATTCTCTGTGAAGGGTATTAATGGAGACAATTAATCTGATCCCTTTGTTTCACCCTTCCCCCCCCAAATCTTCCTTCACAGCTGGGAAAGGCTTCTGGTCAGAGATGCTGGGAGTTGGAGACTTTTACTATGAGTTGGGTGTTCAGATTATTGAAGTCTGTCTAGCTCTAAAGCACAGAAATGGAGGTGAGGACTCTACACTGCACTGAGCAAATACTGGCTTCCACTAGGTGGATGGTTACAGGAGCTGGCTTCGTCTTCTTGAAACGCTTGCTCTTGACTACCTTCCTGGTGTTCATGGCTCTGTGTGAGGTTTTCAGAAGTGCCGGGTACTGGCAATTTTAGAAGCTGTTATCTTCACTGCTCTAAATGCCTTTTTCTAGCAAGATAACATGGGTTGGCTACAATCTGTTGGAGACTACCGTTGATGTAAGTAGGTGAGTTCAGGTGTGGTAGAAGGTGTTGACCTTGTCTCCCTACAGTGGAGTAACAGCCCCCCCCTGTGCCATGTCTCTCTTGGGATTTTAGTGAAACCACCAGTATGCATCGGCTGTCTTACTATAAAAACTGAGCCAATCGATCAGTTCTTCCCTATTTTGGCAGTGAACACAATGCCTGCTGGTGCCACAAGGAAGCCAGTCATACTCTGGTGAATCTGTACCAATACTGTATTTCATAGTAAGGGATCTGTAATTGACTTTTTAGACAGAGGACTCTCTTGTTATTGGGTACATAAGGGTACTCAGATATTTTGGGGGTACTGTATCTAACAACCTGATAGAACCCTTGCTTTTAAAAACTTTCCTATTGCTCAGGATATCATTAATAAGGAGGGTTTGATCTAGAAATACTTCTGGAGTGAGGGTCTTATTATATGAGTATTATTGGAAATTGATATCTTGGGTGTGGCATCTGTTGATTTGTAATGCAGTAGCACTTCTAGTGGGTTCTGGACCAGGACACCAGTGTGCCAGGCCCTGTCAAAAGACAGTCCCTACCCCAAAACGCTTATAGATAGTACCATCTAACTATTGATGAGAAATATATGTGCTGTAATAAAAGTGAGTCTGATACCTCAGTGAGAAGATAGTGGTGAACTCTCCAAGCACTTGCATTCTAGGAATTCAGATCTACCCAGAACTGAGAATTTGAATGCAGTGAAAAGCACATGGAGCTATAGATTAAAATGATGATGTAAAATACAAGGGATGTGCAGTCTAATGGCAAACACAGAAAGGAAATTCAAGTAATAGGACGGCGTATGGGAGGAACCTTCCTTTGCTGTGTAGTAACATCACCTCCCCTCTTCTGTCTAGGTCTCATAACACTGGAAGAGCTTCATCAGCAAGTGCTGAAGGGAAGGGGGAAGTTTGCTCAGGATGTCAGCCAGTGAGTATAGATCACCCAAGAGCTTCTCTTAGTAGGAACCTAAAAGTTCTGCTCTTAATGGAAACCCTAAACTGACTTATATTTGTGAAGTGGAACCACAAAAAGCAGCTCCATTGCAAGTAATGCCTAGTTTGTAACTCATGTCTCCTGCAGTTAAAAGTTTAATTTCTCTCCTCTGCCCCCTTCATGCAAGCTTTGTCAATGCCTGGGCTTCAGGCATAAGGGCTCAATGTTTTAGGTTCGATTAACTCGGGACAAAATGCCTAGCTGCAGAGACCAATCTGTTTGTCACTTTAGGTCTTCCACCACTGGACTCTTGCTTTCGCCAGGACATCTGGGGCTGTAAGGAACCCAACAGCATTTCTGCCCGTTTCCCCTTCTCTCAGGAGTGTGATATCAAAATAGATTTGCACGACCACTCAAACTGTTGAAGAGAATCAGTATTTGTAGATAACATAAGTGCACTCAATCACTCAAGCAGAGTGGATATGAACAGGCAACCCAGCTGATATTTCTTTTAAAAAAAAAAAAAAAATCACTTTAGGGAACTATTTTTAGCTCTTTTACATTGTACGTGTTCACTGGTAGCTGTTTAAAGGGACAGTCAAGATAATTTCCTAGGAACATGTGTTCATGGATGACTTCTGCATTTCAAAGTTTATGCTGCTGCTTGCAGCTGTTTCTAGTAAACAAGAAGAATACATATTTACTCAAATATAGGACAGGGTTTTCCCCCTCCAGTCAGCATGGAGGAAAAAAGCCCCTCGCCTAATATTCATACACAAGGAAACTTCATTAAAACCATTATCTATTAAACTGCTGCCACAAGCAGCATGTGCACAGTAGTGGAAACCAACTATGAAGTCTAGTCTTCAAGTCTATGGCTCTAATTCATGGTTCTGCCACTGGGCAAGTATTCTCCCTCCCAGACCAATGGGATACTCCTCAAATCCAGGCAGGCATCCTATGTGCAAGCTCCAGCTCCAGAGGCTTTGGGTTTCAGATGCCCCCAGTCTCACTTGATCTTAGCTCAAAAGGCCAAGAAACAATAGTTATTTTTGTAGCTCTTAAAACAAAATAAAACAGGTAGTTGCTTCCCCAAGAGGGAATGAGTACCAAACCTAGAGGTACTACAGCACCAGGCCAGCACTCTTGAGAGGCCAGAGCAAGGCCTGACACTCTCCCCTAGTGCTAAATATGCTGATGGGCACTTAACACTTATGTAATTTAGAAAAACCTCTCGGGCCAAATCAATTCTAAGTTATATTCACTGAGCAGAGCTCAGTCATTCAAGCCTGTGTGGCACTACCACCAAATACCCTGGGGCTTCAGGTACTCTCAAATCCATGGCAGGCATCCTGCTACAATGGTAAGTTAGTGCAGTCCATTTGAGTAGTATGTGTGCGGTGGTACCAAGTGAGTGCAATCCCTCCTCATCACTGACTTTTTTTTCCAAGTCATGTTGAGCCACTATACTGTATACATTTTTACTTCCTTTTCACTCCCACAGCTGAGCTGTACCTTTCTTACCCGTTTCCAGTGATTCTTGTTTCTTCACTAGCCTTAAATGTCTGGCAAACATCACCAAAGGGGGCCCCAAACAGTTCACCTAGAATCCCTATGTTGTCCCCTCTCAGTCTGATAAGTGTGACCCTACCCTCCATGAGGTGAAGTTGGACCAGGTTGCCTTGCACCTTATCAGCATGTAATTTTTTGGAGGATTCCAGGATTTATGACAAGAACAGACAGTTCTAGTCATGAGTGTGGGGCTAATTCACACACATATCCTTTGTGGGGAGGGTATCTGGAACACACACATACTGAACGGTGCCGGGCTCTGGGATCACCAGGGCTTGAAATGCTGTTGACTCTGCTGGGGCCCAGCTCAGTGACCTGTATGGTTAAATCATGAGCCCTTTGGCTTTGGACTAATATCATGCATAGTTGGTGATGGTCACACAGGTGTGTAGACACAAGGGACTGTGGGTACACTGCAGATACTGTGACTGTACAATGTAATGGCAATGATGTGCTTTGGACTGTCAGGTGAACCATAGCAGCCACAGGACAGTTCAGCTGAAGTACTGCAATATATATGGGAATAAATATTTTTGCAAAAAAAAAAGCATAGTTTGTACTGTATATATTCCAGTGTTGCTTAAAAGTTTGTTTATGGAGTATCTGTGATAACATTTGCAGCAGTTTCAAAAAAGGCAACATGCATCAATTCTAAAGGAACTAAATCTGTGGGTATACTATGTGCAAATTGCTACAGCTGTTTATTTCAAAGTTGGTGTTTTTAGATTTGTTCCTCACTTTCATGTGCTCAAGGACAGCAGGATCTGATGACAGAGGAAGGGAAGGGGCTGCAGGGGAAAATTTGTGGGGTGGGAGGGAAGGCAGAGGGGAAGGAGTTGCCCCTCCCCAGATTTATTTTCTCTGTTGTTACAGTGGGAGGGAGACAACTTCAAAACTTCAAGGCAAATCTTATGATGGGTGGAGGGGTCATCTTATATTTGAGTAAATATGGTATATTGGCATCGAGCTCAGCTGAAGAGCAAAAGGCTTTCTTTCAAATCTTATTTTCTCTTCCCTGTTCTCAGGGATGATCTCATTCGTGCAATCAAGAAGCTGAAAGTTCTGGGCAGTGGCTTTGGGATTATTCCTGTTGGAGGAACATACCTAATCCAGTCTGTGCCAGCTGAACTGAACATGGATCATACAGTGGTTCTGCAGCTGGCAGAGGTATTGGGGGCAAGGGATTCTTTAGTAGAAACCTCCTATAAGGCCATATGGTTCCCTTGACAGGAAACAGATGTATAAAGAATCTAAATTATAACCTGAACAAAAATCAAGGGCTTCAACGTGTGTGGAAAATAAAGAGTATTTGGATATATAGCCAGTGTCTCCAACTATGGACTCTGAAGTCCTGATCATTAGCAGATAGTGAGGAGCTTGTTCGGTCTTTAAACAGCTGCCTTGACATGAACAGGCTCCGACTCCCTCTTTCTCTTCTTTATTTCAGAAAAAGGGGTATGTAACGGTCAGTGAGATCAGATCCAGTTTGAAATGGGAGGTGGAACGAGCCAAACAGGTGCTGGTAAGTGTGTAGACCTTTATTTATGCACTGTTCAGTCAAGTGACAATGTAGGGTGACTGCGATCTCCTCCAAATTGAGGTTGTGACTATAATTACAGGGTGCTACTACAACACAAGCAGATGTAGTTGAGCCAGCAGGAGCACCAGTAGCAGGGTAGCTGCGCAGGCTGAAAAAACCCAGGCCCTAGATATATATTGAAGTGCCATGATAGTGTAACTCCTGTCATTACAAATGGGGTAGATTAAAGCTATCTTGGATATCTTTATATGAGCTTTGGACTAGAGGTAGCCAAGTAGAGAAGTACAAGTGGCATGCATCAAATCAGAGAGGGGACAGGCAGCACAAGTGACATACAGAAAGGAGCAGAAAACCTATCATTCAATCAGGCAGAGAGTACAAGGCAGAAAACAGAGTAGCAGATTGGTCAGGAAATAGAAAGCAGAGAAGCAGATCAGGCAGGGAA
>NW_005842064.1:1119469-1121738 GCF_000455745.1 Alligator sinensis | reverse complement strand
GGAAAGAGGGCAGAGTGGCATTTGGGGAGGGTGCAAAGCTAATTCATGGCACCCCTGCCTAAAAGGTTGAACACCTTCCCCACCCTGAGCAATCAGCCATGGGGGGACCCAGGGTGCCTTCCCTCCCCCCGACCCAGGAGGCACCAGTTGCCGGGGGGGCGCCTAGTGTGCTCCCCAGCGGACCTGGAAACGAACCGGAAGTGCTTCTGGTCCACTTCTGGGGCTGCTGCCAAGCACACTGAGGAGCCCTCTGCGCTCCTGTGGAATGCTTCATCTGCCCCACCATCGCAACATTCACAAGCTGCCTGCTACCTAGAGGTATGTAGAAAAAACATTTAAAGCCGTCTGTCTGAATCTCTCCAAATAGATTCAGACGGTTTCAATTCAATTCAGATAGACTAGAGGGTCTCCCGATTTGCATTTGGAGATTCAGCCACCAAATTGGGCTGAATCTCCGCAGAATCAAATCAGGGACCAAAGCTTTGCACAGCTGTAGTAACCAGGTATGCATTAGTGTTGGGTGTATAATGGGCCACCTTTGGTGCAAGCCTTGAATTTACATCTACACATCCATAAGATGCCTTACGCACCCCTTACCTTTCCTTAGAGCTGTGGTTTTCAAACTTCTTAAAGTCACAGAACCCTTTCATATCACTTCTGCCCAGGGCCAGATGAACCTTTTAGTGGGCCCTAGGCCAGTCAAGACCCCTCTCCTCACCCCTGTGCTGCTGCCTGTAGGGCTCACAGCTGCAGCTAGGGAAGTAGCTGCAGCAGCGAGGCCAGCAGAAGGAAGGGAAAGAAAAAGGAAGGGAAGTGGACTGGGCCAAGTACTGCAATATATATGGGAATAAATATTTTTGCAAAAAAAAAAGCATAGTTTGTACTGTATATATTCCAGTGTTGCTTAAAAGTTTGTTTATGGAGTATCTGTGATAACATTTGCAGCAGTTTCAAAAAAGGCAACATGCATCAATTCTAAAGGAACTAAATCTGTGGGTATACTATGTGCAAATTGCTACAGCTGTTTATTTCAAAGTTGGTGTTTTTAGATTTGTTCCTCACTTTCATGTGCTCAAGGACAGCAGGATCTGATGACAGAGGAAGGGAAGGGGCTGCAGGGGAAAATTTGTGGGGTGGGAGGGAAGGCAGAGGGGAAGGAGTTGCCCCTCCCCAGATTTATTTTCTCTGTTGTTACAGTGGGAGGGAGACAACTTCAAAACTTCAAGGCAAATCTTATGATGGGTGGAGGGGTCATCTTATATTTGAGTAAATATGGTATATTGGCATCGAGCTCAGCTGAAGAGCAAAAGGCTTTCTTTCAAATCTTATTTTCTCTTCCCTGTTCTCAGGGATGATCTCATTCGTGCAATCAAGAAGCTGAAAGTTCTGGGCAGTGGCTTTGGGATTATTCCTGTTGGAGGAACATACCTAATCCAGTCTGTGCCAGCTGAACTGAACATGGATCATACAGTGGTTCTGCAGCTGGCAGAGGTATTGGGGGCAAGGGATTCTTTAGCAGAAACCTCCTATAAGGCCATATGGTTCCCTTGACAGGAAACAGATGTATAAAGAATCTAAATTATAACCTGAACAAAAATCAAGGGCTTCAACGTGTGTGGAAAATAAAGAGTATTTGGATATATAGCCAGTGTCTCCAACTATGGACTCTGAAGTCCTGATCATTAGCAGATAGTGAGGAGCTTGTTCGGTCTTTAAACAGCTGCCTTGACATGAACAGGCTCCGACTCCCTCTTTCTCTTCTTTATTTCAGAAAAAGGGGTATGTAACGGTCAGTGAGATCAGATCCAGTTTGAAATGGGAGGTGGAACGAGCCAAACAGGTGCTGGTAAGTGTGTAGACCTTTATTTATGCACTGTTCAGTCAAGTGACAATGTAGGGTGACTGCGATCTCCTCCAAATTGAGGTTGTGACTATAATTACAGGGTGCTACTACAACACAAGCAGATGTAGTTGAGCCAGCAGGAGCACCAGTAGCAGGGTAGCTGCGCAGGCTGAAAAAACCCAGGCCCTAGATATATATTGAAGTGCCATGATAGTGTAACTCCTGTCATTACAAATGGGGTAGATTAAAGCTATCTTGGATATCTTTATATGAGCTTTGGACTAGAGGTAGCCAAGTAGAGAAGTACAAGTGGCATGCATCAAATCAGAGAGGGGACAGGCAGCACAAGTGACATACAGAAAGGAGCAGAAAACCTATCATTCAATCAGGCAGAGAGTACAAGGCAGCAAACAGAGTAGCAGCATG
>NW_005842064.1:1117711-1119415 GCF_000455745.1 Alligator sinensis | reverse complement strand
GGAAAGAGGGCAGAGTGGCATTTGGGGAGGGTGCAAAGCTAATTCATGGCACCCCTGCCTAAAAGGTTGAACACCTTCCCCACCCTGAGCAATCAGCCATGGGGGGACCCAGGGTGCCTTCCCTCCCCCCGACCCAGGAGGCACCAGTTGCCGGGGGGGCGCCTAGTGTGCTCCCCAGCGGACCTGGAAACGAACCGGAAGTGCTTCTGGTCCACTTCTGGGGCTGCTGCCAAGCACACTGAGGAGCCCTCTGCGCTCCTGTGGAATGCTTCATCTGCCCCACCATCGCAACATTCACAAGCTGCCTGCTACCTAGAGGTATGTAGAAAAAACATTTAAAGCCGTCTGTCTGAATCTCTCCAAATAGATTCAGACGGTTTCAATTCAATTCAGATAGACTAGAGGGTCTCCCGATTTGCATTTGGAGATTCAGCCACCAAATTGGGCTGAATCTCCGCAGAATCAAATCAGGGACCAAAGCTTTGCACAGCTGTAGTAACCAGGTATGCATTAGTGTTGGGTGTATAATGGGCCACCTTTGGTGCAAGCCTTGAATTTACATCTACACATCCATAAGATGCCTTACGCACCCCTTACCTTTCCTTAGAGCTGTGGTTTTCAAACTTCTTAAAGTCACAGAACCCTTTCATATCACTTCTGCCCAGGGCCAGATGAACCTTTTAGTGGGCCCTAGGCCAGTCAAGACCCCTCTCCTCACCCCTGTGCTGCTGCCTGTAGGGCTCACAGCTGCAGCTAGGGAAGTAGCTGCAGCAGCGAGGCCAGCAGAAGGAAGGGAAAGAAAAAGGAAGGGAAGTGGACTGGGCCATTCATGCCATTGCTACAGAGGGAAGGACTGGGCCCCCCTGCAGGTCCCTAGTTTGCCTATGTATAAATCTGGCTCGGCTTCTGCTGTAGAAGCCCCCTATCCTAAAGACTGACATCGAGCCAAGCAACCAATTCAGGCTGGTGGAACCATGTTTCACCAGCCTGAATTGGATGAAGAAAGGTACTGTAGAAGCTGTTTAAGGTATCTGTTAGGCAGGCATACAGGCACTTAAATCATGCAAATAGTACTAGCTACTTGCTAAATCCTATTGATCTCAATATTAAGGGTGCTAATAAGTATGGCTGCTAATTTTTTCAGGAGTAGTCTGCTTCAAGCTTTTCACACCTCATTAATGCTCACTTATACTGTTACCCAGAACCTCTGCTCAGCTGTTCACACCTCATTACAGCTCCTTAAATGACTACTCTGGGAGTCTTGCTTCTAGTAGCAGCCTTGAAATTAACAGGAATAGCCAGTTTCATGGTTGCTAATAACAGGGCTCTGACAGTGGTTGAGATGGATTAGAAGGATTAACTGCCTACCCCATGGACTATTTTTGACTGCCAAATGAGGCCACTAAAGTGCATCTTAGATTAAGTGTATTGGTAGATTCAGTCACTTGACCCTTCCCAAGATAAATGTGGAGCCCGATCTCTACCACAAGTGACATTTGCACGTTTTGTCAAGTTTCAGTGGCAGCTCCTGGGAACAATTTACATACAATCTGTTCTGACAGGAACACTTGCTGAAAGAAGGCATGGCCTGGCTTGACACACAAGCCCCAGAAGAATCTCAGTACTGGTTACCAGCTCTCTTTACAGAGCTCTACTCTCAAGAAATCACGCCAGAGGAAGCCAAGGAGGCAATACCTTGACTGC
>NW_005842064.1:1111630-1117701 GCF_000455745.1 Alligator sinensis | reverse complement strand
CATTATCTGTGTATTATCTGAAGTGAAGGGACAGTTGACTTGCAAAAATAAACTCTTTAAAAAACTATTCAGATTTATGCCAGTTATTAGGTCAGATTTGTACCTGCTTTAACTCTTAAATTGCCATTGAAAATGTATCAATCGTACCAGCAAGGACACTGCCTTTCATAGGAAAATGAATCTGACTTCTTGGGCTGCTCTTCTAAAGTGGAAGATCAAGAGATGCAAAAGTATAGCTCTAGTTTTAGTATGGGAATGAAGTTCAGTTTTCTGGGGACACAAGCAAGCAATGCCCCTGCTTTGCTGAAGTATTTACACAGCAGCTTTTTAAACTACCTTGCTTCATAACTGAGTTGCTAGTCCCATGGAAGTACAACAGCTTAGATTCTGCCAAAACAAACTTTATTGCACAAAAAAATCTTATGTACAATTGTATATAAACAAGGTATCTTATAGTGACTCTTGTGCATATATCTTCAACTCGTTAGGTCAAAAAGTCTGTTACTAAAACATCTCTGCCTAGAGCAGTCATTGAGGATTGTCATGTTGAAATGGAAACATTCAGAAATGGTAGGACAGACAACATTAGAGCTATAAAACTAATACTTCTCATTTACAGCCACATGCTAATTGTGTGAATAGTGTCCACAATAAGGCATTTTCTTGTTTCATCATTTTTGTGTAGATGGTAATGCCACATGCACCACATAAGAGACTTCTGACCCAGATCTGCCTTGTGAAGGCATCAGAGTCCCAGCTCTACCTCAGTGTAAAGTCAGGATGACACTGAATGGAGAAAACATGAGATTTACAATGGGATTAAAGAGGCATTAAATGTAGCAATGTAGCACGCAGCTCACTACTCCCCCAGCTCACTACTTCTGGGAAGGCTCATTTGCCTCCATAAAATCTTGCAGTCAGGTATACACAGCTTTACTTCCATTGGGTGTGCATGTCAAGTGATTCCTAAATTAACTTTTCCCTTAAGGGAAAACTGTTTTAGTTCTACTCCATATCAATGACACACCCTAGGGAGTTTCTTTTCTAAAGGAAAAAGTTCCTAAGCATTAGGTGGCACCTTAATTCAGGAATGTTTCCATCTTTCAGCTTCTCAGACCAGTGGTATGCAGGCTTCTGAAGCATGTAATAGTGATAGCTACATAAACCATCTTTATTGAAAATACTCACCAACACAGCGGACACTGAGAAACTGCAGTTTGATCTACAGAAAGGCAATTTCTTTTGAACACAGTTGACTGAACTGGATAGTATGACGATGCCACAGAGGGGATTTCCACAAAGGGTTTTTTTTGGACATGACAGTGTGCAACTACATGCTTAACTTTCAATAAATGCTCTCATTAACTCCTTGCCCCATCCCTCAAGATTAAGCCCATCATCAATACAGTATCTTCCCATCTCATTTGCCCATCAGGCTTCTCTGATTGAACAGGGTGTTTCATCTCCATGCAAGTTGCTTTGAATATATCCTTTATGCAATGGCACTCAGAGCTAGTACACACCTCTCCCAAGAGGTTTGAATTGCTCAAAATCTGCTCTTAAAACAAAACCGTCAAAGCATTAAAACATAAGCCATACTTACTCATTGCTACTGGCCAAGTTTGGCAAGGGGAATATTGTTACTAACAAGGCTTATTTCTCCAAAACGTTAGCAGAAAGAAATACATTGACTATGGGGACTGAAAAGCAAAACAATTGAAAAGAATGTTTCTGTTTCTGAGGAGCTGGAATATAACATTCCCTGCAGATTTTAACCTCAAAAAGATTAACTAGACTTCTAAGTGTTTTTAAGAACCAATGATTTTTTTCTCCCCCGAATTTCAGGGTAAATACACCTGTACTTGATTGGTTAAATGTACTACTCTCCCCCTTCTCCCTGAAGTCTAGCCAAAGAAAACCACCTAGGAAGGTGGATAAATGCTTTCTGAAAGAAGCCCAGATTCTACCACTGTTCTTTGTCTTTGGTCTGTCTAAAACAGTGACATTGGCAGGTATGCGGGCTTGAGTGAAGCATGAGTTACACCCACCACTCCTCAATTGGGAAGTCACACCTGGGCAAGCAGCGAGGGCTTCATAGTAATAGACTCCAAAGTGCTCCTACAGCTCTGGTCCTTAAGAGTTCAGCGTAGCACCAGGGAAGGGCATGCTGTATATTTAAGTACAGAAAAGCTGTAAAAAGGAGTTGCATTCTAGATCTCTTTCTTTTAATTGAGTAAAGAAAACAAAAAATAACCCAGTGTAGGAGTTTCCAAAAATAACCTGATGCCACATGCTCCAGCTTTCTAGCATAGTAAGTACCTTTAAGAGTAGCCTGTCTCAAGCTTGGCTTTGTCTAGCATGAAGTCTTCTCTTTCAACTATATCCATCAGAGTGTTCAAAAGGAGACTGATGAGCTCCCTCAGTTCTGTCCACTCTGGGATTGGTTTGGTTCAAGTCCGTTGGGTGTATCCTAGAGTTTGAAGACTGAACATCTCCAGGTCTGGGTTTCTCAATTATCTACAGAGCTCTAAGCCTTGGAGCACCCATGAGCATCTGTCTCTGTCTCGGAGGAGCTGCTGTCAGAGTCTATTTCTGCATTCTCCTGCTGGTGTTTCTCTTGCACTTTAAGCCGAATTCCTTGCAAACGGATTAAGAGGGATTGGTAGTCAAAGTGGCCTCGTTTCTCACCAAAAGGATCCTGAATTCAAAGACATGGTAGAGCCATTTAAAACACACATCAACATGTTAGTGCTTTACAGGTGTTATGAAATCCATCTCCTCTGTAGGAGAGAGAACTTTATGGTAGAAAGCTGGTCAAAGCTAAAGATGAAATCCTCGATGGTTACCAGGAATGCTATGGACTCTTCAACATCAACATGGCTTTAATGGCACCTTGTCTCTTTCAAAAGGTCTCTAGTGAAAGCCCTCATGTAAATAAAACTTGCCTGGATCTTAGCCTGAGAAAGGAAGAGCTGATTGAACACGGGCTACATATGAATCAGGGGTTCCAAGGACTAGTTTCAGACCCATTGCCAGGGTTGACACACTATGAGCTACTGTTTCAGTAGGAGAGACCAAGGACCAAACATACAATGCCTCTTTAGTCGATTATATCGAAGGGAAGGAATTATTATCCTCATTTTACAGATGGTGTAGTTAAGACACAGGTGTAATCCAATTAGTCTGTGGCTGCACAGCTGCTCAGTGGCAGAGAGGCAATGGAGGTTTAACTCTTGGTTTTTTCTCCTCCTGAAGATAATAATAATAAATTATAACCATACAGAATTCCTCTCCTTGCAGAGAGAGCAATTGTAAATGTAAAAGTGACTGGTGCCACCCCATAATACTCCCTTCCGGTTATGTGGTTTTACAATACAGCCTCTAGACACTCTGCCAAAGATTCCTGTAGGCGTGCGAGTCAGGCACAATCTTACCTCATAGAGCTTATCAGTCCAAACAAAAGCTCTTTTGCTTTAGTCATACATTGTGGGTGCATTAATTGCACTGACTGTAGAGCCAAATACTGACAGAATAAAGGGCACGTGTAGATACTAGTTTGTAAAATTAACTTCCTTTCTTTCACAGCGGTAGCAGCTCTTAATGAGTCAAGACAGGACGCAGCTGAGTAGAAGGATAAATCTTCTGTTCAGATGTAAACATCTTGGCAAGTGGCAACAGTGAAAAGCATAATTTTTCTTAGGGGGTGACTCACTGCTAGAATAAGCTCAGCAACCTAGAAAGTGTTGTACGGGGTCTGTAAAGTCAATGGATATGGAAGGCAGCAAGACCGGGTTGTGGCAAAGCATATTTGATTTTACATGTGTATTGTTATCACTGCTTTATTCTTGTAATTTTAATCTTTACAAATAAGGATAATTGTATAAAGATAATTTTAAGAAGTAAATCAGTTTTGATGACTAATCAGGAACTCCCTCCCGACCTCAGATCCAGAAGGATTGCATTGCACATTACCATCAGCAAAGAAACATGCTGATAGGTATTCTGTGGAATTAGGAGTGTCCCAGGACTTGTATGATTTCCTATGAAATAACCAGCACAGCTAAAGCCAGCAGAAAGATACCAGCTAACTAAATTATAGATAGGAACAGCTGTATCAGAACACAAGTGCTGAACAAGCAGCTGGCATCAGTTTTCTATTCAAGAATGAGTCAAGAAACACACCAGAAGAGAAAATCCTATTGCATTTCAGCTTGTGCATCTTCTCTGACTTCTAGTTCTTGGAAGAAACACTCTCTCTGATGAGGCTAACCAGCATTTATTTAAATCAAGAAGATACATGTTAAAGAGAAGGACAGTGCAGTAATACCCACTGGAATGTCTCATGGGTGCTATGTAATCAGAGCACACGTCTGGAGAGAATAAGAGATCCTACCCTTCCCACCCCATCCCCTTCATTAAGCATGCCATTAGTGAAGTTAAATGAATTCCCTCAGCCAGTGTAACAAGGAGGACAATCTATGGCCCCATCTAAATTAGCCAACTCCACCATACACATTTATCAGCATTTTTATTTCTTAACATGTTAATAGATAACTGAATGGTGCCTTTCTTGCTAAGTCAATGGAGAATCTTTGGAATGGGTCTTACCTGCATTGTTTGTCCTTGGAGGTAAAGCCTTTCTTTGCACACTCCTTCATAGAAGTCATAGTACTCCATGAAGGACTTCTCCATTACTCCCCTGGAACACAACAGAAGAGCACATGGTTAAGTCCAGCCAGATTGAGCATTACAGAAATGGTCTCATTACCCTGTGGCCACGTATGCCTCCATTCAGTAATCATTAAGCAAACTTAGGGTTTATGAAATCCACAACAGCCCACATGCCTTCTAAATGTGCATGGATGATCCATCCAAGTCCAGGTCTGCCCTGGCAGCCAAAGTAACTATTTCACTGCTCAGAGCAACCTTAGGTGTCAGAAAGTTTGAATTCACTTGTGTCCATATTCTGATAAAGGGACACAGCTTTGGTAACAAGACTATCGAGAGAGAAAGAGGTCACTGAACTCACCAGATGACCAATGAGATAAACCACTTCAGAGGAAACATAAGTTACTATATGAATATTAGAGCTAACAGCCATCTTCAGAGCAAGATACAGTTAGTCACCTACCCTTGGGAGATGAGGAAATGACACTGGGAACAAGAACAGGGGAGATTAAGTGATCAGTGCCGGGTAATGTAGCAAGGCATTGGTAGGGCTAGGACTGGACCCTCAGGAATGACAGGAGGTCTGAGTACAAGGAACACTATCATACTGACTTTCCAAGGTATTCAGCCCCCCACAAGCATCCCAGCAAGTGCACAAGATGCTTTAAGTGAAGACAGACTAAGACCTTCAGGCTTAGGTGGAGCCCCTATCCCCATTACCTACCGTAAAGGTTCAGGACAAAGGCACTTTCCTTCCAGCATGTCGCACACAGCTACTCGAATGGTCTCATGCCGAATGCATTCATTATAATTTTTGCTATCTCCAGGGTGCCTCTCCTGCAAATATAAAAATCACTCCTCTGAACCCATGCTACATGAATGGCCTTCTCCTTTCTCTCCTAAACCATGTGAATTTTACCAAGCAGCAAACGCTCCTTAGCTCTGCCTGCTTGAGGTACAGTCAGCTCATTTATGCTGGGGCTGGAAAGCTGCAAAGAGATTTCGTTTGTGCCCACAATACTGGACTCAGGCAGTCAAAAGACAGGACAAGTCTACGGCAGTCAGCACAGTGATCTGGCTCCTCATTTTCCCCTTTCAGGGCCCTGACAACAAGGACAACCTGGGCATTTGGTTCAGGGAAGACAGTAGAGGTGGACCAATACAGCCATCCAATATTGGATCGGCACCGCTATAAAGAAAATTGTCTGTATCAGAAATTGGCTTGCTATGGCCGATAATTTGGCTGATAAATGGCCTGTGCATGCATGCAGCTGCAGTGTAGCATGTAGATGATGAGGAGCACAGCCCAGCAGCTTAGAGAGCTGTGTCTAGCTGGTAAGACTGATGTGGTAGAAGGGGAGGGGAGGGGAGGGAAGGGGGGGGGGGTCAGATCAAGGCCCCCA
>NW_005842064.1:1110454-1111620 GCF_000455745.1 Alligator sinensis | reverse complement strand
CTCATCTGGTGGCTCCTATCACTCATCTGGGACAGCATGGTGGGACATGTGCTCCCAGATCTGCGTGGGGTGGGGTGGGTTCTTTCCAGCATGTGGGGGCTGTGCTCAGGGTGGGTGGCAGTGGTGCTTGGAGGGGGCTATGGGACAGGGGCTACAGCCACCCTAAAATTCACTGTAGCCCCCTCCATCTCCCCCTCCCAGTGCCACTGCCGCCCATCCCGAGTACAGCCCCCACACACTGAAAAGAGCTCACTCCACCCTGCGCAAATCCAGGGTCATATGACACCCCCCCCCTTCCATGCCCTCCCGGATGAGCGGCAGGAGCCACTGGAAAAGTGCCACACAGCTGTGGGAGCCACCTGCCCTCCCCTGCCCCACGAACCGCAGCTCCATCTCACGCCTTCCCTGGCACAGCCCCACTCCTCCCTCACCACAGGGACCTTGATCTGCACCCCCCCCACACACACACCCTTTCCAGCACAACAGACTTACCAGCTGCACGCAGCTGTTCAAGCTGCCAGGCTGGTACCGATCCGATTTCCGGTATCGGCTGATATGCCTCCTTAAAAATCGGCTATTGGTATCGGCCCCAAAAATCTTTATCGGTGCACTGCTAGATGACAGTAGTATATTGTAAGGAAGCCATTAACTTTCAGAAGTCACATAGCAGTGATCTGCAGAGACAGAAAACTTCTCTGCATTTTGCTCATTTGCATACTTAGGATGCAAGCTTCCTCAGATTTAAGAAACTGGCTCAGTGGCATGAGTGTGAATACTTTAAACCACGCTCTACACAGTTAAGCAAGGAGACTATTAGGGCTGACAAGCTGCTCCTTCTCAGGATCTCAGAGGAGACTGAGCACTTGCTTGTCTGCCACATTTGTGCAAAGGTAGACAATGTTGTACAGTAAAGCCTGGATGTTTGCAGTGGATTGCCACATTAAGGATGAGCTGCTCAACTGATTACTGTGGTTTGTACTTCACAGGGTATCACTTCTGTGATCTGCTGGGTGGGATTGTCACTGAGTTCCAGCTGATGGAAGAAGCAGCACCCTTCAAAGTAAAATCCAGAGCAAACAGCTGGAGCACCTAAGTTGGCCAGCATGGCTGTTTGCTACAGCACCAAATACCCCTGGATAGTTCACCCCCCCCCCCCCCACTTTTTT
>NW_005842064.1:1106087-1110423 GCF_000455745.1 Alligator sinensis | reverse complement strand
CCCCCCCCCCCCCAATCTTTGTAAGGGGCTAAGGAACCTAAACTTGCAAACTATCTCAAGTTCTACTATACAGAGCTGTTGACAGATTCACCCATGATTGCAACAGGTCAGTAGCAGACCATGGAATAAAAAACAGGGCATTTCTCAATCTGCAACTCAACAGATACCTCTCCCTTTCCACATCAAATACCCTATTTATTTGCATACTACATGTACCCTTTTCCTAACCATCAGCCTTCCAAAACTGAAGAGAAGCTGCTTTTTGCCAAAGTAGAAGCATCAAGGAGTAGAAACATTAGGACACTGTCCTTCAAAATAGCTGCCAGTTTCTCTCCCAGTGCCAGCAAGCAGGAGGGGCACAGTGCAGTGTTAACTCTTTCACAGTCACTCAGATTGGAACTAATTTTTGGACTGCTTCCAATTTTAGAGCAGCTGTGAAAGGATTAACACTGGACTGCACCTCTCCTGCTTGCCAGCAGGGAGAGAAGCTGGCAGCCATCTTAAAGCATAGTGTCTTCATGAAAGAGCCAGTTCTAGGCTATGATTGTGGAAGAAAAAGAAATTCCTACATTCTGCCCTCCAAAAATAAGGCATGCGTCTTATTTGGGGCTGTGGGGTATGTGAGAAAATACAGTATTCTTCAGCCACAAGCAAGATTTGTGAGTAAATACAAGCATAGTTGAGACACTGCCATTTCCTGCCCAAAAGCTTGTTGGAGCTCCCTCCCACCTATACAGTTTATCCAATAAAAGATATTGCCCTGTCTCTGAAAATTTGTTCTTGTGTTATTTTGCACTCAAAGCCATTACCTGCTCAAAGCCAGGTTCATTGTGATAGGGGTTCTCAGTCATCAAAGACTGTATGGAGATGAGCACTGAAGAGATGCTCTGTGCTGGGCTCCAAGCAGGTCCAGTCCAAGTGCTGAGACATCAAAACACAGAAGCATTATTTAAATACCACAGCAAAAACATCATAGAGCATCCACCCCCTGCCTCCTAGTCCTTTTTATAGTCACCATACTGGATCGTACAAAGGCCAAGTTTGGAAATTGGAAAACCATCAGGTGTAGACACCTGCTAAGGGAAAAATATGCCAATGAACAAAACCTACCAAGAGCCCTGGTTGGCCTATAACAAGCTATATGTTCATGGGTTGGAACTAGTGTGTTTCTTCTTCCCCAGCTCTGAACCTACATCTGAAATTCTGGTAAGTGTTGTTTTGCTGCCAGTAGGTCAAGTCCCTTAGAGACAAAAGAGAGCTCAGGAAAAGCAAGACATATCAGAGTCAAGGGCCCAGGTTCTTTAAGAGACTAAAATAATAACAGCGCATCTTACCTGGCTTTGGCACTGGCTCAGAGAAGACTCCAAAATAAAAGGAACTCCCCTCTCCATGGGAGAGGCCAAAATAATTATCTTTAGGCTTAAACCTGACTTTCAAGTTTAAGTGAATTGTTGGCTTTGATGGTGATACTTTTATGGCTTGTTCTACAGTAGGCTTAGAACTGAAAGTTTCAACTGACACTGTGGGCACATCTACACGTCGTCCTATGGCAACGCTGTTAGTGTGCCATGCTATAGTACTTCCTTTTGTACATGCATACTGAATGGTATGCACAGGGCATGGTTAGTCTTAGCCACGACTTCGCTGTAGCGGCATGCTAAAACAGGGGAGCACACTGCTATGGCAAAGTAGCTGCTGGTCATGTGTAGACTTATGTGATCACTATGTTGCCATAGCACGTCACTACAGTGACGTAGGGTGACATGTAGACACGCACTGTATGTCCCTACTTCATATATAGCCTACCCCTAAGGTAGGACACGATTAGAAAAAAGTTAGCAGTCTCCCAGCAGCCATGAATGGTTTGCTACAGACCTTTCCCCCAGCTGAAGCAACAGTGTTTCAAAAAGAGAGTGCATCTGGCACCTGGCACTGCTCCCCAAACACTTTCCCTTTACAACTCCCTGCTTTCAGTTTGGTACCCTCTAATGTGATTTCCCACATGTTCAGACCATCTTCTCGCCATGCTCACCAGCAAGATGAGAACCCATCTCCACCCTCCATGTCAAGAGTCTTCCTTGTCTTAACCACTATCTTACCCTTGGCATACTTGGAGACAGTGAGACCCCTACAACTTGCATTCATTTCACTGTAAGTTGCTGGTGCCTGGCACCACTCAGAATCAGGCCTTTTTACTAATAGTCCTTCTGAACAGGGAAGAAATTGGTCCTAATCCTGCAGGCACGGGTATTCTTTAAGCACACCAGTCCCATTGGTGCCATGGGGACTGTCGTGCTCTTAAAACTAAATAGGTGCTGCTTAAGTGTTTTCAGAGTGGGAGCCTGGCTGTAGGACACAGTACTACAGCTGTGAGTTCTACATCATTATCCTCAAGTGCAGGTGGAAGCAGTTAAACGGCTTTCAAGGAAGTGCTTAGTGGC
The DNA here is from genome assembly GCF_000455745.1 of Alligator sinensis. Lineage (NCBI taxonomy): Eukaryota > Metazoa > Chordata > Crocodylia > Alligatoridae > Alligator > Alligator sinensis. The sequence continues at coordinate 1,107,982 of NW_005842064.1, read as the reverse complement.
TTTTAATTTCCATTTAAAAACCAACATGCACACAGAGGAAATTAAAACCACAAAAAACATACATCTGAGCAACACTGAGGGACATAATTCAAGCCATAAAAGCAGAAGAATTGCAGAGTTCAGACTGAGACCTTCAGTGTGTCAGGGGGAGATGGGACAAGAGCAGTGACAGCCAGTCTCAAAGAAAGGAGCTCTGAGTTTCCGCCTTCACTCTCCATATCCTGATTTTTGTGGTTTTGAAGAAAGTCAGACCATCTCATTAGCAAAAAACCTAAGATTTTTTTTTTGGCAGCTTTTGTGTCCCACAGGTGACTGCAAGCAAGGGGCTGGCTGCATGGACAGATGCAGCAACAGAATTGGGGCCTAGAACATGCGAAGAACGATGCATGTTACAAAAAAACAGCCTGGAGCAACCTCTCAGTTTCACCTTGATATACTGGAAGTCTCCTCTTACCCCAGAATACTCAGGCAGACTTTCCCATTGCGGTAGAAGTTGGGGTTAAACCTCACTGTGTTATTCCCTGTTGTCATCAATTTGACCCTTGGTGGGTGGATGGGATAATCTGGAGGACAGCGAAACAGGAACAAGAAGAAACCCCCTTCATAAGGCGTGTCAAATGGGCCTGTGATCAATGCATGAATCTGGAAAACAAAAGCCCATCTTGCGCACCACTTCGAAATTGTGCAGCACCGTCAACTTCTCGAACAAGACCCGACAAAGATGAGAAATCTCAGCAAGGGCAGAGCTAACAAGGCCTCTCCTGCCAGTGCCATGCTCACAGGCTGCTACCCCCACCCCTCATGCAAAACTCCTGGAGTCTAAACTACTGCTGCACCTCTCTCCCCCAATAGCCACACATGTGTGTAGTGCATGCCTGTACAGCAACACCTGCATGCACCTTTGGGCACACCTGCATAAGCAAGCACAAATGAAGCAACATTTGTCACAGGAGCTCTGATTTTAAAGAGTTAAAGAAAAAGATATTCGCAACCTTTCACTGATTCCACTGCACCCCCTTCCCAGCATCTGTACTTCTAACCAAAAGAGGATTTTTCTTGGTTGGCCAATACTCTGCTGATTTGTACTCAATGAAACTGAACAGGAGTGATCAGCTCCTGATCTCTGTCTAGACCCCAGTCTATTATCTCCCCACAAAAGTGGCACCTGAATATCTCTGATGTGCACAGTCTGTTGGGCTATTAGCTGTACAAGACTCCTTCCTTTGCTTTAACATATATGACCACCTGGATCGCTGGGATTTTTAGTCACATGCCACCCCGAGACGTTTCAGGGCACTGTCTGTGATGACATGTGGTCTTAGGTGAATTTATGGCTGCCAACTTCTTGGGTCAAAGAGCTAATTAAAGGGTTGAACTATTCTTTCAGGCTTGAATTTTCTCCAAAGGAACATTCCCTTGTAGCACCTCTTTAAAGCTCAGAGGCCCTGAATTCAGGCAAAAGTTTGAACTGGTGGAATCAGGAGTGGCAGGTTGGTTGGGAAGGTAGGAAAAATGGGTGGCAGCAGAGGAAAGGGGAGGGAACATCTTCATCAACAAGCCCCAACCTCCAAAAGCTGGTGCAAACCAAAGATTGAGCATGGCCAGAGAAAGCTGGGGATGCGCTGGATCTAGAGGCTGCTCAGGAGTCCTCACAACTACTTGGGGCAGTCCTCCTTGGCAAAAACCTTATAGTCTGGCATTCACAAATGACTGCCTGCCCTCCCTCAGGGAGAATACCTTAACTGGGGAACAGGGAACCATGCAAAATACATCTTCCTGCCTCAGCCTGGGTAAATCATGCCCACGTCAGTTGTCAATTTAAAGTTCTTTCAGAAAGAGTGCAGGTGCCCTGACTATGCTAAAGAGAAGGGAATGGGGTGGGGGGGGGGGGGGGG
>NW_005842064.1:1103330-1106052 GCF_000455745.1 Alligator sinensis | reverse complement strand
GGGGGGGGAAAGAGGCATCAGTCCCCAATAGGGTCATGCAACATTCCCTGACCATTAGAAAAGAGGTCTTCACCCTCCAGCTTTCAGCAGTCATCTGCTGCTCCAACAGATATTGAATTTCCATGCACAAACATTCTAGTGATAATTTTCAAGTGCTGGCAGGATAAAGCCAGCTGGAGTGGTGCTTTACCATCCCCCTCTGGCCACCGAGCCTGTGCTGGATTTAGCTGCAGAAGCTGCTTAGAGTCCTGTGGCTTTATCCCTTCACAAAGTCAGATTCCTTGCTAGCCTCCCTCTTATTTCCAAAAAAAAGCCTTCCCATTTTCCCCTGCAGAATTTCATCTATTCTTTTACAAAGGTACTCTAGTGAGGACGCACTGCAGTCCACAGCCCCAGCTCCTGCCCAATGGCTCATCCTGCTAATACTTAACCATCAAAAAAACAGAAGCGCAGGGAAGCTGGATTAGCTCTGGATATTCACTTACCTTAGTCATGTCATGGGGATCGGGCACAACGAACATTCCAGGGGGCGGCTCCTTATAAATGGACATGATATCCCTGAACACAAGGAAACAAGAATTAGCCAATACCTCCCTCAGCATCCCTCACTCCTAGGAAAATAACATTCATTACAGAAAAAGACTTATGTATCTAAGAGCATGTATGAGAGAGAGAAAACACATGCCACCACAACATAATACGTCAGAAATATTTTAAAAAGGAAACAATGAAAATGGACTGTGGGGAAAGGGGGCAGGGGGTTGTGCTGTTTCACTGTTTTCTGGCTGAACTCTTTCTGCCTACTTGAAAGAATAACTGTGCAAGATACAGCGTGCTCACAGGCTCTCCCTATATTAAAAAATAGAGCTGTAATCAGATACGACTCAGTACAGCTTAGGAACATAGAGATGGAGTGCAAGCACCATCACAGCCAAAGAGCTCCTCCCAGTGTCAACGAGAGTCAAATCAAACTACTGGTGGAGTTTTTGTTTTGTTTCTAAAACAGCCTTCCTTTTTGTAAAAAGAATTGAGTTTAGCTGGAGTTTCATTAGTAAGAATGAGTGGGTGAGACAATTAGGAAGCGAGGAAAGAACCTTGTTTTCCTGCAAAGCCAGTGCTTTCAGTCACTTGGATCAGAAGCCACCCAGAGACTTTGTATCACTTTCTGAAGAAGGTAAACAGAGGTCTCCGAGGTGGTAGAACATGGATGTTCGCATAATCTGGCAAGCGGCGATATTTGTGATAAGAGCAAAGGAGTAACCTATTGAAATAATGCCAGGATTTCTAACAATGTAAGAACATATTGCTCGTTATTCTGGAGGTTATCAGCATGTCAGATCTATTGTTAACAATTTTTTTTATGCGTAGCCTCTAACACTGCACAGTTAGACAGAGAGCAGCCCAAGTGCAATAGGCTCTAGGCAGGAAATGAAAGAACAAGGGTAGGGACAGGCTAAGATCTAATACCTTATAAAGTTCAGTCAGCCCCTCCACTGGGAACAAGAGAGAAAGCTCTCCCCACACCCTTCTGCCTCTGACATTTTAACCCAAAGCTCCCAAATTGTATTGATGCTGGATTTTGAATTGATAAACAGCTGTTGGGTAGATAAATGAGGAGCAGAAAGGCGGCAGTTTTTGGTCAAGCAGGGAGAGAGCTCCAAGTCAAAACACGCAACAGAGTCTTGAGACCAGAACTGCTCCTTTGTGTCAGCATCACCATTAACCTCTGATCAGTCACCTTGCCTGGCTATCATGCACCTGTAAAACACGGGCGCCCAGTTGTGAAACTCTGCATCCGTAAAAGGACATTGAAATCTTTCTGGAAGGGAGGAGGAAAGGCAGCATTATTCCAGGCAGCAAAAAAAAAAAAAAATTCTGAATCATTGGTAGCAATGAGAGGGGTTAAACCAGGTGGAGAGGGCACAAGATTGTCTATTAATCCTTCTTTCAGATGAAGGAAGTGTGGTTGCTGCAGTAACCAGTGGGGGAGTTTTGCCAGAAATTGCTGACCCCGGTGTGCCTGGCCAAACTCCGGGAAGAGAACAGCATAGTTTATTACATTTCCGCAGACATTTCAAGTTGCTAAGGGATGCTTCGCTTCCTGTGGCACGCAGCATTGCAGCCTGCAAAACAGCTGCCTTGCCCTAGAGGTAGGTATACCCTCAGCCACAGTTGTACAGCTTGCAAAGCGCTTAGCGAGCCTTCCGGATGCAAAGTGCTTTATAAATAGAAAGTAGCATTAGTATGCCGGCTCTAGAGCACCAGCAGGGAACCAAGGAGAGCCGACTGTCAATGAGGCCAGAGGGAATACAGAGCGCCGAGGCACAGCGAGCGTCTGAATGCAGGCAAATCCGCCCGGGCCTGGAGAAACTGCCGTCTTTGCCAGCAGGGTTGGCCGGGGTTAAGAATACTAAGGCGAGGAGCCAGGCTGCCCTGGGAAAGGTTAAGGGTTAACAGATGAAGAAACACACCCAGGACCCTGGGACACGACTCAAGTGGCAGCTTCAGGGCAGAGTCCAGGACAACACAAGGATGACACATGCCGAGCAGGGGGAGGTGGGTATTAGCCTCCTCCCCACACCGGGCAAACGGCCTCCCCAGCACATGCAGCCCGAGACCCAGCAGCGACACTGGAGCAGATGCCTTGGCCTCGAAGCGCTGCGGGGAAGAGCAGGCCTGGCAGGGTGGTGGGGAGGCTGCACCCAGGGGCCGGGGCCGGCTG
>NW_005842064.1:1078473-1103138 GCF_000455745.1 Alligator sinensis | reverse complement strand
CCCCGAACCCCGCCGCCGCCCACAGCTCGGCCGGGATGAACACACCGGGGCTGCTCCCGCCGCCGCCCGGCCCCGCCGCCTCCTCCACTTCCACCGCCGCCGCCGCCGGGCTCTCCGCCATTCCGCCGCCCGGCCTGGGAGAGCTCCGCTTCCGGGACTCCACACCACCGAGTCGGCCGGCCAGAGCAGCCGCCGCCCTGCTCCTCCACCACAGAATCTGGGCCAGAGTGTCCGCTGCGAGGACCCGCCCCTCGCTCTCTTCCGCCGCCACGAGCTCTCGCGGAAACCATAGAGTCCCCTCCCACCTCCAGAGCGTCGCCATTCGGCTGACCCACCATAGAGTCCTCCCTCAGAGCGGCCGTTCGGCCAACTAGGGGTCCACCATAGAGTCCTCTCACACCAGAGCGTCCACCCAACCCAATGAGATGCTTCCCTCCACCCCGAAGCGAGTGTCTCTTCGCACCAGAGTGTCGCCTCGCTCAGTACAATGACGGCCCATTTGACCTCCCAGCTAGTCCATCACCCGCTAGAAGCTCCCCGTGTTGGGTCCTTGAGGCACGACCTGGGGCCTGGTGACAGGCTCCTTGCAGCGAGGCCACTGCCCAGGCGTCATGGCCTGCCCCAGCTGGGATGCCAGGCTTAGGGTGCACAGCAGCACAAAACCTCTTTACAGCAGGGTGCAGTGACTCCAGGCCATGCTTCTACTGCTGGCCTCAAGTGGCACGCCGGCACCCTTTCCCCTGCACTGTGGCAGACAGCCATTGCCTTTGAGAGAGGACATGCCTCTCTTAATCCCTTTATATTAGTCCACCAAAGATGAATGAATAAAGAAAAGCTTCTCAGAAATCTGAAGCATGGGCAACTTCAGTTTGCAGTACCGGACAATGGAGGCTCAGGACTTAAGTCAACTGCCCATGAGGTCACACAGCACAACTCTGGCAAAGCTTGCACTACAGCAGATCTCTTGAATATATATTGACAACATTTCATGGAAGCAGGATATCGGCTGCCATGGTTCCCCTGCGGCAGGTTAGGTTGTTAGGTATGTGTTGTATCAGGGTTGATGGTAGTCTTATGTAGAGTTCAGAACATGGATTGCAGAGGATGGTTTGGATAGGCATGATCCTGCCTGAGGCAGGGGGTTGGACTAAAGGGCCTCTGGAGGACCCTTCGAGCCCTGTTTTTCTGATTCTATGAAGTTTTGTGCCAGGCCCTGCTAGAATGTAGCCATTTCCTTCTATGAAACCAACCTAGACATCAAGCCCAGACTATCTCAAGTGTCTATCTTTTGCAACTTCATGATTGTATAATGGGAGGAAAGAGGGTATTTAGTCCTATCCTCCCATAACACAATCACAAAGCTGTAACCACCTCACAATTCCTTAGTCCTAATTCAAGGTCACATTTTATTTTCTCAGGATGCAGAAACAAAAAATAGTGATGTAGAGAAGTGTTTCTGAAGCTGGTATATATAGACACTTGGGTGGTATGTAATGCCCTTTGAGACAGCATGTTAGAGGAAGGAACAGGAAAGCAGAAGGAAAAGGGATACAACAGTACAGAAAAAACAGAAACAGTTAAGAACAACTTTACAATATCTTAGATCCTGGAGAAGTAAGAGCATGGGTGTAGTGATATGAAGTATTACACTTCTTTATTTTCCATAATAGAATCAGAGAAGTATACAGCAACATAAACTTAAAACAGGGTATGAACCCCGACCTCCCCCCTCACCCCCCAAAAAAAGTTTGAAAAAATAGTTACTAGCCCCAACTTAGTGAGGCAAGTTGAACTTAAATTTGGGGATTCACAGTGGCTAGGCAAAGCCAAAGCACATTCTCCAACTGCTCAAGTCTAAGAGAAGGTGTTATTCACAGAGACAATACCAACTAGCAATTAACGCTCTCACTTACTGTCAAGTCATGTGCAGTGGCTATTGTCCACATTAAACGATCAAAGATAAAGGTGCTTCTCTGTGTTTTGTACGTTCTATATATACTTTTAGGGCTCCTGGTATGTGGCTATGGTAGATCTTGAAGAATACACTTATCCCTCCCCACCAGCCCTGGTATGTAGGTGCCTAGTGTCACCTTGGAATTTGAATTTCAAACAGACAATATCATACAATCCGATCAGCTGCTGGGGGATTCCAGCCCACATTTCAGCTCTTCTGGAGTCACTAACAGCTTGCACTCCCTCGTAGACATATCCAGCCTGTGAGTGAATAACCATACAAAGCACATAAAAAGAATGACTTCCATTTGTTTTTATCAATACAAAGGAAGGCTTAGGATCTGGCTAAGATTCTGACGCACATTAAACTTTACATGAAATTTGCCATCGCATTTCACATTAAGCTTTGGGCTTAGGTGGATCCTCTGTGGTAAGTATATATTTAAGGGGTAATTAAGATGTAAATCTCATCACAACCATAAGCATCACCCTAAGAAAGTCCCTTCCCTATTTCAGCCCCACTTTCATAGTATTGACTACAGTGCCTGTTGCACTTTGGGGCAGTGTTAAGAATTTAAAGTGAAGGAGGCAACTGTGGAAGCAGACAAACATTCTAGTGGTTTCATTTGTTGCAGGCAGCTAGCTTCTTCACACTTAGACTCAAGCTATTATTTTTACTGATTGGAAGGTGAAGAAAACATGCCAATACATTAAAGAGATGCAATGATCTGTCTGGCTGTTGGCAGGGAAAATAGGACTGACCTTCTGAATGTACACTGCTGTAACTGGCTGGCAAGGTACATGGAAACATCCAAACACCAAGTGTGAGGAGGACTTCAGCAGCACGTTAATACCACTCCCATCTTCCCACACCCAAGAGAAACAGGGTTAGCCTAAAAGCTGCTTGGTTTATGCAGGATGGTGATAGAGTCTGCCAGGCTTTTTCCCTTTATTTTTAGTATCAGTCAGATGCGATTTCTTGAGGTTAAAAAAAAAATCATCATTTCTAAGCCACTCAAAGCCTTTTCTTCCAATATTAAGAGGCAGTTTGATCATGTTTCCTTTGTGGAGATCCCCTCCAAGGCAACATCCTCAAAAAAGGGCTCAGCATCCTTCTGTCTTAGGATCGTGCATGAAAACTCCTTTCCCCATGCTTTCCTCCAAGAAAATAGTGTGGTTTTTGCCCTAGCTGCACATTCCTAGCACAATCGTATGTCTCATAAGCATAAAATACTAGGTTTGTGTAAAATAGACTTATTAGCTCTAAAATAAGGCTTGGTTTAACTGACCTAATACAGCTGTTGCCTAGGTAACATGCAACAGCCAAGTCTAGCTATAGTGCAGTATGACATATACACAGTAGAACCAACTACACAGCAGAAATGCACTGAAGTGTCTACATACTTGTGCCTAGAACTGTACATAGTTAGGAGCATATCATTTTCCCCCCCCCCCCCCATCTTCCTTTAAAGTTTAGAGCATATCCTTTTTCCCCCCCCCCCCCATCTTCCTTTAACACACACAAAAGAATCTCATTCAACTGCTTTAAGAGAAAGCTAGTAGTTTTTGGAAGGGTATTTTTATTTCTTCTAAGTGTTGTTACTCTATTCATTGCATTGGGGTTCTCAGAGTGGTAACAGTAGTTAGGAAGCACTGCAGTTATCATTATAGTCCTTTACAAATGCATGCAGCAGGAAAGGTCACAGCCAGATTCAAAGGCTTTTGAATACCAACTACTGCCTTAGATCATTATTTATAGGTTAGATCACCCAGACATATCTGCTGCAAAAAGGAAACAGAAAAAGTTCATTGATAACACCCTGCACAAATTAGGGCTGCACATCAGCCTCTACCCAGCATGGGGGAAGGCTGGCTACTGACAGCCATTTTTAAAATTTGACCTTGAATCCACCCATCTCTCTCAAATGGGGCATCCACATGAGTGCACTCTTGCTTCTTCAATTGGTTCACAGGTATTGTACCCATCCAAGTTCCACTAATACTAACACACCTAAACGGTAGCCTCTATGTACCATCTTCCAGATTTATAAGAAAAGCATGATAGAATAAAGGGAGACAGCAATGCCTCATGTCAATTTAAGCACCATTATCTGCTGTAGTATGGCAATGAAAAGGTAGATTTGCACAAGAACCATTCTATTTGGGAGTGTAAACAGCACTAATGGTTCTTTCTTCATGCTCTTATCATGGGATGATACTGCAGGATCAAATCAGCAAGCCATCCTCACTGGACTTGCAGCCAGTTTACAATAGCTACTTTTCTCCCTTACCCCACATAGGTGCAGTTCTGTTTCACCTTTAGATACTTCTATATGCTAGCAGATTCTTTCATCTTAAAAATGTACATTATTTTAACTCAAAAAGACCCACAGAATTTCATCTTGTATTAAATATACCAGAGGCTTAATCCCCAACTGTCTCTCTGGCACTGGAAAAGAATGCAAGGAAGGAACCATCCAAAGTCATTTTGTTTAGAGAAAGATTTTGTTTAATCATAAGTCTGGAACCCTCTGATAAAGGAGGTGGATTCAAACTGTAGAGGACACAGAGCCACAATCAGGCTCAGAAGCTGTCACATAGCAAACAGGATGAGGAATGCCACCATCAAACAGAAGAGCCCCATAGCCTCAGACAGGGCAAAACCCAGAATGGCATAAGAGAAAAGTTGCTGCTTGAGAGATGGATTCCTGTAAAAGATACAAGAAGAAATTGATAAGTGTGTGTGGGAGTGCAGGAAGTCACATAAACACATGCATAAAACAATGTAGCTATTCCACAAAAAGCTGAGGATGGCCACACACAAGGAAGAGATTCAACTGCACTTAAGCCTTAGGAAGACAGAAGACCATAAACAGTGGGCATTGAATGGAAACATAGCAAGGTCCAGCATAGCGCACACAAGAATGAAGCTGAGAGAAGAAAGAGAGAAAGATGCAAGACATTTCCTTAACTTGTTTCTGGTCAATCCACTAAAAAGCTAAGACCTTTAAAGGCTTGTCCCTAACTGAATCACTACTGTACTGGGCAGCAATCCTCAAGCATTATTGGACCACTTCCTCTGCCAGCAGGTCAAGTTCTGCAGAGTTATCAGAAGTACTTAGAAATAGTGAAGAAATGACATTTCTCTTTACTTCTCCTCCAAAACTACTATGTATGTGCAGTCCATCCCACCTCACTCTCCATCCTACATGTGGTTTCATTTCACAAATGGACAAAGTGATTCCTTAGCACTTATCAATGAGTTGAGTAATTAACTTGCTATGGTACGCAGATGAGTGAGTAGCACTATGCAGTCTGAGACCCTCTTTAAGTGGCCCCTTTCTCCTCACTTTTCTACGCAAGTGTCCCAGGAAAGCCTCCTAGACCGAGCATAAGGGAAACACAGGGGTGGGGGTAAGAATCTACTACAGACCACTTTAAAAAAAAAAAAAAAAAGCCAAACTAAAATAGAGTAAATATTTTACTTACCTGGCATAGCCAATGATCAAGCTGCCAAACACGGTTCCAATACCTGCTCCTGAGCCAGCCACTCCGACTGTGGCAGCACCAGCACCAATGAACTTAGCAGCAGTATCAATATCCCTGGAAATGGTGCTGGTTTGGAACTCCCGGCAGGCCAGCTGTAGATGGGAAGCACCAGAGGGCTGGGGGAGGTAGGAGAAGCCCAAGCGTGATGCAGTTGTAGTTCAATGCATTTAACAAAGGTCTGTTTCCATTCTAGCCCCTATTGTAGGCACAGCAAAGGCACCAAAATATGCTGAGCTGAAAGAGCGTGCTGGATGTTTTATAGAGTACCACCAAATTATGAACCATTGCTAGCTAATGTACAGACAAACTGTAAGTCTATATGTTGACATTAACAACAATTCAAGCTAATAATTTGCATTAGTTATGAAAGACTCCAAGACATCATTTCCACTGCCCAAACACATATGCACCAAACTAGTGATACAGACTAAAACTAGCCCAGACAAGGAAGCGTTTCATTGCAAAGTTTTCTAAGGAGAGACCCCTGCTACAGCAAGTAAGAACCATCCTGCCTTACCTGTACCGTCTGAATCTCAGGCCTGCTGAATACAGACACAGAAACTGGCCTGGCCAGAGCCCTGGAACAGCAGCGGAACTGAAGTGGAAGACAGACATTCAACCCACGATGAGAAACCTCCATGTTCCTCAGAGAGGAAGGCAGTTCACAATGTATGCAAGAGCAGCCATTTGTTTATCAGATGTCCTTGAACAGGTTGCAAGTGAAACAAGAGAGCTGAAGTCTCTCACTAACTCGACTAATGCATCTGCTTTTCAGTTTCAAGGACTTAACCCAGCTGATTAATACCTCTAATCTACGGCCAGATGCTACTTCAGGACGACATGCCACCATCACCTACTTTGAAGGGGCTCCTATCCAGGAATAAAACCTCTGGAAAAAGGAGGTAGTGTTACCTGCTCTCATTCATGGCACGTAGGCACCTTGTCTCACCCACCCCAGTTCTGCTTGACAGCAGAATCATAGAAAATGAGGGTTGGAAGGGACTTCAGGAGGTCATCCAGTCCAACCTCCTGCTCAAAACAGGTCCAGCCCCAACTAAATTATCCCAACCAAATCTTTGTCTAGCCAGGTCTGAAGAAACTCCAAGGACAGAATCCACCGCCTCTTTAGGTAACCCCAGCAGGAGCAAAAGACACCCTGCCTCCCCACTCCCCAAACACCAAGGGTGACCTTGCTCCCCCAGCCTCAGGCCTGCGGCTCTCCAGCAAAGCCCGCCTTCCCATGAAAAGCAGGGGAACGCGGACAGCACCGCCCACCCCTGCCACCGCGGCCGGGCACTGCTTACCAGCGCCGGAGAGGCGAGGAGAGCCACGGGGGTCTGCATCTTCGCGGGCCTGGGGAGAACAAAGCGGAGCAAACCTAAGCAAAGGTGGGGAGGCGCGATGCCAGGATCCACGGCTCTGAGCAGCTGGAGGGGGACACCCAGGCCTCCCCACTTCCCCAGTCCTGCAGCCCAGGGACGCGCAGCTCCAGCCCCGGCGTGGGGCGGGGCGAGAAGGACACGCGGGACCGGCGGCCGCTCACCGGCAGGCAGCGCCTGAGCTGGAGCTAAAGCTGGAACTGCGGCGCCCGCGACAGGCAGACTAGGGCCCACCCCCACCGCTCACCTTGCCATGTACCTCCGCGTCCTCCACGCTCATTGGCTGGCGCGAAGTGGCGCGCCCGCCGCCCGCCCCCCCGCCGCATTGACTCCTGGGAGCCGGCCGGCTGTCCCCCATTGGCTCCCACGGAGCAGTCCCCGCCTCCCACATCCGGGACCTTGATCTCGAATGAGAGGGGTGAGGGAGGAGGAAAAGGACGTGAGCACCTCCCCGCGTTCTGATTGGAGGGATGGTGGCCCCCTCTTGGTCTCTGATTGGCTGTCTGCCCGGCGGTCGTGTGCAGGAGCATACAGCCGGCCCAAACAGGGATAGCTAGAGCGGCCGTTCCGCCTCACCTCTCGGGTGGTAGGGCTCGTTATGGAACGCAACATGGCGGCCGAGGGGCTCCTTGGTGGGGAGGTCACGTGATGGTGGCGTCACCCAGGGTTTTGCGACTGAAGGGGCGGGGTTGAGGGGCTCACCCGTTCCGTCACGCGGGAGCTCCCCCGGGTTGGGTCCGGAGCGCGGATCCCGCCGGCGGCTGCTCCACTTGCAGATCGCGGGCCCCCGGGGTCGGGGGCTCGGCTCCCCGCCGGATTCCAGCCCCTTGCGCTGCTGCCGGTGCTGCGGAGCCGAGCCTCTGTTTATCATCCTGTTGGCTTGGTGCTTGCTTTGCCCCCCCCCGAGCTGTGTCCAGCTTCCCTTGTGGTTTGCTGAAGCTCCGTGAATCGGATCCTTGGGAAATGGGCCCTGGGAGTTTCTCAGTCCTTCACTGAAGGATGCCCAGGTGCCTTGGATCCTCAGCAAGTCTGGGGTGTTTGAGCCCCAAAGCATTTGGGGTTAAGCAGGTGTTGACACCAAACTGAGCACGGGGTTGTAAACAGCGAACTGAAAAGCAATCATTTTTCACTCCCGGGGGTTTGCAATGTCAGCATTCTGCAAAGTTCTCCTGTACTTTGGAATCGTAGGCCAAGAAGCACTTCCAAATACTTCCCTCATATGATCACATGGAAAAAAACCAGCCCCCCCCCCTTTTTTTGTCCCCCCATCATATAACTTTTTGTTTTAAAAAACAGACTAGTTTAAACTCAATGTTTTTCTGTTCTACTAATACACCTGTTTAAACACCTGGGGGGAAAAAAAACAGCCAAAAGAAATATTCTCTGTGCAGCAACCTCAATAGGTTTATGGAGAGCTGAAGGGAAATCTTCAGGCAGCCCTGTATGTAAAGTCCCACAGAGGGATGTACACTGCCATGGGGAATGTGCCTTTCCAGAGAGGATGCCCTTGGGATGCACTTAACACAATGTGCAGAAATCTGGTAGTAGGACTCTGTGGCTAATGTTATGTGAAATGGAGCCTCTGACTGACTGACTGGCTAGCAATGTGTGAGCAACTAGCTGCTTCCACAATTGTTGTTCTGGCCCTCTTCCAAATATGTGCCTCTGTTTTTTGGATGGGAAATGCACCATCCCAGTTCTCAGAACTAAAGCCTGAGAAAATTTCTAAACCATATCTGCATATTCCTTAGAAACCCCCAAGAAAGGCGAATCTCAAATTTACTGATACTTCTAAGGTGAAAACAAAAGTCAACAGAAGCTTTTTTAAAGACAGAATGGTCTAGTTCCTGCAGACACAAGTTAATGGAGACACTGTCAAAGGCCTTTCATGTCCTGCTATGAGGCCTGTTGACCTTGACCTTTTCTCTTCCTGCACTAGATTGCCAAAAGGAAATGGCCCAGTTACAGGAGAAAGATCTGGGAAGGTTCATTACTATCTATGCTCAACCATCACAGCATGATAATGAAAGAGAGGAGAGGAGTCAAGATTCTGCATATAGATATAAAACACCTCTGCCCCTGGAGCAGTTTCTCCCCACTCAGTACCATATTTGATATGAACTAAAATCAGGCATCTGTCTGTCAATCCAGAGACTCACCAGCAGGTGGAGTCAGCTACCTAAACTACAAGAGTGCTATCTCCACCCTTCCAACGGAATGAGGAGTCCTCTCAGGGCTCTCTCCCTTCTCCTGGCATCTATTGATCCAGGAAGTGTCCTTGTACTAATGATTCCAAAGCAATGAACACTGCACAAGTTTGCTAATGCAAGAATGCAGGCTTTATGAGCCCCTACACTTTGGAGATCCATGCTCATTCCACCATGTGTTTGAGAGAAAGGCCTCTGGGCCAATCCTACAGAGGATACCGTCTTCCTTCTCATACTATGTCACTTGTCATCAAATCCTTTTGCTTTTCCCTCAGTTTTTTGTTAAATTCCCTACCTCCCCTTTCCAGGCTCTGAAATGTAGTCATCAGCAAGTCTGGTCTTTGTTTTTTTGGGCAAGTTGAACCAATTTGCTCCTGGCTTCATCAATCAATAAGTACAACAGGGTATCAATCAGCCTTCTCCATGGTTTGTTCCTTCTCATTCCAGTGTATCCTCCCCACTTTGTCTTAGCTTCATCCACTTGCAGTGTTCTGCCTTTACATTCCGTTCCCTATGCTTTGAACAGCTTCAATATTGCCAATCCCAAGCTTCAATACAGGCAGTCCTCGACTTAAGACGTTTTGAGTTACAACAAATGGCACTTATGGTGTTTATAAATTGACACCCTGTTTCAACTTTCTGACGTCAGTTTTGACTTTACGGCGTTTGATCTGATGTGATGCCACGCCAGCGAACAAGTTTGCTGTGTCACCCATCTTCCTGGAGAACATCTGTCCAAACTTCCTTGGACACTTCCTTTAAGAAAGCAGACAAGACTCCAGAAAAACCTACAGCCAAGACTCCTGAGAAGACTCCAACCAAAAACCCTTCAAAAAGTCTGACCAAGAGCCCTTCAAAAAGTCTAGCAAAGTCACCTCAAAGAAGTCCTTCCAAATCAATATGACTGCTATTTACAATATAAATACATTAATGTAGCTATATTACTCATCCATTGGCGATGTGTAGGGGATGCACGCAGGTGCACATGCACCCCCTGAGATTGGTCACCGCCGCTGCCAGCAGCATGTGCGGGCAGTCACTGTTCACCACTCCCCCTGCCCCCACTGCTAAGGTGGCTAGCAGTGTCTCTGGGTGGTTGCCAATCACCACTCAGCGCTTGCCACACCCATCCTCCCCACTGCCCCCAACCCCTCCACAGCCGCCTGCAGGCGACCCCCCCTCCCCGCTGCCGACACCACTGCTGGCAGGCAGTCGCCGTGCCCCCCCAGCCTCGGAAGGCTCAAGGCATTCATGTAAAACTCATCTATAATTGATTGAGTACAAAATTTTGAGTTGTTTTTGGTGAAAATGGGGTATCGGACCCCATTTATAATATTTATAATAATTTATAATATATAATAATTTATAATATTGTTCCTATGGGAAAATTGGTTCTGAGTTACAATGTTTCCACTTAAGATGTGGTTTTCAGGAACCAATTGTGTCCTAAATCCAAGGATTGCCTGTATTGCCAATCCCAAACATTCTCTCTCTCTCTCTCTCTCTCTCTCTCTCTCTCTCTCTCTCACACACACACACACACACACACACACACACACACACACACACACACACACACACACACGAGAGTCAAACCCAGGACAGTCAGGGCAGGCTTTAAAGCTATAACATTATAAAATGATCTATTTTTTGGTTTGCATTTTGTTTTCTCTTTCTTTTTAAGGCTTTAAGGTTCACCTTCCCAAGCTTCCTCCACAGTTAAAGCTAGAATCTTTTGTTTAAAAAGAAAAAAGCAAGGGAGAGTCTCCTGTCATCACCTGACCCCAGGAACCAGACAGCATGAGAGAAGTTTCCCCATACCCCAATCACTTTACCAGGGCTGTATGTCTCCTCTCACCTCCTTGAAGATGGGGGTGGGCTATCTCTCCTTCAGTGCACAAGATGTGAGAAAAAGAGGGAAGGATGTGGATCTCGCTTCAGTTTCAGAGGTATGATGTCATGGATGAGTACAGGTATGTTGGCCTGGATCAGTACCCGGGGTGTGATGTCGCTGGTCAGTATCAGAGGTATGATCTCACGGGTCAGTATGGAGTATGATGCCATGGATCCTTTTGGTGCCTGCAACTGGTCCCCAGCTTCTTCCAACGTACCCGAGCTTTTTGCGTGTCTTCCTAAGGATCACCAGCATCTCCCTTCTTCCAGGAACTTGTAAGCATCCCTCAGCCTCCCTGGGTGATGCAGACACTGTTTCCACACGGGCTCTCGGCGTGTGCGCGCTGGGGAGATGATGACTCCTCTCCTCCGGCGCAAGCTGGGAGCGCCTTCAGTCCCCTGGGAACTACAACTCCCAGCATCCCCCGCGGGGGCGGTGCCCTCCAAAATGTTCCGGGTGGGACGGAGGGGGCGGGGCGCAGGGTTCCGCCCTTCCTCGGCTCCTCCTCCTCAGTCGCAGTCCGAGAGGCTTCGAGCTGTCTCCTTTGGTGAGTGAGTCTCCAGAGGAGATTGGCTTCGCTGTCGCGGGGGGTGGTGCCTGGCCTCCTTTAGGAGGCGGTGGTGTGTGTGTGTCGCGGGGGAGCGGTTTTGGGGGAGCACCGGGGAGCTGTCGCTGCTTTTGTTTCTGGGTCCTGAACACTTTCACTTTCACTTCCTTAATGAGGGGCACATGGTGATGGAGGAGAATGTCCCACTCGGGGACCCGGAGTCCATGGCTTGGGTGGGGGGGTAACCCCCCTTCCCCCACACGCTTAACGGGATGGAGGGAAAGAAGGGGGGATGGGGATAGCAGGCCTGATGCTCAGGGTGTTGCTTCCAGGAGGACCCTGCTTTGCAAATGTGCCCCCTGCAGAGTGTTGCTATGGGGTGTTGCCCCCCAGCCTGATGCCACGGTCTGCCCCCACATCCCTTCAGTTGTCTCACCTTTTCCTCATCCTCCTTTGCCAGCCCCTCTGCTTGCTCCTGCTCTCCCATGATCCATCCTCCAACCCCCCTGCCTCCAACCCTGCTGAAAGAGCTGGGTCTTGCACTTGGATCTCCCTCCCTCATGGTTCTGGAGCTGTTCCCCTTTTGCCTCCAGGCACAGGTGACTCAGGCACACATGCCCCACGCCACCCTGAGATTGACCTCTGACTCAGTACCGCTCAGGATGGGGCAGTTTTTTTGCTGCACTGGCTGGCGGCGTGTTGGGGGGGGGCACTAAGCTGCGGCACAGAAGTATAGGACTGGATATGGGGCTCTTGGCCTGCCCCTGGGCCCACCCACAAATTGTGCCCCCCCAGACTCAGGAGGCACCAGTCACCCCTGCCTCCAGGGATCTCACGCCGACGCCTTTTGACCTTCCATTGCCTCTGCTGCACCACGTCCTGGCCCCACAGCATGCTGCTAGGAGGGCGGCGAGGCAAGGTGTCACTAAGCATGGTGCCAGTGCAACTTCCTGCTGGTTGAACTGGGTGAATTCAGTCAAGTGGCAATTCTGCAGTCCTTGCCTCCAGTTGGCATTGAGGGGTTTGGGTGGAGGGATGTATACGCATGGGCTGACTAAACAACAGAGCTCGAAAGCGGGGTACAAAACAAAGGTCCCTGTAGATAAGATAAGCACCTCTCTGCTATGATTATTAATTCTAGAATATGGGAACATCTGACAACACTGACAGGCAACACACTTCAAACAGATATAAGGAAATAAGATTTCATTTTTTAAATACACAATCAACTTGGGGAACTCATTGGCACAAGCTGCTACTGAGATCAAGAATTTAGCAGGATTCCAAAGATGACAGCTCACTTACATAAAAAAAACAACTATTGTTACATTAGGTAGGAAAAATATGAGTGATATAATTTCCCTGCTTCATGGTATAAATCGCATGCTAATGCCTGGGATTAGGAAGAAATTTCCCAGATGGCAGTTTAGTTCATAATTGTCCATAACGGAGTTTCTCAATAGTCTGCGTGAAGCATCTGATATTGGTGACTATCAGAAACCAGATGGGCCATTGGTCTGCTGTTGCATGGTATTTCCTATGAGTGCTGGAAAGGAGGAAGTGTTAGTGGCTGAGCTGAACAAAATGGGTCTTGAGGGATTTGAAGGAGAATTAAGTTGCCTAGCACCCAGGATTAGGGAAATATGGGTTGATATGGAAAAGGCTTTAAGCTGCTTATGGGGAAAGGAGACCAGGTGCATGTTGTGTGGCAGACTGGAGTTCAATGGGCCCAATCCATCATTTCCCAACAGAGGGCATGCTGGGGCTGAACCAGGCTAACCCTAAGCATCCCAAGCTGTTGCAACATCTATAAGGGTTTAACAGCATATGTGTGTTAGTAAAAGAGGGAAGGGCAGAGGAGTTAAATCTGCGCCCCCCCCCCCCCTTGCATCGGCATGTATTTGGCTGCATGAGCAGGGGCGTAATGAAGGGCATGTGGGGGGATAGTAGTGAAATAGTGCTGGGGTAGCGGTATGAGTAGCTTTGATAGTGACAAGGAGGACAGGGAATATGAAGTGAAAGGAGAATGTGTAGGATTCAAGTGGAAGAAAGGGAAGATGACACTGTGGGAGCAGCAAGTAATGAAATAAAATAAATAAATTGTCCCTCATTGTTAGCCAGAAGCCAGACACTGAAGAACTGCTGCTACCCCTGCTGGCAAAGGAGTGTTTCTGGTTGAGCTTTTTGTTTCTCTCTGTCCCTTGAGCCATCCAGCAAACCTTTTTTGATGATAACCCTTCTTTATTAATAACCGTTGACAATAAATAATGGATCATCTGTCAGAAGAGAGAGTAGAGAGAAAGGGACTGATGTATCTGAATGGTATTATAAAACAGAAATCATTGATTTGGAGACTCTAATGACAAAGGGAAATGTAGTGGGCTTGAAGGTCACAGCAATGGTACTTCCATTGCTTCTTTTCATTCAGGGATCTCAGAGGGCTTTACAAAGCTTTTGGACATCAGAGGGGATGAGAGGGATGTGCCAGGCACTGAATTTATGGATAGGATGATTTTTTTCTTTCCCTCTGGTTCTGACTTCTCTGCTTATCACTCTGCTATATTTATTGATTGGTAACCACTGGCCTAACAGTTTCACTTTTTCAGCTATTCTCCCTACTAGGCAAAGGGACCTATGAAAGGCAGATTTGGGAGCTTGTATAAACTTTCCCCTTACCTTTGTTTGGATACTGATATGGCCCCTGGATAAGATTTTGTCTTGCAACAAGATATTGAGTCACAACAATATTAACTGACTCCCAAAGTTGTACAGAAGCCTATTGCAGGAAGAGGAATTGAATCCTGACCCCTGGACCCCAAACCAGTGCATCCCCGTCCTAAGCTTGAATCTGATTTCTTGCTGTTTACTAGATTCCCAGTGATTCCTGAATGAGAACATTCCTGAAGGACCCAACTCTCCTCAAATAACTGTTTTGTTGACTAGAACCTACAAGGAGCAAGGTCAGTTATAGCCTTTCTATCTGTGACTTGGCAAGCAGCATCTAAGGCTTCATTCATAGTTAGCAGATGGGTAACAGATGAGAACTATCTTAGTCTCTTCGATCCTTATATAATAGAACCAAAAATGGCCTCTTCCAAAATTAAAACAACTCCAAGTCCCAGAGGTTGGACTGCAGATAAGGGGAAGTCCATGATGGGTTATTTATTTCTCCCTTGCCGGGTGCATGGTGTAATTATACCTCATTACCTCATGGCACAGTCTGTGTGGCACTGAGTTTCTCATTAATATTGTGTAAGGTGCAACTGCCACTGATTCTTTCAGAGGCAGCAACCCCAGGCGGCTCATTTTCTCCCCTCTTTGCTGATGACTTTTAAAGAGCTCAGATAATGACTTGCAGAATTTGGGCATCACTAAAACAGCACCCATTCCTTTCCCTGCCATTATCTTTTCCTTGATTCATTGTTGCTCTATTGACAAATACTGTTATATCTATGACACAAACGACAGCTTCAAAAGAGGGTAGGGGACTAGGAATGGGGCTTTTCCTAGTTCCGTCACTGACCCGAGATACTCAGTTTTCCCTTCTGTAAAAACAAGCACCACCTGAACAGGTACTTGAACCCTGGCCAGCGATATTAAGAACCTGAAGCTCAATCAACTGAAATATACAAGTTTACAGTTTCCCTCTCTGTAAAATGGGGATAATACTGCTCATCACAGTAAAGGACTATAAAGCTTAATTTGTTAATGTTTATAAGGCACTTTCAGATCCTTGGCTGGAAGATGCAGAAAAAGGCATGGTGTGGCTAATTTCAAAACATAAGCAGGGACACATGTATTCTGCATTTAAAGAGTTTTCCCTATGCTACAGAATTGTGCTCCGGAATCTCAGCTTTCATTAAAAAAAATATTTCTGTCCCTAATGGCTGTTAAAATAAGCTCTGATTAAAAAAAATATTTCTGTCCCTAATGGCTGGTAAAATAAGCTATACATTGTTAATCAGTATAAACCAATGCTTGCATTTGCAAAGAGCCTGAACTGATGGCTTTGAGGGATATGAAATGTCCTGGTGTTCTTACCTAGGGCCTTATGGATTCTGGGATTGTATGAGCATTGAATTCGGCATCATTCCACAGCCCCGCTGAATTGGACATTTTTTCCACAGAACTCATTATTTCATTGCAGCCAGGTATTGCCATTTTATTTTCTTTCTTTGAAGTTTTGTAAGAGCTTGGGCTCAGGTCTAATGCTGATGCTGCTCTGTGACAATAACTGAGGTCGTACGGTTAGATTAAGCCAAAGTCGCTTTCTGCCTTTCTCAGGTGGCTGCTAGAGGTTTGTTGGCATTATCAAGAAAATGGCAAAGTGTTTCCCAAAGGCCTGACTAAAGCTTTCCATTTTCTAAGGTTCAATGCTGGTCTGAACTGTGGTTTGCAGAACAGTTGCTTTGTTTGTCCACACAGTCCCTGCTATTCTGGCATCTGAGTTGTTGCTTTGTACTGTGATTTAGGGCACACTGAACATGGGCAGTTCTAAGCACAACCAAGATCCCATTCTGAAATAACACTGCCAAGCATAATGCTTATTCAGGGAGCGAGAATGCCAACATCACCCAGTTAAACATGGAGACTGGGTAATAATGGAAATAAAGTAGCAGGTATCTAATCACTTCATTTGCTGTATGCAATGGAGTGTACAGAACTTGTTACAGAACTTGAGTTTAGCTCTTCCATCTTTATTGCACAGTATATGTACATTATTAGGGAGAAGTCTGTAGAAAACTGGCCGGCATAACAGATTGTGTATATATATATCTTTTACTGAATAGATTTGCAGCCTGGAATCCTACTGAATTTATCCCTGTTCCTGGATACCCGAGTAAGGATCCATAATGTCCCCCTTTTTTCATTGCTGGCCAAAAGATTGTAAGTCTAATTGTGGCCCTCCCAACAGCTATCTACACCCATGGCATTTTCAGGCTAGGCTCACTGCCCCTGGAGACTACCTGGACTCTGTGGCTGGCACTGAATGCTACTGATGTCCTTATAAGATATTGCATAAAACCAGTACTCCAATTTCTGTTCACTTCCCTTAAAACTCTTGCCCGGTCTGGAACTTTTATCTGAGAACATGACCCACCCTTATTGCAGTTCAGATCAAATGGGAGGCTCCTGCTTCTGATTCCTGGAACTGAACTGTCAAGCACTGGAAACAGGATTTTCTCAGCAAGGACTCCTCCCCTTTGGCTTTCTGCCCGAGTCTGGCTGCTGTAGAGCACTGGCAAGGCAGAGATTTTATTTCCTGTGTGTTTTGTTTCTCTCTGTCTTCAATGGTGTTTCTGTTCCTGTCAGTTTGGTTTCTGTTTTATTAACAGCTGCAGCGTCAGTAGCTTTGTGCTGCTCATTCCATATATTGTTGTGTTTTAACTTATCAGAGGGTGTTGAAAAGTTTCCTGAATAAATAAGCACATGAATGTTCTGATATTGTGTGTTGATGCTGCTACTAGGCAACCCAGTAAATGTAAAGCTGAGAGCTCTTTGACAATTTCACTACAGTGGTGTCTATTGCAAATGTTACAATAATCTCAGGATAGCAACCCTTAAGAGAAAAATGCTTCAGCCCTCCTAGCAAGTCTTTCTTCTGCACCTGCTCTTCCCTGGGATGTTTGTACAGCATGGTATCTATCTTTCTTTTGAGCTAGAAAGCTGAAGATGATCAGGAACATTATGGATCTGGGTTGCTAAATCACTGTAGTGGAACTGATCAAAAAAACCCAGGAAGGCTGCCGAATTTGCTTCATAGTGTCGTGACTGTGGTTTGTATCTGGGTGGGATGTCAGTATTCTTCAATGTCCTGGTAGAACAAGCTGTTGATTTAGTTGCAGGTCATATCTATATTAGAAGTGTTTTCCTGTGTCCCTATAGGAATACCAATTTGCTGCAGGGATGTCAAACATATAGCCAATGGGCCAGATCCAGCCCACAGTCCTGCTGTATCTGGCCTGCTGGGCTACTGGTGGGCCACCTGAAGTTGTGAGGGAGTGTGGCCTGCCACAGAATTTGGGGTGCTTTGGCCCTGCTAGCCATGGCTATCAGCTGCAAGTTTAGACCCGTCCTGCCCCCAAGACCTGCGTCACTGCTGCCAGACCTCTTGCTGCTGTCAGAACTTCTGCTACCATTGCCCCAGTGGCCACAGCAGCCATCTCCATTCCCAAGGCTGGATCTGGCCTGTGACAAGCCCCACAGTTTGAATCCAGAGTGGGGCCTGAAGTGAGTTTGACACCCCTGCTATATAAGAAAAGGGTCACTGTGTACCAGAAAAGTAAATCCAACTGCCTACTCCAGTGGAACAAGCTCTAACCACACAAGCACAGTTTTGTCAGCTGGCCCTGACAGTTTACACCCCAGGGTACTCAAGGAGCTGGCTAGCATCATAGCTCAGCCCTTGGCACAGATCTTCGAGAACTCCTGGTGCTCTGGTGAAGTGCCCAAAGATTGGAAGAAGGCCAATGTGGTGCCTATCTTCAAGAAAGGGAGGGAAGTGGATCCGGCAAACTACAGGCTCATCAGCCTGACCTCTATCCCAGGGAAGGTCTTGGAAAAGATTATCAAAGAGGGCATTCTTAACAGACTGGCTGATGGCAACATCCTGAGGGATAGCCAGCACGGGTTTGTTGTGGGTAGGTCTTGCTTGACCAATCTTATTTCCTTTTACGACCAGGTGACCTATCACCTGGACAAAGGAGAAGAGATTGATGTCGTATATCTTGACTTTAAAAAAGCCTTCAATCTGGTATCCCGTGATCACCTCTTGGCAAAACTGGATAACTGCAGCCTCAGCCCCACCATGATCTGCTGGCTGGGGAATTGGCTCCATGGTCAGACCTAGAGGGTGGTGGTTGACAGAAGCCAATTGTCGTGGTGTGCTGTGACCAGTGGGGTCCCTCAAGGCTCTGTCCTAGGGCCTATACTATTTAACATCTTCATCAATGATGTGGACATCAGCATCAGAGCGGACTGTACAAGTTTGCCGACGACACCAAACTCTGGGGTAAAGCATCCACACGTGAGGACAGGAGGGTGATCCAGGCAGACCATGACAGGCTCAGGAAATGGGCGGATGAGAACCCGATGGTGTTTAACACCGAAAAATGCAAGTTTCTCCACCTTGGGAGGAAAAACCTGCAGCATGCTTATAGGTTCGGCAGTGCCTGGCTAGCGCTACAGACGAAAGGGACTTGGGGATCATGATTGACCACAAGATGAACATGAGCCTTCAACGTGATGCTGCGTCTAGTAAAGCGAGCAAAACGCTGGCTTGCATCCATAGATGTTTCTCAAGCAAATCCCGGGACGTCATTCTCCCATTGTACTAGGCCTTGGTGAGGCCACAGCTGGAGTACTGCGTCCAGTTTTGGGCTCCACAATTCAAAAAGGATGTGGAGAAGCTTGAGAGAGTGCTGGGGACAGCCATGTGCATGATCAGGTCAGGAAAACAGACCTTATGATGAGAGGCTGAGAGCCATGGGACTCTTCAGCCTGGAAAAGCTCAGGCTCAGGGGTGATCTGGTGGCCACCTATAAGTTTATCAGGAGTGCTCATCAGAATCTGGGGGAACATCTGTTCACCAGAGCACCCCAAGGGATGACAAGGTTGAACGGTCACAAACTCTTCGACGACCGATTCTGCTGCCTTCCTGCCCCTGGGGCAGGGGGTTGGACTCGATGATCTTCTGAGGTCCCTTCCAGCCCTAACGTCTATGAAATCTATGAACTGAGTCTACATGCAAACAGCATGAAACTGGGAAGGACTGTAAACATGCCAGAGGACAGGAGAATTCAGAAGGATCTTAACAGACTGGAAAGCTGGGCTAGAGACAACAGGATGAAGTTCAGTGCTGACAAATGCAAAGTGCTACACCTAGGAAAGAATAATCAAAAGCACAAATAAGGAACGGGTGATAACTTGTTGGATGGCAGTACTACAGAGAAGGATTTTGTGGTTTTGGTGAATGATGGACTTAACATGAGACTGCAGTGTGATAAAGCTGCCAAAAAGGCAAATGCAGTTTTGGACTGTGTCAATAGGACTATTAGGTGTAAGACATGAGAGAGAATAGTGCCACTCCATTTGGTGCTTGTTAGGCCTCATCTAGAGCAGGGCTGTCCAACTGGTGGCCTATGTGCTGCATATAACCTATGAAGAATTAACATGAAGCCTGAAGGCTCCCACCCAGCCACTGCAGTCAGAGGCTCAAGGCTCCTCCTCTCTCCTCTGGCTTCTGCTTCCTGCTTCTGTGTCCCCGGGAACAGAAAAACATGGTGAGAGGGAGCTCTGGGGCAAGGACTGTGGGTCTGGGCTGGGGAAGACTTGGGGACCATATCAACAGGGTGAGGGAGGGGAGAAGGGGGGTTCCAGTTGGCTGTGCTGCCCTTATGTTTGTGTGGGGAGGAAGGGTCAAGCTGCATGTGTAACCAGAAAAGGAGCCATGCTGCGCACACATCAGGAGGAGCCAGCTGCCCATGCTGCATGCGGGACAAGAGAGGGAGCCGGCTGCCTGTGCTGCGGGGGGGGGGACCCTCAGAGGCCTTCCTTTGTGGTGTGTGGCCCATACCTTGTGCACCCAGGAGTCTGCAGTCTGTGCAGTATGCAGCCCTTTGGCACCCAGAAGTTGGACAGCCCTGACCTATTGTGTGCAGTTCTGGGCTCCACGTTTTAAAAATGGACGTGGAAAAGTTAGAGAGAGCCCAAAGACTGACCCATACAAAAAGAAGCTGAGAGAACCAAGCATTTTTAGCTTGGAGAAAAGGCAATTAAGTGGGGAGGGCTCCCTTGAAGAAGAGGGAAAACACCTTTTCTCCCTCTCTGCAGATTAAGAAACATAGCAATATCTTAAATTTACAATGTCTTGAAATTACAGCGTCTTGAAATTAGATTGGATATCAGGAAAAACCTTGTTGCTATTAGAACAATGAGGAAGTGGAATAGGCTGCCTGGGAAAATTGTGAACCCTCCATCATCGGAGGTTTTCAAAAAGGTTGGATAAGCATGGGTCAGGGGTGATTTAGGAGTAACAATGCCAAGAGCAGGCTGTGAAGAGCAACAGTTGGAAGCCCAGGAGATCCTTACACACACATTGCTCAGAGATTGTGAGAAGAGCTCTGCAGCCCAAAACAGGTCGAAATTGGAGAGGACCATGCTCAGCAGCAGGAAGTGGAGCTGCACAACTGGCTTGGATATGAAAAAAAGATTAAAGTAGCTGGGTTAAGTTTTTAGGGTGATAAGATGATAGAAAGGGGTGTTCCTGCTCTCCAGTTAGGATATGTGATCCATGAAGTTGTGCTTGTGGCCCCCAGGTTGTAGTGCTGGGTGGACAGGGTTTGGTTATCCCATGATTCTGGACTTCACTGGTTGCCACATAGGGCCAGGAAGGATTTTTTCCCCTCCTACTGCTATGAGTCTTAGGGTGTTTTTATACCATCCTTAGAAGCATTAATTATTAACTGTAGCCAAGGCGCAGGATTTTGGTTGGGGTGTGCCAATGTGCCTGGTGGGATTAAAACATTCAGAGGTTCCTGGCTAGAAGGGTCTTACTTCTCCACTCAGGACCAGAATTTTACCCCACAGTCACATCTGGCAAGGTCTATGGGGTGGGGAGTTGTCTTCCTCTGTAGTGGGGGCCATGGTCCTCTTCCTTGGATCTCTTGAATGTATTTAGTAACTACCTCCTGTCCTTGCAACGGAAGAATGTTGACAGTGTCCTTATCATCTCATCCTGTTGCTTTGCCTATGGAACTGTCTCCAACCTCTTGAGGCAGGGGATTGGACTAAGTGACCTCCTGAGATCCCTTCCAGTCCTACTTTTGTATAATTCAGGCATATGTCGACAC
The DNA here is from genome assembly GCF_000455745.1 of Alligator sinensis. Lineage (NCBI taxonomy): Eukaryota > Metazoa > Chordata > Crocodylia > Alligatoridae > Alligator > Alligator sinensis. The sequence goes on along the minus strand of NW_005842064.1, from coordinate 1,081,758 downwards.
AGCTATGTCAGTCTGGGCCCATACCCTCACCAGGAGAAGCAGTCTAGTTTGGACATAGCCTCACCCTCTACTTTGTTCTTTTTTGCAGAACTCCAGTATGGATGATAATGTAGATGAACCTCCCACCTCCGCTATCCTCTTGGACACTTGCCACTTCTCCCAGGTCATCTTTACTAATGTAGAGAAGTATTATATGCCTGGAGGAGATGTCATCTGCTACTATACCCTCACAAAGAATATCACTCCTCGCAGAAAGGACTGGGTGGGCATTTTCAGGGTAAGTGTGTGCTGTGACTCATCAGTTTCCATGCACTGAAAAGGGTGAGTGCCCTGGCATGGAGGTTTCCATAGATGTCACACTTGATCCCCCAGAGCAGAGTTAAGGTAGAGCAGAGTAACAGCTCTTTTTCAGTGGTGGACTTATATATTGTAGTATCTGTGTTGTGTCCAGAGACAAAGAGTGTGATTCTCAACTGCCCTTTTCCAGTATTTGGAGCAGTCTTGGGGCTGATCTGGCTTGAACTGTGCATTACAGGACCAATGAAGAATAGCTGCCTTGTGATACATTCTAGCCACATCCCCCCTCCCCAACTCCCCCAGCATGCTTCTTCTCCTTCTCCAGGCCTCTCTATGGGCCCAAGATCTAAATAGCCTGCATAGGGGCATGGTGGGGGTTGGTTCTTACTGCATCATGGGGGTTTATAAACTGTGTAACAATTCAGGCTTCTGTAAATTGCCACAGGATAAACATCCAGTGTGTTATGCAGTGTGATTATTTTTCTGTTGCAGGTGGGATGGAAAACAACCCGTGAATATTACACATTCATGTGGGCACCTTTGCCCAGCAGCCTTGACAGCGATGCAGTGCTGCAGCAAGAAGTTCAGTTTAAAGGTTGGCTGGGGAAGGATGGGTGGTCCATACACATGTGCGCGCGCGGTCGCGCACACACACACGCACACACACACACACACGCACACACACACACACACACAATCACATACCAAATTTCTCTAAAGGCCAGGTATACATGTTACAACCTGAGGCTGTAGAACTATTGAATATTTCATCCTGTTGTGCTGTGCTTAGGCAATCTGCATTTCAGGAACCATGGCTATCAAGCAATCTCAAAATAATAGCCACCAAATTTCTACCCAGGGTTTCCTCTACCAGCCTGTCAGTCTGCTTGTGCTGTCAGTGTAGATCAGCCTTGCATGAGTGCCCCCTGCTGGTAGAACAGAAATGTATCCTTTCCTCCAGGAAGAGCACACACCAACTGCTGAAACTTCCTTAGCCTGAGGAAGGGTTTTTGAACCCGAAAGCTTGCTTAATAACTTTTCTCCAACTGTTTGGGTTGGTCTAATAAAAGATATCAAATTCACCCAAGGAACCTTGTCTCCTTTCAGTACATTCACTCCTGTGTTACCAGCGAACTACAAACCCAACCTAGGGGAAATACCCCTTTGGAGGTTGCAGTAACCTGGGTGTGATCATTCATAATGTTTTAGTGATAGGGTCAAGTTCATCACTGCCATGCTGCTTGTGGAGTGTATTGTGACACAAAATGCCCAGGTTGTGATTTGGAAGCGTATTTGGCACAATTTGCACTGGTGTGAAAGATCACACAAGGAGTAGGCAATGCTGAGCCCATAATGGCTATATTGCTTTGTATTCAGTACTTCTGCTTTTTGTAGATTTAAGCTTTCTGTCCCATTCACTGTAGAAGAGGCAATAATAATTAGAGACACCCCATGGTGTGATTTTTGTGTTTGTTTTAAGCCTACTACCTGCCAAAAGATGATGAATATTACCAGTTCTGTTACGTTGACCAGGATGGGGTGGTCCGTGGAGCCAGCGTGCCCTTCCAGTTCCGTGCAGAGGCTGAGGATGACATCCTGGTGGTTACCACACAGGTGAATTTCCTCTCTCCCTCTCCTTGCTTTTCATGCCTTTACTTTTTATTCAGATTCCTTTTTCCCTATCGCAGTGTGGTTCTGTAAGGAGGGCACTGAACAGAAGATCATGAGACCCGAGTTCTAGTCCTGGATCTCTTACTGACCTTCTGGTGACCTTAGTCAAGTTATTTTGCTTCTCTCTGCCTCTGTTTTTCGTCTTATTGTCTGTCTGACTTTTTACATTGTAAGCTCTTCATGACAGGGGCTGACTCATACTATGTGTAAGTACATCTGCAGGGCATCTGCAGCCGTGCTAGTTTCCGGGTCTGTTGAATGTGTTGTAATAATAAGGTACATTTCTATAGCACCTTATATCCAAAGAGCCTGTACACTAAGCAAAAGTGTAGTGTAACACATGCATTTCCCTGCTGGCCCCTCCTGGATGTGTGCCAGAATAATTTTCTCGAACAGCTTGCCCAGGATCGAGGTAAGACTGACTGGCCTATAGTTTCCCAGGTCCTCCTTCCTCCCCTTTTTGAAGATGGGAACCACGTTGGCCCTCTTCCAGTCCTCCGGCACCTCTCCAGAGCACCACGAGTGCTCATAAAGCTGCGCCAGGGGACTCGCAATGACCCCGGCCAGTTCCTTTAGAACTCTAGGGTGGAGATCATCCGGACCGGACCGGACCTCACTTACCCTGGGCTCAGGTGTGCCTCCCGGGAGGCACACCTGAGCCCAGGGTAAGTGAGGATCTAGTTAGGGAGCTGCTGGAGGGGCTGGATGTTTTTAAGTCAGCCGGTCCGGATGATCTCCACCCTAGAGTTCTAAAGGAACTGGCCGGGGTCATTGCAAGTCCCCTGGCGCAGCTTTATGAGCACTCGTGGTGCTCTGGAGAGGTGCCGGAGGACTGGAAGAGGGCCAACGTGGTTCCCATCTTCAAAAAGGGGAGGAAGGAGGACCCGGGAAACTATAGGCCAGTCAGTCTTACCTCGATCCTGGGCAAGCTGTTCGAGAAAATTATTCTGGCACACATCCAGGAGGGGCCAGCAGGGAAATGCATGCTCAGGGGCAACCAGCACGGATTCATCAGCGGCAGATCATGTCAGACCAACCTGGTGGCCTTCTACGATCAGGTCACTAAATCATTGGATGCAGGGGTAGCAGTGGATATAGTCTTCCTGGACTTCCGGAAGGCTTTCGACACTGTCTCTCACCCCGTTCTCATTAGGAAACTGGGGGACTGTGGCGTAGACACCCACACAGTCCAATGGGTCGCCAACTGGCTAGAGAGCCGCACCCAGAGGGTGGTAGTGGATGGGTCCTTCTCGGCCTGGAAGGACGTGGGCAGTGGGGTCCAGCAGGGCTCGGTCCTCGGCCCCGCCCTGTTCAACA
>NW_005842064.1:1070842-1077887 GCF_000455745.1 Alligator sinensis | reverse complement strand
GAGTGACCAGGAATAATGGTCACAAGCTGGCGGAGGGAAGGTTTAAGTTGGACATCAGGAGGCGCTACTTCATGGTCAGGGTGGCTAGGGTCTGGAACCAGCTTCCAAGTGAGGTGGTGCAGGCTCCCACCCTGGGGGTTTTTAAGAGGAGGTTAGATGACCATCTTGCTGGGGTCGTTTGACCCCCAGTACTCTTTCCTGCCATGGCAGGGGGTCAGACTAGATGATCTGCCCAGGTCCCTTCCGACCCTAGAAACTATGAAACTATGAAAAACACATTCATCCTCCTTTACAACATCTCTCTGAGGGAAACCAATATTATCGCCAGTTGCATAGATGGGTAAACTGAAGGATGGATGGGTGAAGGAACTTGTGAAAGAATTCCCAGAAACTCACTGGCAGAGCTAGAAATAAAACTCAGGAGTCTGCATTCTTAATCTTTTGCTCAAATTGTTCAGCCCCATTTCCACTCTAGTTTAATAGAACTCAGAGTGGACAACTTAGGATGTGTTTTTTCTGCTTGCCACCAAGAAATTAGAAACTGGCATCTTGTTTGTTTCCAGCAGCTGAAACTCTCATTTTGGGAATTGCTACTTTTTCCTGATGGTGATCTGAAGTTTAAACATGAACCGCCCCTCCTTCAGTTTGACCAAAATTAGTCTTTTTAGGCCTCTTTGCAAAGAGTCTGCCTTGGAGTGAAATAAAGAATTTAATATTGAGAGGAGGATCAGACACACTACTTAGACTGTGAGTTCTTTGAGGCAGGGGCTCTCTTTTTTGTCTTGTTTTTATAGTGCCTAGCACAGGGATGTTCAACCTCAGTCCTCAAGCCAGATCTGGTCCACAGTGCTGTATGATCCAGCCTGCAGTGCTCCCCAAGTGTTTGTAAATTTGGCGAGGAAGATGTGGTGGCAATTAATATAGTCACCACTCTCACCAACAAATTTCCAAGCTCTACAGGCCAAAAGATGTGGCCCTGTGCAAGGGACCCTGCTATCATAGAGGGTGCAGGAGCTGGGGCAGAGGGGCCCAATCTGGTGTATGTGGGGCTGGGGCTGTTCTGGTGCATGGAGAGCCAGGACCTGGTTGGAGGGGCCCAATTGTGTGCACACAGGGCTGGGGCTGGGGCAGTGGGCCTGATCCAGCATGGGGCTAAGGACAGGGCTAGGACTGTGATACGGCATGTGTGCTCACCGACTGGTTCCAACCTGTGAACCTACCCCGCATCATTCATCTAGCCCACACGGCCAAGCGGTTGGGCACCACTGGCCCAGCACATAAAGATCTGGGTCCCTGATTAAGGCTGATGGGCACAGCTGCCATATAGATAGCAAACTTGAAAATATTGCTGTCAGATTCAATTATCTGCTGGATTTAGGGAGGCTTTTATAAAGAGAGGCAACACAATATGTTCCCTAATGCAGCAGACTGGCAGTCAGGACTGCTGGGTTGTGGTCCATTCTTTGGGCAAACCACTTAATCTCACTGTGCCTCAGATTGCCCCTCTGCACACACAAGTCTAATAATTCCAAATTGTGTAAAGTACTTTGAGTCCCTTGATGAAAGGTGCTATGTACGTGATAGTTTTATAACTTCCCAGCTGCTTTGTGTGGCTTGTAGTTATCTATGACTCTTTGAGCCCTTGCTCTCAGCTGTCTTCCTGTGTTATGGGGAGGGAAGTACAGCACTGGTAGTAAGTGATATTGTGCCCAGAAGCATCCAGGGTGCATTCATTGTGTGGGTAACCAGTAAGAACTTGTTTGCCCCAAGGACTCATGGTGTTTGCCTGAGTTAATGATTGTCCAAAGTTTCAGTTCATTGGCTTGGTCCTACATGGTGCAAAGAGGCCTCTACTACCTTGACTTCTGGAGAAATCTAGCACCTTACAGGATGAGGCCTGGTGTTTTTATATTTTGGGGAGCTGGTTGGATAATGTCTGGTAAGCCAAGAGAGAATAAGGGGTGGTGGCAGTGTCAGCAAAGGGTTAGGGAGCTAACCCTTCACTGTTTTTCTGCAGTACTCATGGTTCCTTGCTGTTCCCCACAATTTGTTTGAAACCTACATACAACTCTGTGCTCTTACTGAACAACTGTATGTTCTTTGCCAGGGAGAAGTGGAGGAGATTGAGCAACAGAACAAGGATTTACTTAAAGAAAACCAACAACTGAAGGAAAGCTGCAAGAGTCTCCAGAAACAGAACATGGACCTGCAGGAGGAGCTGAGAAAGGCACAGGTATTTCCAGGGATAGTGAAGTAGATCAGAGGCTCTGGGGTTCTAAAACTCTGTCTTATATGTGTCATGTTCCATTGCCTGCTTCCAGGAGAAGATGAAGCAGCTAGAGGGAGAAGTCTGTTTCCTGCAGACTGAGAGCTTGAAGCTACAGAGTGCTCTGGATCAACAGGCTGTGGAGCTAAATGCTGTTCAGATTGATTTGGCTTCCATTAAGGAGAAAAATATGGACCTGAGAAAGGAGAACCAGGTAAAAAGGCAACTGGGATGGGGTGTGGGAGGAAGAGAAAGGAGGCCAGAAAAAGAGGAGAGGGGAAGAGAAGACAAAGACTAAGGTCTTGATTTGGGAGAGGCTGAGCAGCTGCAATACCCATTAAAACCAGTGAGGGGTTCATGAGTCTTTGGTGTTGGTCCCTGATGGCAAGTAAAAGAAATCTTTTCTTCTCCTGTCCCCTCTGTTTACAATTATCTTTCTGCAACACTAAATGTAACCCAGCACCTTTCACCTGAACTGAGCTCTGAGTTCAGCTTCTTTCTGCAACTAAATAGGTTCTGAGCAAAGTTGGCTCCTGGGCCCTAGCATATTGGCCACCATAGGCTTTCTCTATTTGGGGAAAAACACTCAAACTAACAGAGTCTTCATTTAAAAAGACAAGTTTCAAGCTCTTTTCCTTGAAGAGAGCCTTGAAAACACAAATTGATAGGATTCAAAGGAATAAGGTGACTTGGCTTTACTTCTGTTGCAGGAAATTGATGAGACTTTCACCAGCGCACAAATACTCATTCATTTTATTTAAAAAGAATCAGTTTGGGGTCGTGACCTTAAATAATCATCTCTCTAACCTTCCCTCAAACCCATAAGTCAGCCCTGTGGTTTAGAGAGCGACAAAGTTGGAACCAGAGTTGGTAACATTTGAGAAGAGGCAATGGTCAAAAATTGTTTTGTAGGCCTGTTCCAAGATCCCAAAGCCAGCTCTGGGGCTGACCTTCCTTTCATTGTCCTGTTCTTCTCATCTTCCTTTTGCTGAGGACTGTGCTATCAACAAAACTAGGTCTCAATGCATGGTAAATACAGAACAGAACAGAAGAGAACATGAAGAAAATGTTCCCTTTAGGAGAGTTCTCTGGGAGTGTTGCACTGGATGGGACTTGCACATACAATAGTTTCCTATGGTTTGACTCTCATTTGGATTCCTTCACACTGATTTTCAGGAGCTGCGCAGTGATGTGGACTCTCTGAGGGGCAGCAGTGAGAAACTGGAGCTGGAATTGAATTCCCTGAGAGAGAAGAACAGGCATCTCAAGGAGCAGAATGCCTGCAGAGATGCTGAGCTGCACCAGTGAGTATGCTTACTGTGGGCACGTCTACGTGAGACACTACTGTGCAGTAGGTACTGTGCATTTATTGAGTGCTTAGGTAAGCAAGTACTCAATAAATGTGCAGTAACCGGAGTCACTGCACAGTAGTGCCAGCAAACTCTTTTAAGTGTTGCTGCTGTACAGTAGCCTAATAATACTTTGCAGTAACGTATTAGCACTGTTAGTGCTGTGACATGTTATTGCACAGTATTATTTGGCTACCGCGCAGTCAGCGTCTTGTGTAAATGTGCCTAGTATGTCTGAAAATGGTTGCTCCTGGAAGATTCTTGGATAAAAGGAGTAGGTTTTCTCCTCTTTTTAGTGCTGATGAAAGACAGTGAATGCATGTCAACAAGTGAACTAACCCAGCGCGTCAGAATATAAGAAACTCCTTGAGGCTTCGATTTATGTTCAGAATTCATAAAACCTTATACAAATGCCAGTGTGAGGGTGACTGAGCAAAACTGACTCCTGGAATGAGGCCAGGGACCTCAGGATGTCAGGTTTCTGTGTGGGCTGAGAGAGCAGACAGGACTGTGGAACAGGTCTGGATTCCCAAGATTTTAGGTAACCATATGGAAAGGTTTGAGCAAACTGGCAGGGCTTTGGAGAACACTCAGAACCTCTAGGATTTTTTTTCATTTGAAGTTGCACTTCAAGCTGAGTTTTTGATGAGCCTTAAAATGAAAGCTGCTGGTGTTATCACCAAGGATAGATGGAGAGAGAGGTTTTTGAGGGGACATAGCTGAGAATATGTTATGATTTGGTTTGCTCTGAACAGGCTGAAAGAACAAAGCCAAAGTATCTCATCTGAAAAGGAACAGCTGGGAAACAGACTGAAAACAACCCTGGATCAGATGGACCAGCTGCAGGTAGGCAATACACCATCTGGCTCTACTTCTACAATCTGTCAGGACTTGGCTGTCTTACTTTGTCTTTAGTTGAAACTGAGATGCCTCTAGCAAATTATGGTGGTATCCAAGTGTTCTTAGTGGTATCCTTTATTCTTTAGGAAAATATAAACCTACAGTTATACCTGAGCTCCAGAAAATCCTAACAATGCTATATTTTAGAGGAGGGTGCATTAAAGAACCCTACAGATTTATTTTTATTCTCTTCCAAAATATATCATGAGCCTGCACGCAGGCTAGGTTCACCAAAATAAGACGTTGCTCTCCACTAGCTGCTTCTATCTAAGCATCTCAAAGAAATTTGTAAATCGCACAGGATTTGTTCGCACAAAAGCTCTGTGAGGTAGAGGAGTAGTAGGACTAGAGGACTAGTTGAAAAACAACAGTTCCATTTTGTGAAACATTTTGAGATTTCTAAATTTGTCTTTGTTCCATGGTGGAGTGAAAATGAGATCTTTTTTAAAATAAAAAAGAGAGAGAGAGACCGGAGCATGGTGATTAGACCAAGAATGTGGAAGACCCATGCCAGGGGACTAACCAACATGCTATAGAGTCTCTCATTTTTCTTCCTCTCTTGCTTGCATGGACCACAACATAACTGAGCAGTTGGAACATCTTGGGCCCAAGAAATTTTCCCAGTGAAAATGTTGTCAAAAACAATGCATTCCTTTGAAACATGGCAGTTTCAACAATTGGCATTTCTGGTGGGAAAAGGTTTTTCAAATTTTTTTTCGGCCAGCTCTGGTAAGTATAATTAGGTCTGTTGTCCAGATTAAGAAACAGAGAGATTAAGAGACTTGAATAAAGCCATACCCCAAATCAGTGGGAGAGCCAAGACTAGAACCTAGAGTTCTTGTCTCTCAGCTTTGCCTCTTAACCATGGGATCTCCTTGCTGGCTTCTGACAAAGCTTCCAAAAGTTACTCTATATTCCAAAAATGTTTCACCAGAAACTGCTGGTTGGCTCCAGACATCTATTTCAGCACTGAGACGTGCTAGTGTAGTGGCTCTCAACCTTTTCAGAATCACAGCACCCCACCATCACTTTTTTGAATGTGGCAGCACCCCTTGTTGAGAACTACTGTTGTTGCTGCCTCAACTTAACTCATGCTTCTCAACCAGGTGTTGCTGCCTCCAGGTAAAACTGCCCCACATACCTGCTGCACAACCAGCCCAGGAAGGGTTATGGCATATGCACACACTGCTTCTGCATTAGGGCTTTCAGATGACTCTAAAGCAGACAAAGCTGGCTCAGTTTGTATCACTTCTTGGTCTGATCTCCCTGCTTCTCCTCCCAGAAACAGGGGTACCTGGGTGGAACTGTCCCAGCTCTGTCTGCTTTAGGGTTGTTTCTCCCAGCAACATCTCCCTTCTCCCTCCCCTTCCTCTTCCCCCTGTTTTTTGTCTCATTCTCATTCTCTGCTTTCTGCATGTCCTTTCACAGCATCTGGTGAAACCCATGGAAGCTTGTGATTATATATGCACACACACATGCACACACAGACGCACCTTGGTTAGTCTGTAAGGTGAAAATCTATCCTGCTTTCTGCTTTAGTGTTATCAGAGAGCCCTAATACAGCAGAAGTGAACATATGCTGCAGTCCTGTGCACAGGGCAGTTTTACCTGGCTGCTGCCACTGTGGCAGCACCTGTCTCTTGGCATCCCTAGGCGGGGTGCCACAGTATCCCAGTTGAGAACCATTGGGTTAGCAGGTTTTATTAATGGGTAAGTATGTCAATCCTCCCCCCCCCCAGCCCCAAAAGCCATGTGAAGAGAAAGGTATTTAGAATCAGCAGCGTGGTTTAGTGAGACTTTGCTGAGCTCTTCATCCTGCATTTTAAGTTGTCTCCTCTTTTTCCCTGCATTAACTGTTGATTCTTCATTTTCCATCCACCCTTGTTTTGCCTCAGTCACAGGTGCTGAGTCAAGAAAAGGAAATTGAAAATCTGGCTTGTATGGACCGAGACAAAACTGAGCAGCTGGAACATTTGGAGAAGGAGAAACAACAGTTACACATCACTTTAGTGGAACAGGTAGAGCCTTTCCTGATAATCTTGATGCTTACAGACCTGGGATGGGTGGACAAAGAACAACACTGGCAGTGGACAGATACAGGGAAACTCCAGGGGAGTTCAGTTATAGAAGGAAATAAACTGACTCTGTATCATGGCAGGCATTCCTAAGTAATGCTGTTACATATATGCCTGTAAGTTCTTTTTCTTTGTCTACCAGCTAGTTTTAGTCTTGGAAAAATCTTATGTATGTTTAGGTTTTGTGATTCAGTTTCTCAAGAGTAGCTCTCACAAGCAGGAAGACAACTAACTCACTGTCTTAATCCAACTTGAGTTGATTCTTAGATAAGAGTAACTTGCTAGGAACTGGGGATTGGTGTTTAGCTGAGACTGAAGATTGCTTCTGTGCTCTTTTTGGCTATCGGTTCCAGGACTGGTGTTCTTATGTAAATAGAATCAGCTATTGTAAGACTCTGCTCAGATTCTGCATCACTGATTTCTCCTTCAAGGGGAAGATGATCTGCAAAGCCCTG
>NW_005842064.1:1057267-1070811 GCF_000455745.1 Alligator sinensis | reverse complement strand
CTCTTAGTGTCCTTAGCTCCTCTCTGTAATTTTGTCCTTTTCTCGTCATTAGTATCTTAGCTTTGGCACTGGATAGATAGGAATACAAATAGATGCCCATGGAAAAGATTTTGTTGAAATGATAGAAGAAAGCTGCAATTAGAAGGAAATATCCATTCTCTGTGGAGGATGACTTGGTAGTTCTATGTCTGCCCCATTTCTTTCCCTGGCATTTCTTTCCTCTGACATACCCTTTGTTGTTTGTATGCAACTTGTCCTGTTCTGACACAAACAGCACTGAAATTTGTGGTTCTGTGCAGAAGGAGCATACAGAGAAGCTTGAACACGCTCTGGAGAATTCAAATGCGACTGAGGCCAACACGTTCCTTCGTCTGCAGCATGTGCAGGTGCTTAGTGTTTCTTTTGGTGACCATGGGAGTGATGGCTAAGAAGCATATTGCAAAGCTGTGCTATGGAAAATTAGGGTTAGGAGACAGGCCATGCATTGCTAGGATTCAGTGCAAAGTTTTAGGAGTGTAATGTCAGAGTACATTGTGTTTTTTTCATTTTGAAGGAAACATACCAGTAATTGATAAAGTCTTGCCAATATATCCTGAAGAAAAACACGAGGGCATTTTTTTTTGTACAGTTGCTTACACTGCACTCTTCATGAGAGTATCTGAGTGCCTTCTAGTGGTGCATTAAGCAGTATGATTAACATGTGAGGGCTTTCTTCTCTCATCTGATTGCCAGAGAGGGAGGAATGTAAGGGGAGCATTCTGGTTTGGATTTTATATCTGTAGCCACATTGCTACATGCTGATGTTAGAGAAGGCAAGGTCAGAGAAAGATGGCTTGCACTTAAAGCCCAAGTTGAGGAGGCTTTTTCTTGCTCTTATTTCATTCCAATGTGTTGTGCCAGCCCCTGAGACTCTGTCTCCTGATGATTTACATTCACTGTAGAAGGTGCCATTGTTCCAGAATAATATCCATTGTAGAGCTTTGGGCAATTTTTAAGTTACCCTGTGTAACTGTGTGTGCTGAAGCTAAAAAACTGAGACTTTGAACTAGATTTGATATTCTATGGGAAGTCAGTGTAGGAAGGGGAGGATAGATCTGACATCTTCATGTGTGTTACCGAGGGGATGCACTGTAGTATTTTGTTTGAAATAGTTGAAGTTGACGTTTCTTAAGTGCTGAAGGCTTCAGGCTCAGGTGTATTGCATAGCTGTAGCCTAGGCAACGGGATGAATAATTAAGATTTATTCCATTGTTTATCATTTGGGAAAGGGTGTATTAAAGAACGTTGTTGCAGGGCACCAAGGTGCCTGATCCTCTTAGAGCAGAGATTGCCCGGGGAGAGAGCACAAAGCCAGATAAGAACCCAGGTGCAGGTTGCCATGACAGCCGGTTAGTGCGGGAATTGGCTGCATCTGCACCTGGTCAGCGGGCTGGAGGAGGCAGGGCCCTCGGCCCATATAAACCCCAGGGCTGGGACCAGGCGGTTGGTTTCCTACCAGCAGCCGAAGGGGAAGGAGCCTGCAGGAAGGAAGGGCCCAGAGATGTGGTAGCCAGCAGATATGCTACCCTTAGAACAAAGGGGACACCAGGAGCCCATAGGGTATCCTTGCCTACTAGACACCGAGCCTCAGAGAGGGGGTTTTACCCTTTTAAAGGGGCAGAGCATGACAGGAGTTCTCTGTTACGTTACAGCCCAGGGACTCATGGTGGTTGGCTGTTGTTTTTGTGCTGTCCGATAACACCGGTGGTTTGGGTGAAGCTATTTGGGGAAGGAGGAGGCCTCATTGGGGCCCACTGCAGCGTGGGGACCCTGGCACCAGAGAGGGCGCAGCACTTGGGGAGCACAGACCCCAGCACCAGAGAGGGCGCAGCATTTTATGGTGCACAGACCCCAGTGCCAAGGGGTGCAGCAACAAGGGCTGTGGGGAGCCCAGCGCCAGAGAGGGCACAGCAACAAGGGCTGTGGAGAACCCAGCACCAAGGGGTGCAGTGACAAGGGCTGCGGGGAGCCCAGCACCGAAGACAGAGGGCCGAATTATAACAAGGTCTAGGCAGGACAATGCCAGTATCATCTGTGAGGCTTGGGGCGTGGTAAAGGGGTGGTTGGAACCACGCATATGGCCAGTAAGGCTGAGAGCCTTGGAAACTGTCCACAGTGAAGCGGGATGTCAAGGGGTCTAGAAACAACAGGGTTATTAGGATCTAGCCAGACTGTCCAAACCTAAAGCTCAAGGACAGCCTCCCTATGTTCATCACAACAACAAGACGTGGCGGGCGAGAACGAGGGGGCTTGTAGGGCAAGACTGACACGGTTAAGGACCTGGGGGTAACACGGCCACCCCTAGGCACCCCACCCTGCTACAAATGTATTAGAGATATTAGCATGTGTGTAATAAGGCACATGAGAGGCTTATATCAAAAGCTGTGGGGGTAGAAGTGACTCAAGTTAACAAAGTATGAGGTGATCAGACTCATGGGAAGGCTTACATAGAGGTGTACCTGCCTTGAGCAGGTGGTTGAACTATATGACCTCCTGAGGTTCTTTCCAGCCCTATTTTTCTATGACCCCATGTTGAAAGCTGATGTTGATTTACTGGTGAAATACATTCAAGTGCCTACACAAGAATCTGTTGATATATGAGCAGCACTTGAAACTCTAACTGCTTTCTGTTTGGCAATTTCCCAGCATTAACTAGCTAATGTTTTCCTTAACAGTTTCAAAGCCAAGATTTAACAAAGGAACTTGAAGAAAAGAACCATTTATTTCAGATTCTCCAGAGGAAAAAGAATGAACTTGATGAGGAAAATCAGGTTAGAATTTAACACATGCATATACCCTGAATATGTTAATACATGCCTTCCAGGGCAAAGGGCTTCCCTTGCCATGGAACTGAATACAAGTGAGAGTTCTGCAAGTGATATTAAGAATATTTCTATTTTGGGGAAGTTGGTCAAAAAAATCAGAGGTTTTGGTTAGAGACTGAATTAGATATTCTTAATGACAATAACCTGCCGGGATTTTCAAGAACATTAAGCATTGTCCTAAGTCTTTCCCCTTGAAGTCAATGGTCCTACCTGCACACAGCCTTTTTGTGGGGTTGTCAGCTAAAGAATGGCTCCTGTGTTGTATTCAGAGCATTACCACTTACTGGGAACAGGACAGAGCAATCTTTGAGAATTTTCTGTCCTTAAGATCTACAAATTTGTCATGATCATCTGGTCAGATTTCCCACATAAAGCATGTTCTAAAATAGGTTGCAGAATAGATCTTTTCAATCCTTTGCCTCAGTTTCAGCATTCTGTAAAATAGAGATAGCACTGACCTAACTAAAAAGGTTCTGAAGGACTCTGATTCTCAGGGGTGAAGAGCTACATCACTGCAAACTTTTGTTATTAATAAATGGCTTCTCTCTTCAATGACCATGAGGTGACTGAGTTCAGGATGCTGAGGACACAAAGAAAGGAGAACAGCAGAGTAAGGACCTTGGACTTCAAAAAATGAGACTTAGATTAACTCAGGGGACTTATGGGTAGTATCCCCTGGGAGGCCGGCTTGAGGGGGAGGGGAGTCAAGGAGAGCTGGAAAAAGGGCAAATATAGTGCCTATCATTAAGGGAAAAATGAGGATCCAGGGAGGATAAATCATGGAGCAGATCCTCAAGGATCTGCTAACCCCCCCTGCTGCTGACAGTGCTGCAGCTGCTTGCGGGAGCTCTCCATGGCCCCCCAGCCTCTGGGGGCATGTGCCATTCATGACCAAGGGTATGTCATGCCTGACCAACTTGATTGCCTTCTATGAGGAGATGACTGGTTCTTTGGATGCAGGGAAACCAGTAGATGTGCTATAACTTGATTTTAGCAAGGCTTTTAATACAGTCTCTGTAGCGGGTTGCCAGCTAGCCTGGCTCAAGTCAGTCTTTGAACCCTTGAACAAACTCTGACGTCCAAATTACTTGGTCCCCACTACAGTCTTTCTCTGGGCTTTACAACACAGCCGATAAAGCCCTGGGTTCTTCTGTTCCACAGAGCACACAGAAACATAACCACCCATAGCAAGTTTAAGCCCTGGGTTAAACTACACCACAGAGCACAGCATAAAGTACCAACAGTCCACAATGAACACCCAGCAGCCTTGGTTAGTTCTTGCCCAGTACTTTCCTTTACTCCATGAAAGAGACCTGCCTTTTCACACAACCAATTCCCTCTGACTTAGTCTGCCTGTTCCCTTTTATTTCTGGGTCCGCCAGTCAACTTCCCCTCATTTACTAATTGGCTGAGTCAGCTGCAGCCCCTTAGGTGGGCAGCCTGCTAACTGGCTAGCTAACAGCTCCAGACTGAAAGCCTACAGCCTGTTATAGTTTCCCACAACATTCTGTATATTAGTGGTGTTTCATTTTAATCATGGAAAAATAGGGATTTTAGGTTACTTTTTTAAAACTGAAAATTGGAGATTTTTTTTTTAAATCGGAGAAAACCAGGATCACTGTTCATCAGTGACCTGGAAGATGGCATAGAGTGTACCACAGCAAATTTGCAGATGACACCAACCAGGTGGGGAGTAGTATATATGCTGGAGGGTATGCCTAGGATTCAGAGAGACCTAGACAAATTAGAGGATTGGACCAAAAGAAATCTCATGAGAAGTGCAAAGTCCTGAACTTAGGACAGAACAATCCCATGCACCCGTAAAGGCTGGAAACTGACTGGCTAAGCAGGAGCTCTACAGAAAAGGACTTGGTAGTTACAGCTGAATATAAGGCAACAATATGACCTTGTTTTGAAGATGGCTAAGAGCACATTGGGCTGTATTGATAGGAGCATTGCCAGCAGATCAAGGGAAGTGATTATTCCCCTCTATTCAGCACTAGTATGGCCACATCTGGAGCACTATGTCTAGTTTTGGGTCCCCCACTACAGAAAGGATGTGAACAAATTGGAAAGGATCCAGCAGAGGGCAACAAAAATGGTTAGGGGACTGGGATACATGACTTATGAGGAGAGGCTGAGGGAACTGGGCTAATTTAGTCTAGAGAAGGGAAGAATGAAAGGGGATATAATAGCAACCTTCAGCTACTTGAAATGTGGTTCCAAAGAGGATGGAGCTAAACTGAAACTGTTCTCAGTGGTGGCAGATAATAGAACAAGGAGCAATGGTCTCAAGTTGCAGCAAGGGAAGTTTAGGTTAGATATTAGAAAAAAAAATGTCATAAGGAGGGTAGTAAAGTACTGGAACAGGTTATCCAGAGAGGCTGTGGAGTCTCCATTCTTGGAGGTTTTTAAGATCTGGCTAGACAAAGCCTTGGCTTGGATGATATAGTTGGGGATGGTTCTGCTCTACAGTCTATGAATCTATGTTTTGAGCAGGGCATTGGACTAGATGGCCTCTTGAGGTCCCTTCCAACCCTCATTTTCTGTAATTCTATGACTCCCTGAACTGTTAGAATTTCATTATGCCCATCTTGTCCTTTTGCAGCTATTAAAGCAGGAGAACAGTGACCTGCTGAGGCGCCTTTCTGCACTTCCAGATTATTCTTCCTTTGCTGCTGCCTCACCAATGTATGTTCAGGTGCCTCCAGAAGATGCAGGACTTGTTTTTGGAAATCCATATGGTGAGATACTTGGCATTCTATCTGGAGACTTCCAGGGATCAACAGCATAAAACATAGCTAGTCCTCGCCCTGACCGGTCCTGAGCAAAAGAGCCCCCTATTCAAATAACTTGGCTAAAACCAGAGATGATTTAAAAAGGAGCAGAGGCTGGACCTACCAACATTTCAACCCCCGTCTCTTGGTGATCCCCTTTCATTCCTTTTCCTACCTCTTTCTGGCTGTTGGGAGCAGAGGGTGAACAACTTGCCCTTCCATCCTCTCCTGAGAAGAGAGATTTTATCAGTTCTCTCTTGTTGTTGGCAGGGGCATTACTTTATGTACTTCTTGTGGGGAGTTTCAGCAAGTTGTTTTACCTCTAGATTTGGAGGCATTACAAAAGAAGTTCACAGCAGTACCTCTCTGTAGCCTCGTGTGTGCAGGAGATGATTTAGCAGTCCCCAAAATGCTGTCAGGTTTTGGAGCTGATTTAAGTGATCAGCTCTCTCTTCTTTTTCTGCCAAGAGACAGTCACTGAAGTATGGAGACATTTAAAACCCTGCAGGCCATTAAAACCACCAGCCAATTTTCTCAGCAGGGAGGTGCTTGGGCCTATGGGTTGAGTCCAGTTTTCTGTAGCTCTAAATGGAGGACTTCCAGATTGAGAGCCACATCCTTCAAGAATAATCAAGATTTACTAGTCAGCAGTCCATCATGATGTTAAACTTTTTGCTGTGGTTAAATATGCTTTTTTTTTTCTGGCAGCCTCCCCAAAGACAAGTGCTGAGAACATGGTGAGTATAACTTTTTGTGGGTTTTGGTTAATGGCACAAAGTCAGAATTCTAAGCTCCATGGACAGCTGCCTCAATAAGCTCTTAGCTCTGATCAAGGCAGCAGGCTTCATCTTTCTAGGCAGAATAAAAAATGATGCCTGAATGTTTTAGAAAAGCTGCGAGATTAATGGCTGTTTTAATGATAAGAGAGGAAACTCTGCTAGATCTTTTAAAATGTAAGGAACAGCCTTTGGCAACATCAGCCTTTGAAGCCACAATGAGCAGCATGCAACTGCCAACTGCTGTATTTCATAATGGAGACAGGACACATACTGTGTAGGATGGAAAATAGAAGCAGTTCCCAGAAGCATTTAGCTTGATAGAACCAGTCACTGAAGTATGGAGACATTTAAAACCCTGTGGACCATTAGAAATAAAAAAGGCCTGCACTGTAACTGATGTTTTCTGGCCACCTCTCCTTCTCTTCTTTCGCCTTTAAGTGCTAAAGCAGAGATATATACCTCACTGTAATTCACCTTTCAGTCTTCTCTGAAGAAATGCCCCTGGTGTACTGCATCTTTTCCTGAGGACATTGAAGAAAGTCAGTATGCAGTCCATGTGCAAAGCCACCTGTTGGAGTGCCCCATCTGCAGTCAGACCTTTGAAGAGTCCAATAAGCAGGTGTATGAGGATCACTTGTTCTGTCATGATTTGGAATAATTCTTAACTCTTCTTTTTGCTCTCTAGAGTAGGCAGCATAGCTGCTCTTTCATAACTCTCAGCACCAACTAGATTAGAATCAGTTTTGTAGGTTACACTACTCCCAGTGAGGCCACCCAAACAAGGCTGGGCATAGCACTGATACTGCAGTGCTGACCCTGGTGTTCCAGATGGAGGGACCCCTTACTGAATTGAATCACCTATCAATGCCCTGAAATAGATCCGTGCTTGTCAGCTATGTCTTGTTATCTTGAGTCAAGCCTAGACACTGTGAAACAGCTCAGTCCCTATAACCAATCATTCAGTGATAGCTGTGATATATCATTTAGCTTTGGCTGAGTAATAAGACTCTATAATAGCAGTTTTGAATTGTCTGTGCTTGGAAAGAAATCTCTCTTCCATAATGTTTTTTTTTCCCTTGGCATAATGCTGTGGACAGTAGTCCATAGACTAAAGCAAGTGTACATACCTTTTGAGCTCATGCTTTCTGACTTCTTTGAGGTATCAGGAGTGCAGAGCTAATGGTTAATAAAAATGTACCTATTTCGTCTTCCTTCATTCTCTGTCCCCACCCAGATAACATTTTATATGTTTCAGCAATGCATTTAACCATCCATAAGCCTTTTCTAAAATAATGGATGAGCCTGGATTGTTTCTTTGATTTGTATGTAGCATCTTGACTTCAGCCCTTACTCTAGGACAAGAAGGACCTGTTCTCAGAACACAGTGGGTTCAAAACTATCAAGTGCCTAGGGTGATTATAATGACTGGACACTCTATGCAAAAAAACACTACTTTGAATTCTGTTTCTGGTTGCAGTACGCAATAAGCAATTTTTCCTTCTATGCAAGTACAAAAGGATTACATTTATTATTCAACTGTGTCATACTGTGCATTAATTTACTGATGAATATGTAAAGCTATGGGAAATGCTAATAGGTTTTCATAGCAGCTTGGTTTAAATTAACTTGAATATTAAGAATAATGGAAACCTTTAAAATGTTGTTTAAATCTTTTCAGAGCTGCCGACATAAATAAACTTGTTATCAGTCAACCTATAGTGTTAAACATTACAGTTCTGTCTGCTGTCATGTATTTTATTTTATTTATTTTTAATTATGTTAGCTGCTATTTTAGAAGCATGTAACGGAAACATAGAAATACTGGTGGAAAAAACTAGCAAAGAAGAGCAACTGTACTAGGAAAATCCCTGTTATAAACCCTCATTATAACAAATGAGACAGATGGAGACTCTACTGAGTTGAAGATGTTTTAAGAGAGCTATCTTGCAGCCTATCAATTGCTTCCTGTCCAGCAAAGCACTTATGCACATTGCTTAACTTTTAACATGTCAGTTAACCCCACTGAAATCAAGGAAAGCACATAAATAAGTGGCTGGCCTTCACATTAGACCAGCACCAAGATAAGCAAATCAATTGTAATTTGGACCTTTTGCTATACAAATGTGGATGTTCCTGTGAGGTACTTTTATTTCAGAATGCTTTATCATCACGCAAGCTTGCACCAAGATAACAAAAATTAGGGCTTAAAATCCATTTTATGTTGATACAAGTTTCTGCATAGGTCCATTCCCAAGTGCTTTGTTGGGATAGAACCTGAATCACTTGGTAGGAATTATTAAACAATGGAGGAACGAGGAACCACTGAACAGAAAAAAATACCCCGTGCACGTGCGTAGCCACAGCGCAACACGTAGGAGGCAAGGAGCACAGCCCGGCAGCTTGGATAGCTGCGTCCAGCTTGTAAGTCTGTTGTGGTGGAAGGAGAGGGGGAAGAGGTGGAGGGGGCAGATCGTGGCCTCTGCAGTGAGGAAGGGTCTCCTCTTGAAGACTTCCAAGGTTGGGGACTGCACCACCTCCTTAGGAAATCTATTCCAGATTCTGGTCACCCTTACTGTAAAGAAGTTCTTTCTTACATCCAACCTGAAGCCATCCTTTAACCGTTTATGGCCATTGCTCCTTGTCCTCCCCTGAGACGCCTTAGTGAACAGTTTTTCTCACAGCTCCCAATATTCACCCCTTACATACTTATAGATGGCCACCAAGTCCCCCCTCAGTCTTTTCCCCAGGCTGAACAGTCCTAGGTCCCTTAGTCTTTCCTCATAAGGTTTGTCTTCCAGGTCCTTAATCATTCTTGTGGCCATTCTCTGGACCCTTTCAAGATTCTCCATGTCTTTTTTTGAAGCGCGGTGCCCAGAACTGGACACAGTTCTCCAGCTGGGGGTCTCACCAACGCTGAGTAGAGAGGAAGTATCACTTCCTTAGTCCTGCTCACAACACATCGGCTAATGCATCCCAGTATGCTAGTAGACAAGAAGATAACCCTTCAAAGCTGATGGCTCATGTCTCTAGTGGGTTATGGAATAGAGAAAATCCCACACAATTAACTGATTCGTTTTGATGCACTGGCTGGGGGAGTAGTTAGCTGATTGCACGATTTCACAATGATTACACACTTAATTCATACAACACAATTTTATTTTAAAACTCTTTGCTACGTATATAACTCTGCTTAGTTACAAAAACAACTACAATTACAACTAAAAGTTAAATTTGAATCAATACTGTTATTTTTCATAATATACTTACAATCCTAGAATTCTGAGAAGCCAAATACCAAAATATATTTTCATTCCTCAGTAGTACAATTTAATGGATTGGCCTCAGTAGTACGGTTCAATGGGCTCGCCTCAGCAATACAATTCAATAGGCTGGCCTCAGCAATACGATTCAATGAGCTGGGCTCAGCAGTGATAGGACTAAGTCCCCTTCCTTCAGTCCCTTTCGGGCGCTCTGCAGCTTCAGCGTGAACTAAGAGATTCGTGTTCACGGAGAGGGTGGTTCAGGTGATCAATCTGATCCGGCCTACACTTGCGATTCTTCCTTCATTGTTCTGCAAGTATAGTCACCTCCAAATTGGGACAGTAAGTTACAGTTTTTATTGAGTGAGCTGCCATCTATGGGCTCCTCCTACTCAACCTGTCATTACCCCCAAATTTGGGCTCGGATCTTACTCAACAGATTCTTTTGAAATTACCTTTGGGAAACCTCCATATCACTGCAAATGCCCTTTTCTTACCAATCTTTCCAAAAGGCCCTAGGATTTGATCTCTCGGAACTCAGGATATTTGCTCTCTTTGTAAAAGACTTCTAAAGATAAAATTTAAATTAAGACTTTAAGCGAAGTCAGGACCTTTTGCACGTAGTCCCAAAAACAATGAGCTAGATAAGGAAATACATCTTATCTTCTTCCTGAAACTGGTTAATGGGCAACCTTTACAAACATTCAAACAATTTCATTCAATATGACAGCTCATACTTAGATATGTCTAGTAGCTGGGAAGTTCCTGCACTCCAGTTAAGTTGTCTGCATGGGGCAGGAGCATAAATTAGAGGTACCTGTTCTGTTTAGTGCAAAAACTAAATGCTACTGAATGGACCTCTGGTGAAGATCTTGGAAGTGAAGAAGGTTTGATGCGTCTTTGATTGGCTCATGGTCTGCTTGTGAAAATGGGAATATAGCAAGGAGTTCAAGGATTCTGGAACAGCCCAGCAATAGCCAAGTCAAGATTAAAACTGAATTCTAAGGACTGGTGATGAACATGTGCTTCATTATAATGTTGCCTTCATCATCTTAATTTAAAACAAGCACTGCAGTACTTGCATCCATTTTAAGCAACACTGCAATGTCCATCCAAGAAATAGCTTACCCAGAGCAAAGATGGGAGCATTACACAAGACTTCCATTTTTCTTTAAAGGTAAGTTTAGTAGAGGTGAAAATACATTATTTGGCCAACCCCTCACCCTAGAGTGGAAAACCCAACAGTATGGGACACAGCAGGGCAGCAAAACCATGCCATGGGGCATTGTGAAAGGGAGAAGAGTCAGATCTGAAGTCAGTGTAGGCAGAGAAGGCAGATTATATGGTCACCAGTGGCAACAGAATTGCTAATACTTTGCCCTCCACTGCTATATACATATAGAGTTCAGAGATACATTGGTGCCTCAGGAGCAGAGCTATCAACTACCATATTTTTTCAAATCCAAGATGAAGTTCCCTCCCATTCGACGTGGAGAGAAAAGCCCCTCATCTTGGGTTTGAGTACAAGGTGAAGGGCAGGTAGCTGTTGTGGCACTGACTCCAGCCCCCCCCATCCCCTCCCACTGCCACCTCTGCCACCTCCCTGGCACCTGTTTCCCCCACCCTCCATCGCAAATCTGGCTTCAGCTATAACCTGGGGTCAGGGCCAGAGCTGCCGCCACCATTGCAACTATTGCTGTATGGCCAGGCAGGGGCCAGAGCAACCATGTGCTTTGTACCCCAAACCACAGCACAGCCAGAAATGGAACTGGAACCACAACAGAGGGTAAGCAATGCTGGGTTGGGAGCGGGGGGGGTAAGGTGTCAAGGGGTGCAGACACTGTAGGGCATGGCACAGAGTGGGCACAGGCATCAAGCAGGAGGGACAAGTAGGGGGAGCAGGTGGCAAGGTGTGGGGGTTAAGCCCCTTGACTCCTCCACTGCCTGCCTCACTGCTGCTGCTTGCCCCATTATAGTGGTGGCATGAATTTATAATGACTCTTCAATAATTAGAGTCTATCCATGGAAAATTATAACACATTTATAAATTTTCCATGTATAGAATCTAATTACGGGGGGGGGTGTCATCTTAAATTCAAAGTTGTCTTGGATTTGGGTAAATGCAGTATGTTCCTGGGGCAGCTCCTGTCTAACAAAGCTCTGTGTTAGAGCTGTGACCCTTCCATGCCCTTCAATTTTCACTTGCGCCCCCACATTGCTCTCCTAAAATGTAGCTGTTCTTCCCCCATGTGCTACTGCTGTCTTGATGTTAGGGTGTTGTGGGGAAGGATAGGAAAAGATTATGGAGAAGTGGGAATGGGAGAGCCAGGCTGAGGCAGGGATGTGTGTAGGCCTTGAAGGGAGGAGAGCTCTCATGTTGAGACATCGCACTGGGTAGCAGGCCATGGTGCATTGTAGAGCCCAGTCCCTGAACACCAGTACATCTTTGCTCTAGGACACCTGTATTAGCACTCCTGGTCATGTTGATTCTGTGCAGAGTACAGACAAGACAGCAGCACTGAGAAAAGCTTTTCAAATACTGATGTAGGGCATAAAAGGAACGTGTTCCTTGCTCCAGGCCCTTCCTCTCATCCGCACTCTCAAGTGTCCACAACAGATGACCTTTGTACACAAACCTTTCGTCACCCATCCCCTCCCCTTATCCTAAGCACATTCTAAACTTTACCCCTTGAGTTGCTCCCAAATCCCCTACACCTCTCTTTACAAAATCTCCTGCTCTTTTTTATCATATATTTGCATTACTGGAGCCCAAAGCATGGATCAGAACCCCATTGTGCTAGACACTGTATGTATACCGAAAATCTATCCTCAGACATCTCCAGTCCCCTTCCAGACTCCTCATACACACTATGCTCAAGAGAAGTTGTGTTTTGTTGCAACTAGTTTGCCTCTGTCCACAAATCTGAAGTAAATCAGCAAAACTCAGCCTTTGTGTCCCCAAATAAAACCATTTCCCTGAACAATACAAGATGTCAGCTGACATTCAGTCACCACAAAATGCCAGTGTGAGCTCACTACAAACATCACAGTGGCAGTGGGGGAAATCCCTGGGCTTCTACACATGGTACACAGTGTCCTCTGCCACCATCTTCTACTGAGGATATGCAGTAATAGCAAAAATAGCCAAGCATGTACATGCTGTATTGCAATTTCAGCAACTATAGAGTTACCATATGTCCAGGTTTTCCCGGACATGTTCTCTTTTTGGGTCACCCCATCTTCGTCCAGGCAGGGTTTTTTTAAATATCACCAAATGTCCAGGGTTTTGCTCTGCTCAGCATCCAAGTTTTTCCCTGCACTTCTCAGCTTTCCCCAGCAATGAGCTGCTTGGGGATGGAGGGAGTTGGGGCAGGGGGAGGTGATTGGAGGCAGGGGGCATTATGTGCGTCTGCGCATGCACATGCACATGGCTGGCATGCAGCCAGGCAGGGTGGTGGGATCAGCCCTGGCAGCTGCCTGCAAGTAAGTCTGTGCGGCGTGAGGGGGTGGCATGTGTGGGTATGTGGCAGGGGTGTGTGAGGGTGGCAGGTGCCTGCTGGCACTGGGGGAAGCTGTCTGGATGCTGGGGCTGCAGCAGGGCAAGGGGGAAGGCACCTGCCCCTCCAACGGGGGGAGAGAGGGGGTCTTCAGGAGCAGCAAGGAGCTGCATAGTCAGGCTGTCTGCACCAGGTCCTGTGCCTGTGCTCGCAGAGGTGAGGCAACTGGGAGATGCTGCAGGGCTGGGGGGAGTGAGGGGTATCAACAGGGACGGCGGGTTGCAGGTTGGGAGTGAGGGGCACCAGTGTTGTCTGGGGGGTGGGGTACTGTGGGCTGAGAGTGAGGGGCAGGCGCAGGGCGGGGGGG
>NW_005842064.1:1055956-1057257 GCF_000455745.1 Alligator sinensis | reverse complement strand
TTGGGAGTGAAGGGCAGAGGAAGGGCATGGGCATATCATTGCCCCACACATACACGTGCACACACATACCAGGTGTCCTCTGTTTTTAAACTGGAAATATGCAGATTAGGCTGCCTTCCCTGGAGATGTCTGATGTAAGAGGCAGCCAAGGAAGTGAAAAAAATCTTTGTTGTTTAGCAATGAAGTTTATTTTTCCAAATGGCTAAAATATATCTTCCATGTTTCAGAGATCTATTTTGTAGCTGTGTTGGTCTGAGAAAAAAAGAGATATACAAAGCTCTTGGGTCAGAGGTGATAGCTTTTATTAGACCAAACTAAATAGTAGCAAAATAATTATTTTATTTGCAAGATTTTGGGCACATACACCCTTCATCAGGCTGAGGAGAATTCAAAGATTGTGAAAGTCCTCCTAGGTAGAAAATAAA
Organism: Alligator sinensis; assembly: GCF_000455745.1. Classification (NCBI taxonomy): domain Eukaryota; kingdom Metazoa; phylum Chordata; order Crocodylia; family Alligatoridae; genus Alligator; species Alligator sinensis. Next base: position 1,056,832 of record NW_005842064.1, on the reverse strand, counting down.
CCCCATTTTGCACAGGGGAGGTAGAGGCTGGAAGTGTATTCCCCTGGGAATCTGAGAGTCCTTTTGTGTTGCTCTGTGAACACCTCCACAGAAGAAGACACACATCACAGAGCAACACAAAAGGACTCTCAGATTCCCAGGGGAATACACTTCCAGCCTCTACCTCCCCTGTGCAAAATGGGGTTTATTTTCTACCTAGGAGGACTTTCACAATCTTTGAATTCTCCTCAGCCTGATGAAGGGTGTATGTGCCCAAAATCTTGCAAAGAAAAGACATTTTTTGCTGCTATTTAGTTGGTCTAATAAAAGGTATCCCCTCTGACCAAGAGCTTTGTGTAATTCCAATACTTCACAGGTACTTAATGTGGGTCAATGGACTTGTATGTCTTTAAGGTCTGGAGTTTGCTTCCAGACAAAAATGTTCAGGTCTGTTTTTAGCCTGAAATACTTCACAGGTACTTGATGTGAAAAAATAGGTTTGTCTTCTATGAGATTCTAGGATTTGCTGCCAAATCCCCTTTGCTCCTCCCAAATCCAAATCAGAAGTGGTGATCTATTTTTAGCCTGGATTAACACTTTGTCTCTGGTATCCAGGTTGTAGCCGTATTAGTCTAGAGGAAAAAGCAATCTACTTGTAGTAAAGATGATATCTTTTATTAGACCAACAAGATTTTTGCGAAAGCTTGCAATTAAAGACATTTTTGCAAAAATCTTGTTGGTCTAATAAAAGATATCATCTCTACTATGAGTCCTGATTACTTTGTCTCAGAACATTTGGAGTTAATTGTCCTTTAAATCTTCTGTGTGTCACAACCCAAGGGTGTGATTTTGTTTGTGCGCGCTTCGGCACTGCTAAATTATTTCCTGCCACTAGGA
>NW_005842064.1:1047747-1055925 GCF_000455745.1 Alligator sinensis | reverse complement strand
CGGCTAGTGATTGGCTTGCTAGCCGTATAAGAGGCTTGAGCGGTTTCCGCCCAAGTTGGAGAACTCCGAGGAGAACCCCGTAAGGGAGGACTCCACAACCATCTGGAGGAGGAGAACTTCACGTCTTGTGAAGATCTCTAAGCGCTGCGGAGCCTATCGAACCCAGCGCAGGCTACAGGGGTCTGATCAACCTCTGGCCTCTCCCCGCCGCCGAACGATCCCTCGACAAACCCCTTCCCTGCGTGCAAGTTCCACGGAGCCTAGCAAACTTCGTGTGAGTGTATCCAGAGCTCTGCCCGGGTTCGAGTCCTGCAGGTTTATCTTCCCATCACCGAAAACCCATTGCGATGTACTCTCGTGTTTTGCATCTTCCCGTCGCCGAAAACCCCCTGCGACGTACTCTCGTGCCCTGCAGGTTCGAGTTTTGTTTTGTAACTGCAACTCAAGCAAGTTTTCCTGCCTGCACCGTGACCATCTTCGGTGTAAATAAAATAATCTTTAATCAACCGCTAAGCGTCCGTGCCTAATTCTAGCCCGCCGGCCTGCATTCCCCGACCCGGTGTGTCCGGGCTGCTGGCCACAGCCCGCCGCGCACAGGCCCCCGAGGGCCTCAGACCGCTCCCGGCCCGCACACTGTGTAAATGACTGTCCTGGTGCCTGTCTTGATGCAAGTGAAATTTCTGACTAATCAGCCCGGGATTAAGCTGGTTGTTTGTTTTTAGCCTGAGAAATCACTTAACCTCTTTGCCTCAGTTTTTCCAGCTCTACAGTTGTGATAATGATATTTTGTTACCTAGTGTTCTGGAGGATGTTGCAAGAACTAAAGCCTGCATAGCACAGAAATCAGAGAGAATGATAAATCTTACAAGATTTCCCTTCTTCCAGCCTGTAGGTTGGACCATAAGGCCATTTTTATCACCTTCTTAGCTTCCTGGTTAATGAGTAACTAATGTTCCTCTTGTACTTCAAACAAACCTCTGAGCAACATGTTTCACCTCCTCTTACCCATTCTTTTATTATCTCTGAGTTTAAGTTTGGCCTAGAAAGATATGTGCTGGTGACATCACGCAATCCTCTGAGGATATTTGCTTAAAACGAGGGCTTTATCTGTTTTGTTTCTCTATACCTGTTGGCTCTTGTCAGATGTTTATACTGTAAACACTTCTAGGTAGCGACTGCTTCCTTTAACTGTCACAATGTGCGGTGCCTAGCCCAAAGAAGCCCCAAATCACTCATGCACTGATAACTGGCTGAATTACATCATTAAACTTTATTTCATTTGGCATTTCCATAAGGTCTAGGTCTCTTCACCAGATCCTTAGCTGATGTAAAGCACTATAGCATCATTTCTACCAACTGAGGATTTGACTCCCTGTGTTCTAATTTAATTTGTACACAGCATCTTGGGGAAATGTTCCTGTTGTTTGTAATGTTTTCTTAATATGGTTCCAAGTAGAGTTGATCAAAATATGGAATTTTTATTAAGTGGTAACTCCTGATACTTTAATTTGTTAGTTTGTCTCAGATATAGACAAATGTCTGAAAACTTTGAAAATTTTTACACAAAGAAAAGTTGCAAAAATTGAAATAGGGAATATCAAACTATTTCTTGTTTATATTTTCTATCAAAATTAAACATAACAATATTATTGAAAAGAAATGCCTATTTTCAGTTTTCCAAGAGAAAATTCCACCAATATCATTCTTTTCCTGCAGAAAATTTCAGATTTAACCACATCCCATTTTCCAAAAAGAAACCCCCCTCACTTTTTCTTTCCCATTTTTTTCCAGCCACTATGGTTCAAATTATATTTTCCTGCCTAGAAAGTCTTCTGCCTTCACAGATACATGACTGATTTGCAGACCATGTATATGGATCTAAAAGATAGTATTAAACCCTGATATCAGCACATCCCACTATTAAACACAGTTCTCATATCTGCTTCCACAGCCGTATATTGCTGGTACTTGCCCTAGAAACTTAGTTTGTAAACACAAATTATGGTCCTTTGGCATTATATCCATATCAGGAGTTTGTCTTATGTCCATCTGACTGTCAATATTGTGATCCTACTCATCTGAGCTCCTTGTTTGCCATTCCCTCCTTTTTGCATTAGCTATTTTTACCCCCCGCTGCCCATTGTCTTATTGTTGTAATATTTCAGGTCTTCTCATGTGTATATCCATCACGTAGCCCCATTCCAGGACCACAGATAACTGGTGGGTGACCAGTAGAGGGGGTTAGACTGCAAGAAATCTCATGATGATACTTATTTTGTATTAGTATTTTAAAGAACAATAGTCTTAATAACAGCAGAGATTCAGAGCTGTAGCTATACTGATTGGCAGGATGCAGCTTGCTCTGTCACTACCCTGAGGCAGCTAAAGACCAGTTTGGCCCCCGGCACATTAGAGTATCCATTTTTTTTATAAAACTGTACCTGACCAGTACCTTACACCACTATTCATGTCACTACAGAGTTTAAACCATGGAATCCTAGGACTTCATTCTCATCTCAAGTTCTGGGTTGCCAACCACAGAAAACAACAATTGCTAACGTTTACTGACAACCATTTTTTTTAACTGACATATTTTTAAAGATATATGTTTTACATAATATAAATGAAACTCTTCTGGCAGGTCCTGTTCTGTTGCCAGGACCCTTGAGAAGAACTGGGTTCAAATTTAGGGGTCTAACCCCAAGCATAGTAAAAACATTAAAAAGGTTGGTTGTTAGAAAAAAAGCAACACTGATTGGCAACACTGATTACTGCAGCAATGGTTTTAGACCATGCTGCCCACATCCTAGTGGTCCCTTACTTACCCCTATCCTGATGTCACTGACTGCACCCCGGAGCCTGCACCATACTGTCTACATCCACCCAGCCTTAGTCCGGTTGGCTTTGCCCTTGCCCCCCCCCCAATCCTGGCATGAACCCCCAAAGAAGCCTGTCTGCAACCCAGCAGTATTATAGGACCTGATACAATAGCAGCAGCAGTAGCATATGGCTAGAGGAATATGTGTCTACAAGACCTGAGAGAATGATCCCTGCAGGATGCTGTACTCCAGCCTGGACACCACGTGGTGCTGCTGTGCTCTATCCTTCAATCAAGCTCTGGCTGTCCAGCTTCAATCAAGCAGACCTACAGCTTTGTGATTTTACAGATGTCTCAAATTTATTAATGGATTTTACTGACAGCCATTTTAACCTGTTTTTTTACTGACTGTCTGCAAATTTATGGACACTTGGCAACCATGGTTGACAACCTGTCTCAATTCCATCCAGTTAATTCAGGAGTAACTCTACCAGTGTGTAGACTCATAAAAAAGTGGGTCTGGAAGGAGCCTCAGGAGGTCATCTAATTCAACCCCCTGCTTGAGGCATTATGTGTATGTCAAAAATTTTGGAGCTGTTCCAATATTACATTAGTAGCTGATGGATGAATAACCCAAACGAGCAAGCCAGAAAGAGAAAGAGCTTTCTACAGTAATGGCCCATGTTTCACACCTACATCTGTGCAGAATTTGGCCAGGTGCTTTCTGCAAATCTTTGGTTATATGGCAGTGTGGCAGAGCACAAGCTGTGTCTGCCACTTTAAGAGGTTTAGGCAGGCTGAGCAGCAGCTGGCAGGTGCAGTCAGGCCCAATTAGGTGGTCACATGACTGCAAAGGGGCCAACTGATTGGATGAAGGCTGGGCAGCCAGGGTATAAGCCCAGACCCTAGGAGCAGAGCCCACAGTTACACCTAAGGAGCCAGTGGAGTAACATTGTGCAGCCTGAGGAGAGCAGCTCCCAGAACACCTGGAGGTTAGGGTAGGAACTATAGGGATGGAAGAGGTTCCTGGTGGTCCTGGGTAAGACCTGAAACTATAAACTACTGGGGTTCGATGGTGTGGTGGGGCTGCCTGTGATGGGGCAGTCTCCAGGAAATGCCATACCTGTGCCTCCCCAGTGAAAGGTGAGGATGTGGTGCTGTAAAGCCTCACCCCCTGCTACTTTATGGGTACCCCGTGGAGGGGAAAGGCTAGGAGAGAACACCCTGACAGAAAAGCACAGAGCCCAGGTCCAGTGAGGGGGGCCTAAGACAGGGTCCAGACCCATTGAGTGGAGACTAAGACTGGGCCAAGGTCTATCTAATGGGACCTGAGGCCCAAGGGGTGAAAGGTCCAGGGAGCGAGTGAAAGAGGTAGCCTGAAGTGCCGTGTAGAGTAGGGCCGGAGAGGTGACCCGAAGGACTGTGTGGCATGAATGTGTTGGTCCAGTAAGGGGCCAGTGGAGTAAGTGAATTTGGATGCTATCTGTGAGGCATGGGACACATTATTAGGGGAGGTTCGGAGCTGTGTATTTGGCCCTAGGCATCAGGGCAATAAAATGGGAAACCTCCCACATTTTAATCCGTTTTATGACATCAAGACATGGCAGATGAGTGAGGGCAAACTGCCCTAGACAGGGGGCAGGCCCGTGTTGTGCCTTGGCAACAGGTAGGCCCTGTCACAGCCAGAAAGGGAAGAGCATTTTTAAATAATTGGGGGAACAAACCCTCTGACCTCTGGAAAATGTCTCACAAGGAAAGGTTGGAAGAACTGGGATTAGCTTGGAGAAGAGAAGACCAAGAAAGGATTGGATAAAAATTTTGAAATACACAAAAGGTTGCTCTAAAGAGGTTGGTGGTAAACTATTCTCTGTGGCCATAGGGGAAAGAAGATAAATAATAGTTAAATTACAACAATGGAAATATAGGCTGAATGTGAGGAGATAGTTTCTAACTCAGAGGGTGGGTCAGCACTGGAACAGATTTAACTAGAGAAGCTGTGCAGTCCCCATCCTTGGAAGTTTTTTTAAGACTACACTAGAAAAAATACTTGGATGAGATGATTTAAATAGGAATGATCTGGCTTTGAGCAAGGGGATTGGACTAGATGACCTTCTGAGGTCCCTTCCAGCCCTATGTTTGTATGATTCTGTGATTTAAGTCACCACAGGATTCTGATGTCAATGTCCCTTCCTTCTCTCTTCTTACCACAAAACAATTTATTTTCACCCTATGAATAAAATCAATTCAACTCTCTCTATTGATCCACATGCCCCAGACATTGCTAAGCAAAACAAACCCATAGCAAAACAAAAGACTAAAATATTGTCTTTTGGCATTTTAAGACTAAGACATGGCTAGGTTTAGAAAGAATAGGTCATTTATTAATGAGGGATTATGGGTCTGATCCAGTGTAGTAATTCCTGAAAATAATATAAATAAATATATTTAATAAAAATACTCCAACTACAACATGGCTGTCCAAATTCTAAGCAGCTGGGGCCACAAGCTCCAAGCTCCCCAGCCTGAGGCCACATGGGCAGCACTCCCTGCTCTGCTGCACTGGGCATGCAGGAAGCCTCTTCTTCCCCCACTGCACTATGCACATGTGCAGCCCACCCCCACAGCTCCTTTACTGCCGCACACCATGGGGCTGTGCCATGCCACACAACCCCCTAGGACAAGTCCAGGAAGCAAAAGATGGATGAGGGAGAGAAAGTCCAGAGGCCCAAGTTGCTGTCACAGGTAAAGGAGCATCAGCCAGGTGGGTTACAGTCAAGAATGGGCTTCAAACCTAATGCAGTTAAGAGAGCACAGGGGACAAGGAATGGGTGAGGGACATTTTCAGTAGTAATGTTTTTATTTACTAGGGTCAACATCCAGTAGGCTAATCTTGGATTGAAAACATAACCTTCATTAATTTTTCCAGACAGAACAAATTTAATGGGAGTGTGGCTGACTCATGGTACTCTGGGGCTGGACCCTATAGGATATTTCAATGCTGAAGTGCCCATATTAAAGCAAGCACTTCTTTTTCACAGGGTGTGGATGCCTTTTCTGGGGCTTGGAGAACTTGGGATGCATAAGCCACTAGTTGGGGCTTTGTGCCATGGTCCTGCAGGAGTATTGCACCCAGGCTCTGATCAGTGGCAACAAGCCGCAGTTCAGGCTATGGGTATGCTAATGCTGAAGCCTGAGTTAAGGCTTGCCACAGTACCTGAAAAGCTGTCTGCCATTCAGGACCCCATTCCCATTCTCCTTCTCTTTTTCATAAATGATTTAAGGGGGACGCCAATTTGGCATAGCTCTCAGTGAACTCACAGGAAAACCCTATCAGTCCCATAAAGGAGTGGAGAATTGAAACATCAGTTGGAACTGGGAGCTTGTTAATTAACTTGACTCACTGCTGGTCAGGACTCCTGCCATCCTGACATAGGTAGACGCCAAGATATTGAATCTGTAGGACTCGCTGAGCCTTTTGGGAGTTAACTTTAAACCCAGCATCCTGAATAATTTGGAGCACTTTGAGTTCTTTTTAAGCACTCAGCACATGAATGTGCAGTAATCATGATGTCATTAACATAAGAAATTACATGGGGTGGTCTTCAGAGAGAAGATGGTCCCCCATGTGGGTGACATAGGCATGATGGACCACTGGGGTGTTATGGAAACTAGGGAACACAGGTAAAAGTGTATTGCCATGCCTTAAAGGTAAAGACAAACTTATACCAGGAGTCAGGGTCTAAGGGGATTGCGAAAAATGCATTAGAGAATTCTAATACAGAGAACTATGTTGCACCTCCTGCTACGGAAGCCATAACTTTAGGGTACTTAGCCACTACAGGTGCAGGGGTATTTGTAACTTTGTTAAGGGCATGGTAATCAATAATCAGGTGCAAGTTTTCCCACCTGCTTTTTGGACTGGCCAGATAGGGCTGTTATTAGGGCTGGCTGGTTCCACCAGAACTCCTTAAGCAGGCTGTCAATAGTTTACTCTATGTTGGCTTCTGCAGCCACTGGAAAACAATGCTGCCTCTGGGGGAGCGGATCTAATCTTGTTACCTTTTCCCAGGCATTAATCTGTCCACAATCTAATTTTGATTGAGCCCAGACCCTTGAGACAGTGTTGGCCATATCTCTGACGTCAGGGGGCCACTCAGGTAGTTTTAAAGATTTGGGTGCCTTAAGGGTGGAATATCAATTCACAGCATGGATGAATACAGTCTCTGGGTTGTGTTCCTTTTCAGCATCCCTGAGATGAACATAGATTGCTAAATTAGAAAGATTTATTATGGACTGCAGGGTTCTTAATGCATTCATTCCCAGGATCCCAACTCCTCCCAGTGGGGTAAAGGCAAACTCAGCTGTACTTTCTGATAGGGCATTGGATTCACCAACCCAGAATTGCAAGGGCAGAAAAAATGCAGGCAGTGGTAGAACGGCCATTAAATCCTTCAAGATTTATTTTTCATAGATTTCATAGTGGGTCCGACCACGGAGCCAATTTTCTAGCCAGTGGATCGTGGAGGACCCAAGCCGATCTCTGTGGCCTGCCCACCTGTTTCTGGGCCAGTCACCTGCCTTCTCGTCTGCCACACCCTGGTGTTAATTGATTCATTTACAGATGTCACTCAAGCAGGAGGCTGCCCATTTTAGTGCCCCGATGCCAGGGGGCGCTCTCTGCGGCTCCTATCCTCCCCAATACCACAGCCCAAGCCTCGCAGATGGCATCTTGCTGTTCATATCCTCACCGGCCCCCCGCTGGGCCCCAGAATCATCCAAACAGGACCCCTCTATGATCCCTCCAATCAGGCGGCCTCTCCGCCTTCATCCAGGCTACCTAGCCCCCCCAAAGCTACCTTCCCCTCTCGGGCGTGGCCCCCCTGGGCGGGCCAGGCGGGACCCCAGGCCCCTGGCTCTTGGGCGTCCCTCACGGTGGGCCCCTGGCCCTTTTGCCCCTCCTGGCCCTGGCTCCAGCATGGGCCAGTCAAGGGTACTCTCTCGTCCGGGTCGGGTCTCAAGCCCCTCACTTTCTCCCAGGGTCCGCGCTCTGGGCCCCTCAAACAAACACAGGGCTACCTACCCGGTGGTGGGGGCAAGGGGTTAAGGTGCCCCAACCCGCCTTCCACCGGGGTGGTAACTGGCCTGGCATTTCCTGGGGGCTCCCACGTCACTGAGAGCCCCACCAGACCACCCACTCCCGGCAGGGTGCAGTTTTAGGTCATGCCCAGGACCAGGAGCCTCCTTACCATCCCCTCCAGCTCCTCCCTTACCTCCGGATTATTCTCAGCAGCCCTCCAACCAGGCAATGTTGCTGCCTGGCCTCCAGCAGCCAAACTGCCCTGTTTATATAGGCAGCCCTT
>NW_005842064.1:1032508-1043523 GCF_000455745.1 Alligator sinensis | reverse complement strand
CTGGCTGTGCTGGGGGTCGGCGGGGGGCTCCGCAGCTGCTGGAGGGTTTCTGGGGGGCTTCAGGGGAGCGGGGGCGCAGCAGGCTTTCACCTGTGCGTCTCTCGCCGCTCCCGAGCCTAACTGAGACTTGGGGACCTCTAAGCTAAGAGGTTTGGAGTCCCTCACAGCTTAAAAGACAGATGCGCTTGAATCTAGAAGCATTTGCTGCCTCAGTTTCCTCAGAGATATTGGATCTTTTAAGAAGACCCGAACCTCAGGCTGTCCCCAATGATTATATGTTATAGATGCACAGATAGTCATGGGACAGAGTGTGGAAACCAGGCTAGCCTATATTCAGAGCAAGTGGGCATTTTTGGCAGGGCACCATTGGCACTGCTTTGTAAGCTGTGCTCCCAGTGTCCAGCCAAGTAGTGAAGGAGCTTGTGTGGGCAATCCATCAGTAGCATCTCAGGGTTCAAATAGAAGTAACTGGCATCATACCCAAGCCCTTTCCGAATCAAAAGTGTTAACTCCTGATCCATCTTGGTCAGCTGCATGACTGTATCCACACCAATGACTACTATGATAACCAGCAACCTTTCCTCTGGGTCTCTGACCCCAAGTCTGAGGGTTTAAAACCCCCAAGTGCAGAGGTTGCATTATAGGCAATACAAAGGTGAATATTGATAGACGAAGAAGGTCCAAACGGATCTTTGGGCCACCCCGGTCGGGTGGCCAATGGTGGTACCAGTGTCCGGCTGGTGACTGGACAGGTGACTTGCAGCAACTCGAATCAAAAGTGTTAACTCCTGATCCATCTTGGTCAGCTGCATGACTGTATCCACACCAATGACTACTATGATAACCAGCAACCTTTCCTCTGGGTCTCTGACCCCAAGTCTGAGGGTTTAAAACCCCCAAGTGCAGAGGTTGCATTATAGGCAATACAAAGGTGAATATTGATAGACGAAGAAGGTCCAAACGGATCTTTGGGCCACCCCGGTCGGGTGGCCAATGGTGGTACCAGTGTCCGGCTGGTGACTGGACAGGTGACTTGCAGCAACTCTAGACAAAAAAATCGGCAGGGGCCCGCCACTCAAAAAAAAAATTGGACGGCTGGGCTCCCGAAAATTACATAAATATTACGTGGGACAACTCAAAAGAAAACAGGGTGTGCGTGCGGGGTCACAGGTTCAAAACAAGTGCTTCCCCGGGGGTCAGTGAGCAGAGCACCCCGAACACCGCCCACCGGCTGGTGAACTGCTTTAGCTTGCCGGCGGCTACTGCCCAGTGGTGCTCTGCCCGGAGACACGCGCGAAGGACACCGAGGAAAAACGCCCCGAGGTAACCGGGAGCCTTCCCGGCCAGGGCCTCCTTCCTGGATAGCCAGATAACCAGCTTGGCCAGAGCCAGGAGGAGGTTGACCAGTTGGTCCCGGGCCTTGGTGGGGCGACGGATGGGGAGTGAGCATGTTATCTGGAGGGATTGGATCTGGGAAGTTAACAGCTACAAACTTCATGTTGCTGTTTAAAGACTGTACCACACATCTGTTCTAGACGCAAGGATGTCATAATTATGCTGTTGTCTCTGAGGTGGGTTGGGGAAAACTCCTGATAATTTGCCTAACAGTTTTTTCTTATCAAGCAAGAATTTTGGGTGTTCCCCGGGCTTTAGTTTTTCAGACTAAAATAAGCCCAACATGCTGTCTCCTGGGCTGAGATACTGAATAATTTGCCGTAAGGCTTCTGTGTATTCTGTGCTGGTTCCAGATTTAATTTAGATAGGGAGCCCAGCATAGTCAGCAGGGTGCATAGTTTCCCTGAACAAGCCAGGCAAATTAAGTTGGTAGTAAAAGGTAGGAATTTTATGGATAGTTATAACCCAGTCCAAAACCCAGTGGCCCAAGGGTCTTGGTGAGAGCAGCTGCTTGTGCAGGAGCTAGGGGGTAGGTTTTCACTCGTGAATCCATGCCAGTGATGGTATTGTTAGTATTTCTGTGTAGTATGTATGAGAACAGGGGCCATAGACACATTCCTGTCCATTACAGGAGGAGCTGAGGGCGGCGAGTGGGGTGTCTAATATGGATATGGATGAGAATAGGGATGCTGGTGACATTGGGGTTTTGTGATCTGTAATAATTGGGCACATAAAGCCTGGAGAATTTGGAGTGTACTGGGGAGGATAAGGTTCTGGGATCTCTGCAGTAACATTTTGAATTGCCTTGGGGTAAACTGCTGAGATAGTTCCCTGTGAGGCTTTTAACTCCTCCTTGAGGGTAGCAATCTGTTGATGTCAGGTATCCAGGTTGTAGCCAAATTCATCTAGAGGCAAAAGGAATCAGAACTCGTGGTAGAGGTAATATCTTTTATTAGACCGACTAGATATTTGAAAGGTTTCAGGCACAGGCACCCTTCTTCAGGCATAGGAGAAAAGACTGTATAAGTTCTTCTAGGTAAAAATGAAAGTTCATATTTCATAGGAGAGTTGAAGGTGTGGTAAAATCTCCATGCCATGGTGCCAGTGAATCTATAGGTCTCCCAAGGACCTTTATTAAAGTTTTGTTCCTGCACAAATTGCTTAAATATGGTCCCCATGACTGAGTCAATTGGTACTGCCATGGTAAAGCTGTCTTTATCAGCTTCCTTAGTAACTTTTTCTTAAGTTACACCTACCCTCCTCCCACCATGGGGATCAGATAGAGCCCTTGAATGTAGGTTGCTACCCTTTCACTCAGGTCTAAATACTTGGACTGTATTTGTGTGTGGGGAGTGACCCCATACTTCCTTACCCAAGTACTAGCTCTGAACAACAACCGAGAACAGAGCCTCAAACAATCTGTCTCTCTTTTTCCAAACGCTACCTTGCAATAGAAATGAACACACACACAAACTCAAAATCTCACAAGCGTTTCTGCCATCTGTCCACACTAGAATTCCGGAGGAGCTCCCAATTTGTTACAGTCAAGAACAGGACTTGAACCTGGTGAAATGCATTCTTGTGCCAGATGCATTGTTAGTGTAATCTGGTCATTTTAATTTCATGTGCAGGTCCTGCCAAGCTTTCATGGTCAGCATGTGGGACCTAAGAGACTTCAGATTAACATACTATGGGCTGCCTTTTGAACAGTCCTGCACTATAAGGACAGTACTTCTGATCACAGAAAGCATCAAATACCCAGTGGTTTAAATTCTGTTAAGAGGGGCCAGAATTTTTTCTGTCAAAATATTCTTGGTGCAGAAGAAAGGGAAAAGCCAGTTAGAACTCCATGATTCTCAAACTGACCTAGTCCTGATGAAAGTTACAACAGCCTAAGCACTGCTCTATTTAAGTAAAGACAGCTCTGAAATGCATATACTTGGTGAGTTGAACATTAATGAGTTATGTGGAGTCTGTGTGTTTGTTTAGCATGTTATGTGTGTGAACTGTTTATACCATGTTTTCTTCAGCATTTGCATAAAAATAATTGCACTTAAGTATTTTGAACTCTTGGGAAACCAACACAAGCATACTGATTCTCAGCTGCCTCATCATGAATTACTACCAAGAAACTGGGTATAAAAATGCTATTCAGTTAGGATGGCAGAATTTCCTACACTTTTCTTCAGCTGTCTAAGGTGCTATGCAAGGTACAGGTCAGCAGAAATCAAAACCTTTGGATAAAATTTTCAAAACTGCCCAAGTCTCATTTCCAAAACTGACTTAGAGCCAGTATTTCAAAAGTATTTAGGTGTGTAAAAATGTAGCTGGGATCCTGGAATTTTAGGCTCCCAAGTGCCTAGATCACTTTTGAAAATGGGACTTAGGCCCCTATGGCTTAGTCTAAGGTTGTACAACTGGTGGCCTGGGAGCCACATACAGGCTGCAAGGGGTTAATGTGCAGCTTCCAGGCTCTCAACTGGCTGCCACCTTCCCCACATCACTGGTCCAGGCTTCCCCTACCTTCTGCAGCTTTCAGAGGCGGGCAGTATGGCAGCACATGGAGCTAAGGGTGAGTCTGGGGCCATGTACAGAAAAGGATCACGCTCATGCAGTGCAGCAGTGAGAGGTGGCACATATGTGGGTTACCATCACAGCGTGGATGGATCATACTTATGTACCAATGCAGTGTGTGCAGAGATGGATGAGAGGAGGGAGCATCTATGCAGCACACAGAGCAGCCATCATGGCATGTTGCCCCTGCTGGTGTGGAACCCAGGCATGTGGTCCCCAGGGACTGAGGCTGGACAGTTGTGGCTTAGTCTACACTACTAAGTTTTGCTGATGTTGCTATGTTGGCTAAGGATGTGAAATGATTGATCGCACACCTTCCTGATACAGATGCCAGCAGCTCCTCCCACTCTAGTCTGAATACATCTGTGTTAGCAGAAGGGGGCTTCTGCCAGCTAACCTTCTGTCCTTCAAGGCGGTGGTATAGCTATCAACTCAAGTCAGTCCCAAGGCCACATCACCAAGGGGGCACCTTTGATATAGCAATAACTTTCCTCCATTCTTTCAGGTCTTTTGCAATCTTTGTACTATCAGTCAGTTTTAATCCTGTCCAGTCTTTGATGCTGGTCGCCCAGTTTGTCCTAGGTCTTCCTCTTTTTCATCCACCTACAGCACCCTGCAGGATGGCATTGGTGAGGGCACTGGGTCTCTTGTTACATGTCCAAACCACTACATCTTCTTCTGATTTCAAGTAAGCATCCATTTTTGCCAGCTTCTTGTCTGATTTGATCTTTCACAGATTCATTTGTTCTGTGTGCAGTGTAGGGTATGCATAGAAGTCTACTGAAACACCACATTTCAAAGGTGTCAGTTCACTTTCCCAGTGCACTAGTGAGTGTCCAGGTCTTACAGCCATAGAGAGTTGTTGAAATGACAACAGCATGTAGTAGCTGAAGTTTCATTTTCATTGCCATGTTGCTGTTTGTCCAGATTTTCTTCATCCTTGCTAGTTGTTCAGTGGTGACGGCTAGTCTTATTTTTTTATTCTATACATACTACATATACTTGGTGAGTTGAACATTAATGAGTCCTGTGGAGTCTGTGTGTTTGTTTAGCATTTTATGTGGCTTAGTCCAGGGTTGTACAACTGGTGGCCTGGGGGCCACATACAGGCTGCAAGGGGTTAATGTGCAGCTTCCTGACTCTCAACTGGTCACCACCTTCCCCCCACTGGGCCACATAAAATGCTAAACAAGCATGCTTATTTCATGGATCATATCTATTCTGTTCATTTGTGCTGGTTATATAGAAATGCACCTATATTTTCCTTGTCAGATTTCATACTGAGGAGAAAATGTAGGGTGTTATTCTAAGGAGCCGTTTGCTTTGCTACTGGGTCATTTTGGAAAAGTAAACATACAGAAACAAGTTTGAAAAGGAAATAAATGCTACCTAAGCATCCAGGATTTGGAAAATAAATACAAACAAATGGTAATGCAGAGCTGTTCTTGTTGTTCCTATTGTCTTCTAAGCACACATCCCTTTTTGAGTCCATCTTTGTGTTCTGTGAAGAACCAGCCTGCTCCTGCTCACACTCATGTCAATGAAAGCCTATTTCTCCATTGTACTGGTGTAACTAATAACATACATTGTGTGTAGTGGGTGTAAAACACCATGAAATCAGAATGGGAGCATTTTGCACTCACTTTGTCCTTATCTAAGTGACAACATGAGAGGCCAGGCCCTGGCAGTTTGTCAGTGAAAGCAAGATTCAATCCCAAATAGAATCTCTTGTTTTCTTTAACCAGTTGTCAGCATCTGCTGTCCTGCTACCTGAGGTGGTTTCTAACTTCCTGCTCATTTGTTTGTCCAAACAGCATTACAGCAGCAAAATGGTGCCCGGACCTTGGCTATAAGGAGAGCTATTGGCTCTCTCCATAAATAACAAGTTGTCAAGGATTTTAATGGAAACCCTTTGAGTGTTGTAAATCTATGCAGTTCTGCCTGCATGCCCTCCCTCATTTCCATCACAATATCACTCCAGTGGGACTGCAGCTGGCAGCATGTGCCAGGCAGCCCAGATTGGTAGGACACAGGGGAAGGAGGAGAAAAAAAGGGAAAGAAGTAGCAGGGGATTCAGAACTGTTGGCACTGCAGAAGCATCTGCTGGGTGGCCAGTTACAGAGTCACCTGGTCCATTCAGCTTGTACTGGAGGAAGGGCAATTCATCCCGGGGATTGGAGAATAAGGATAGCATAACCAGAGAGGCTGCTGGAAAACAGACAGATGTGCTGCAATTTGCACTTCACTCTGTCAATCTGTGAAGCAGTAAATCTTAAACAAACTCAGTGCCTCCCTTAATGTGGAGTTTTTCATCAGAGCTAGTTTGGTAGAGTTTCTGTAATTGGTACTGTATAACCTATCTCCTGCTGTTAGTCAGAAGAGGCATCTCTTATTAAGACAGGCTCCTTTTCCCAGGACATTCCACCATAAACAGTTCCAATTATTTTTAGTGCAAGTGTAGGGCCACGTCATGGTATTAGAGGTATCTATGATAAACCTCCCATTGACTTCAGAATGACCAGGATTTTGCCCTTTAGGAATGCATTCTCACACAATTACCAGCACAATATCAAGACTCCAAAACACAGACCCTAATGTGTAATAATGGTTTTAGTGTCTAGTTCTTTCCTTGCATCTTCTAAGCTCTTCTTTTTGGGATCTTAAAGCACATTACAGATATAGATGAATTAGGACTCTCAACCTCCATCCCGTAGCATGAGGCAGCAAAACATTATTCTCATTCTACGGATGGGGAAACTGAGATATAGAGAGACGAAACAACTTGGCCAAAGTCACAAAGAAAGTTTATGGCGTAAAAGGATCTCAGATATAGCACTCATCCTGGATAGGGTTGGGTAGCAGAAGGAGAGAGTTTGGATGGAGGACAAAGGGTTGCTTTTCAAAGGGCAAAAGCCTCAGGATCTTGGGAGTCCTTTATGTTTCCTAGAGTCTCAGTCTGAAAAACATACTCAGGTTCTTCGGAATGACTCTCCCTGTTGATAACCCACATAACATTTCCCAGTGAGAGTAGATGGCTTTGGAGCAAACCAGCTCCAGTCCTTAGCTGGCCATGATTCTAAAAGTCCCACACACAGCCTGTCTCCTCCCACCATAACAAGAGGGGACGAGACTATTGTTTCCCCAGTCCTTGCCCCAACAGGCTTTTGATCCTGAATGAAGTATTTATACACTACTACAAATAAATAATAATAATGAAAAAGAAAGTTGACAGCATCTTTTAAACAAGTAGTTTAAATTGAAAAATAAAATGTTATTTAGCAAGCAATGTGATATAATAACTTTATTTTGATTGTTTTATAAACCAATAATTTTAAAAGCAGTTGATGTACATGTGTAGTATGTGGTCCAGAGAGGCATAGAAATTTTGAATCAAGAGAGTTATTAGTCAGTAGCAGCAGTGCACATGACAATCCACACTAGTCCTAATGGAGCCATTAGAGTTGGCAATCCTCTTTTAAAGAGAGATTGCCAGGACAGTATTGGTGCACAAATTAGGTTTTGTTAAATCAAATAAACACAAAAACCTTCTTTCCAATAAATGTGCTTCCAAGGCTATTTTTAAATGTCAACAGAAAGAGTATAACAAAGAAATATTCCCATTCTTTGTTTACGATAAAAAAAACATCATGGCATTGGACATGTGTGAGTGAAAAGGGCTAAGTGATAATAAAAAATGAAAAAAATAGTCTATTTCCAAGGTCCAGTATTAGACAAATGCAAAAATAAGCAGGGAGAAAAAAAAGCACATTCTGTGATTTAAAAGTTATAATAAGGCTATTTAGAATATATGCTTTTTTTTTCAAATATAGTATTTAACCTCACTGTTCTTTTCCTTAAAACAATATTTAAAAGCCTTTTATCTTATAAACACACACACAAATGCTTAATTTTATACAAGCCAACAGTTCCAATATAGCGGATGAGACTACTCACATATATCAAGTTAAACATATGTCAGGGTTTGTTTCTAAGACCAGAGCACTGAGATTTACAGTAGAGTTTTTATTCAGAAGGTCATATTCAGAACTGGAACACATCCTTCTACATGCATCTGCTACACTGAAAATACCCTCTGCTTATCCAAAATCTATCTGTTTGAATAAACTATGTGTATTCTATTTTAACTGGATAAATGAGAGTCTACTGTATTCAGCAGCTTGCCTCTCCAGCCAAGTCTCTGCTAGAAACTTCTGCTAGTGTAATAATGTCTGTTAAGATTGTGATTCATTGCAACATTGTTATATTGGCACAAAACCCTAGTTACAGATGTAATTATCCAAGAATTTTCTTGCCAACAAGTAGAGGTTATTTTGTTTGTGGAACTGTTACAAGGCATATAATAAAATAACTCCAATATCAGCATCCCAGGATCTTACAGCTGCACCTCCAGAAATGTAATATACCTCATCCAATGCACCAAATGCCCTGATGGAAAATACGTAGGAGAGACCAAACAACAACTGCGCACCAGAATGAACACACACCGGAAATCTATCAAAGACAGAAATACCCAATTACCGGTGGGGGCACATTTCTCACAGGAGGGCCACTCTCTCTCCAATCTCTCAGTCCTGATCCTCAAGGGAAACTTACACAACACTTCCCAGAGACGAGCCTATGAGCTCCATTTCATCAACTTCCTGGATACTAGAGATCATGGACTAAACATAGACATTGGATTTTTGATACATTATAATCTGCCTGGCAACTGACTCCCCAGCCCAGCCCCTGGCTTCTTTACTTTTCATTCCATCCAGGAAGAGCACACACCAACTGCTGAAACTTCCTTAGCCTGACGAAGCGTTTTTGAACCCGAAAGCTTGCTTAATAACTATTCTCCAACTATTTGGGTTGGTCTAATAAAAGATATCAAATTCACCCAAGGAACCTTGTCTGCCTATGTCCTTAGACCAATATGGCTAAAACCTACACCCCTGCTCCAATATAAGGTGCACTTCTTTTTTACTGATATAGCTATAGCACAGGAAGTGCTATAGAGATGAACTCTTTCTAATGTGGCCAAGGTGGAAGTCTCAACAGTTTCTGTTGTATTTGCAAGAGAAAGTGATAGTATGCAGAAACTGGGAGAAGTACCCCTAGCTGGAGTGGTAATATCACATGATCATCCAAAAGTGAGTGCTTCCAGGACTGAAGAAAGTTAAAGAAAAAGGATTAGGGTTTTCATAAGATTAATGAGAAGGCACCAATATTTTCATTTAGCCAGGCTAGTGTTTATATTACACCTTCAAGAAAGCAGCTTTTATATTCTGTCAAAATAATTTTACCAACTCTTTGAGGGTTGTTTCTAGATGTTAATTTACTGAGAGGTTTCTTGGTGCATCACTCATGCAAGGTGATCTTTAAAACAAAACAATAAAAATAGAGACTCTCCAACTGTTGCAAACTTTATACCATAGAGGCCCCCATTTGATTCTAAGTCAGACCATTTTTAACAAGAATACCCAATCATACAACTTAATGCAGCTGGTGGTGGTGGCATCCTTCCCTCAATAGGAGGATGACAGTCTGCCAGTAAATAGGGAAGTCATTGGTAAGTCCATAGATGACCTTAGATGACAGAGAAGGCTGATCCAAGATTTGCATGCTTGGTTGCAGAACAGTGGCAAATAGTTCTAGGAGGAAAGAGTAAATTCTGGTGATGTTGTGTCATTTTTCTTCTCCTTCAGGGAAAGCTTAATGCAATAAATACTTTGGAATAGCAATTATGTATCAGGGCTTATAACAACCTACAAAGAGATTTCTTGCACCTGGTGCTGAATCTTCTGCAGCTGGCCTCTTCTGGAAGCAATATACAGGACTAAATGGACCATTTTGGCTACCGTGGTATACAGTTTTAAGTAACCAAGGTTTTCTGTGGCCATGCATCAGCCCACCAACCGTGCCCTCCCGGGGATGCACATAGCAGCGGTGCTGGAGGTGGAGGGGGTGCTTGCATGCAGCAGTCGCCACGTGCTGCACCATTTTCCTATGGTCATGGCTCCGTGGGCTGCTGACCAGCCAATCGTGCACTGCTGGGGGCGAGCACAAAACACCCGCATCCTGCCATTCAGACAGGTGGGGGTGGGGAGGTACCGTAGTGTGCTGTGCAGGGCTGGTGGTGCCTGGTGCACCCCTCCCTTTCCTCCGGGTAAGAGGCGAATGTACCAGGGAGACCTCGCCATTGTGCCCCAGGTGTGCTCCGTCCTCACCCACCCACATGTACCCCCTATCACCTGTCTAAGTACCCCTAAGGGTACGTGTACCCCCGGATAAAAACCCCTATATTAAAGGTAAATAAAAATGATTTTTATACACTATATGTTCCTTTATTATTCATATTCAAGTCCCTAACCCCATTTTTCCCATAAGCCTTTTGTCTTACCAACCACGGTTTTGCCAACCATGGGAACTTTCAGGTACCTAACCCCCGCAGTTGATAAGGGAAACCTGTATGTATCATTTGGATGTTAAATGAAGGGGTACTCTACCAATTGCTAAAATAGATCTAAAGAATTATTTTTGGATCCTGAGTTCAATGTAAACTATTGGCCAAATCTAAGCCTTACACATTTATGTATTTTGGTTCCAAATTTAAAATGAATTTTAGTAAATCTGCTGCTGGTTGCTATGGAAATGGAACAGGTTGCTTTAAACAAATCAGTTTCACCAAAAAACAAAACAAAACAAACCTATCTTTTTGTAGAACTGTGATTAGCTTAATACAACCTGCTCCATTTTTAGCCATCCGACGTCTGTTTCCATGGCAGCAGCAACTGAATTGATACGACTATTGCAATTATTTCCTTATGTAGAATGCTAGTTACTGTTGTTTCAACAGCACTAACAGGTGCTAGGATCTAACTCAGGGGTCAGCAACCCCTGGCACGCGTGCCAAGCATGGCACACGAGGCCATTTTGCTTGGCACACCACTGCCAGCCTTGCACAGATCTGGGGGGCGCAGGTCCCCCCTGCCCTCCAGGAGTGCATGCTGCTGCTGGGAGCCAGCCGCACCATCTGGCCACGC
>NW_005842064.1:1021911-1032480 GCF_000455745.1 Alligator sinensis | reverse complement strand
CAGTGGGTTGGGGAGCTGGCTCCTGCTGCAGCAGCCACTGCCTTCTGTTGGGGGCAGGGAGCTGTAGACCTGGGTCCCTGGTCCCATAGCCCTGGCAACTGAGGGCCCCCTCCAGCAGGGCTGGGGGGCAGGGGCTTTGGGTGGCAGCCAAGGGGCACAAGCAGGGCTGGGGGGCTATTGTGGGAGGACCCGCACAAAACGAATACACAAGATCAAAAGTTTCAGAAGTTCAAAGGTTTCTGATCAAAGGATCAGAAGTTTTATTTATTATCACCAGGTTTACAATTTTTAGAAAATCTGGTATTTACCATAAAAGGCAACATTTATGATTATTAACTATACTAATATGCAGTGCATCCTGCCCTGGTTTTGTTTTTCTGGCATGCCGGCACTCCGGCACCTTCCAATGTAGACATTGTGTTTTTTTCGGCACTCCAGAAAAAACCGTTGCCTACCCCTGATCTAACTCCTATTTCTACTTACTTAATGTGAGTTTTATGCCAGTTAAAGGAACATGGAAGACTGTGCCAGGGACTGAAGCCTTTTGCTTATCCACAGAGTGGGCAGTACAGGTCATGGTAGTGCCAGCCTACTTCTGGTCTTTAGTTTGGTAGGTACTAATCCTCCAATTAGACCTATGGCAGCAGAGACCTGCACCCATCCAGAGCCCCGTTCCAGGACTGGAGTCTAACCATGTAAACTCTGCCTTAGTTTGCATTTGAAAATCTACATTGTGGGTGCCATTGAAACAATAATATAAATGATCCTTTTGGGGGAGTTTTCCAAACCCTCAGGAGCCCTCTCCAAGAGCTTATGTCATTTGATGGTGCTGCGATAGCAGGTGAAAGGAATGCCAGTAGGTGGCAGAGAGAGGAATAAAAATGAAATGGGTCTTCATATTATTTTCCTAATTACATTTTAAAAGTGTATTTGATATATTAATTCTTTTTCAAGTGCCAGAGAGAATTACTAAAACTGTGCTCATAGCACAGGCCACTGGCAGGACTTGGCACATGCCCTGGAAGACAACAGGACACATCATCCAGGAGAAAAATCTAAGGCTCTTCAATTTTCCAGTGTAGGCGTGTATGGTCAAACCCCTAATTACTATCATTATGAATTGTTTGTGTTGTTGTAGCACCTAGGAGCCACAGTCATAAGAAGACAGGTAGGTCTTCAAAGCCCATTCAAGTTTTGGCTTCTCTGCTGAAATTACCAGGGAAACAAGGGAGGAAAAGCATTGGCAATTTTTGTCATGTGTGTACTTGTCCTCTGAAAACTGGCCTGTGACTTCACAGGTCATTTCCCACAGTCATCAGATGGGGTTATCATCAACTCTTGCAATTTTATTATGAGTCCTCTGGTACTCTGTGGGTCTGAAAAGCTGAGGCTCCTGATGTCAGATGGTTATATGAGAAGCTCGGATTTAATTTTGAAGTTAAGGTTGTGGCTCTGCCAGTTGCTTTGAAAAACACAAAAACATGCACCTAAAAGTCAGAAAACAAATGCAAATGTTAACCTTTAAAAAGACTGTTCCAACTTTTATCCGAGCCTAATTTGCACAAAACGAACTATTCCAACTATTCAGCTCTCATGTGAAATATGAATTTTCATTGCCACCTAGGAGAAATTTTACAATCTGTGCATTCTCCTATGCCTGAGAAAGGGTGACTGTGCCCAAAAGATTGCAAATAAAGATTTTAATTTTTTGTGTGTGCAAATATCTAGTTGGTCTAATGAAAGATATCACCTCCGCCACGAGTTGTGGTAACGTTAAGCTTCACACATCTGAAAGCAATGCTGGAGGACCCGACCCATGGTTTCTGAACGGGGGGTGGTCACAGGGCTCCCATCAACCAGAGGTCAGATTTCCCCCGGAGGGGGATGACATCAGAGGCAGCAAAGAGCAAAACCAGGCTGCTGGGACTGGCTCTGCAGGTTGTAGTTGACGAGGAGCTGCTGTGCAAGGCACCGATTTGGGGGACTCCTGAGCCTCCGCCGAGCACAATCCCAACTCAGCCCTAAAGAGGGGTCAGCTAGCAGCACCGCAGCGGGGTGAGCCCAACAGCCGGCGTCTGATGCACGTGACTGACGTCATCATGCCTGCACACCACCAAGCTGAGTGCTCTGATGTCACGGTGGCGTGTTTATGGTACCATGACGTCATCGCCGGGTACACCTGGGACTCTGAGCCTCCGCCGAGCACAATCCCAACTCAGCCCTAAAGAGGGGTCAGCTAGCAGCACCGCAGCGGGGTGAGCCCAACAGCCGGCGTCTGATGCACGTGACTGACGTCATCATGCCTGCACACCACCAAGCTGAGTGCTCTGATGTCACGGTGGCGTGTTTATGGTACCATGACGTCATCGCCGGGTACACCTGGGACTGGGGAAAATCCCGTGCTGGCTGGTCTCTTTTCTGCCCCCCCCCCCGCAGCTCTCCGCCCCCTCCCTCGACTGCTGCCTCCAAGAACCTGGAGGAGCAGAAGCCATGACGTGTATTTAAATCCCGCCTGCTTCTTCCAGCTGTGATTGGCTGCAGAGGTTCAAAAGTGGCCCCGCCCCCTGTGTGTAGTTGGGACAGTTGGTGACCCTTGGTCTTCTGCTGGGAGGACCAGCGCAATACACACAAAGGGGCGGAGAAGCGAAGTGCGCACGCGCAGCCTCGGGTGCATCAGTCCGCACAGCGGCTCGCGGCCGGAGCGGCGTGCCGGTGCCACGTCGTGCCGTTGCCATGACAACCACCTTCCCTCCCCCCACCTTTCAGTCTTCCCCAATCAGCAACCTAGTTATCGTTTGGACCAATGGGAGAGCAAGAGGCTAATTGAAATGGACCGGGAGAGCCAAGGGTGTGGCAGTGTGTGTTGGCCAATCCGGAGGTCAGCAGCGAGCGAGCAGGGTGGGCTGTGCTGGACAGGGCGGGACAGGTTGGTTAAGAGCCTTAGGGGGTGCGGGCGGCTGTGGCGGGGCGGGGCAGGGCTGAGCGGAGCGCGAGGGGCTGGGGTAGGTAAGAGCAGGGGTCCGCGGGGGGCAGAGCTCCCCCCCTTCTCTGGGGTAGTGGGATTCATAGATGCTAGGGTCGGAAGGGACCTCAATAGATCATCGAGTCCGACCCCCTGCATAGGCAGGGAAGAGGGGCGGGGCTAGATGACCCCAGCTAGATGCCTGTCGAACCTCCTGTTGAAGCCCCCCAGGGTAGGGGAGAGCACCACCTCCCTTGGGAGCCCATTCCAGACCTTGGCCACCCTGACTGTGAAGAAGTTCTTCCTAATATCTAGTCTAACTCTGCTCTCTGCTAGCTTGTGGCCATTATTTCTTGTAATCCCCAGCGGCGCCTTGGTGAGTAAAGTCTCACCAATTCCCTTCTGTGCCCCCTGCATGGATGGGAGGGACTGCACAGCCCCTTCCCCTCCCCGTGCTGTAGGACTGAGGCATCATGGAAATGCAGCCTTCCCTGGCAGGGAGCACACCTGAGCCGCCTGCTGCCGCCAAACTGTGTTTTGATCTGCCAAGTGAAGCACGGGAGTCACCTGGCAGCTTGTTAGAGGGACAGATTTATAGATATCTATAGATCTATATTTATCTATATAAAAATAAATATTTTGGGGGGAAAAAAAGCCCCTCTTCTGCCAGGGTAAGGAAGGGAAGAAGGAGAAAAGAGCTCCCTGGAGCAATCCCAGCAGGCGGCGGAGTCCATCTCTTGGTATCACTGCCCAAACGGAGCAATGCTGGCAGTGGGGATTTCATCTGTCTGTCTAGCTGTCTGTCTAATATGTATTTTTAAGTAACATCCTTTGACCAGGCCAGTCAACAGGGGTGCATTAGACACTGTTTCACCAGGTCTTGTCCTATCCATTGTTAGCCTGGGGTTTCTTTCAGAGGACTTCACGCACCTTAATGTGTCTAAATTCCCGCATTCACTAGTGAATGTCTCGCTGTACATTACCTTTCTCGAGCCCAGCGCTTGCCATGTTAACCAAAGAGCTCTCTTTCTGTTCAGTGCAGCCTTATTTTCTTGTCCAATTTTTTATGCTCCTCTTACCTGTGAGATGCGCACATAGATCACAGGCAGAAGGGAAAAGAGGACGTTTATCATGCTATAATTTATCAAGTTGCACTGTGACTGAGAGCAAAGTCCTTGTAGATGATATACCGAGAGTTACCTGCATACAAGCTTGCCTGTGTTGAGGGAAAAATATTCCCACTTTCTGGCTAGTCCTAGATGTACTCAAAGCTTTTCTAAGCAATGAGATGTATCATTAAATTTCAAGGTGTAAGTTACGAGTCAGTGCTTGAACACTCTGTATCTGCAGTTTAACCTATATCTACAATTTGAAGGTAATTCTTAATTAACCATGCAGATGTTTAAGGCTTGGGACAGTAAGAGAACTGAATGAAACTAGAAATAATATGCCAATACGAGACATTCTGAATGATGTGTATATGCCTAGAGATGAATGTGTTATAAGGGCTCCTCAAAAGCCTGTTGAAATTAGTAGGACTGCAGTGGGCTTTGAAGTAGATTAAAAATGCTCAGATACAGGGGGTTTTTTTTAATTTGGTACAGACCATACATATACACAAGCAAAAAAAAAAAACCAGTGCTATAAACACATTAACATTTTCTAACACAGTTTTAATTCAGTGTTTCTGAATCCTCACCTTTTTTCACCTTTCTTGTTACCCCTGTGCAAAATGTCTGCCAAACAGATGTTAAGTGCAATTATATCTTTTCTTCACATTGGTGCTAGTGTCTTGCACCCACTCTGCACAAGTGTAGGTGACTATACAAACTTTAAAACACTGCTTAGTAGAGACTTCTTGGGACAGCTGTTCTATCTCCCAAGGATTCTGTTCCACACTGGGTGTTTCAGCCTTTGGCTTTTCTAGTTCTAGGTATCAGGGGAAAAAAAACTAGGGAAGATATGTCTTCACTTCTTTCAGTGACCCCCTCCTTTCTGGGCTTAAGCAAAGGAGAAAGCAGCTTTGTTGGGATGAAATTGGAACTAGAGCTGAACTGTAGGAGGTTGGGGTGAGTAGGTAGAAACAAGGAGTGCAGAGAGAGGGATACTGTGACAGAGCTGGGGTGGGAAGGTTACTGGTATGTCAAACCCCAAGGGTGGAGCTTAGGATCAGGAATTCAATTTTTGGTACACCAAAGATTTTTAAATGCAAAATAAAATACTGTTTAGTGAAATTCTAAATGAAAATCAAACTACTTTTGTCACTAAAAGGTTTGAGAGAGGTTTGTTTTCTGAACTACTTGCTATTGATACTTTAAATGAATCCTTACTTCTAGGAGCCTTCAATCAACTCAAGCCAGAAGGGCAGGGTAAAATGTGAAGCTATATAAGGAAAATAAACCTTCGGTAAAGATTTCCTCTCCCTTAACCTCTCTGTACTCTGCCACAGAGCTTTCTGTTTGCAAGAGAACCTGACCTGTTAGACTTGGATTTCACCTGCAGATTTGATGGAGTCTGAGTCTTTTCATCCCTCAGATCCGGTGTCAGCACTAAGATGGCTTTCAGGTTAGGCACTGGTTCTTCAATGCTACAGCATTATACTCAAATCTGAGGAGGACTAAATGCATAGAAGGAAAGCAAGATGTTGAGGGGGTGCTAGGTTTTGAGAGACAGGAGATGCAGGTGCTTCCACTTTACATTGAAGACTGGGACCAGGACAATTGTATAATGCGTTGTTATCATTATCACTGAAGTAGAGGGTCAGCAACAGGCTCAAGAGTCAAACAAACCTCTTTTCCTGTGTAAGGGGTGCCGTTCAGATTGGAATAGGTATTGGCTAAAATCAACAAGTTGGGTACATATTCCTTCTGATCCTTCTAGAAAGGGAAGAAAATCATGGAAAATGGAATACTGTAAATAAGTAGTTGAATGTACCCCTTCCTAACTTGGGGCTCTGCAGGAAGTTATGTCCCTTCTTTACCAGCTAGATTAGAAAAAAGCATCTCTATTCTCAGAACAATTGAAAGAATTATTGCTTATCCCTGTACTACTATATTTACTTTGCTTTTGGTTTGTTGTGTATATTTCCACAGGATGAAAGCATCAGATATGCTGCAAAAATACAGATCGTTTCAAGGAGATGAGTACAAAGCAGAAGAGTTGGATAACAAAAATGGAACCAAATCAAAAGTTTTACCAACAGAAGGAGAAGCAAGTGTCTTGGGCATCCCAGACCAGGAAACAGTGGACTATGGAGAAAAGAAAGAAAATCAAGATTCAAATACATCCAGGAAAAAGAAAAGAAAGAGAAAGAGGTTAGAGTCAAGTATTGACATGACAAGGCTCCTGAAAATAGAGGAGGGTGTTAGTAGTGAAGGGACATTGTGAAACAGGGTTATTCAGACTGTTCCTATAGAGAAGGGGAAGGAACATTGGATGTTTGTAGTGGAATAGGAATATGGAAGTGTTGAATTTGCAGCTGAGACAAAATAATGGAATTCAGTTCTGATGTTAAATAAGGAATGGTAATATTTAAGTTCTGCAGGTTTTTGAGTGACTTTGAATATGAACTTTTTTAACTATCTAGAAAGAACCTAGTACGTAATGTTACTACAATAGATGTAATGTTTTTACCATATTCTTGTGCCAGTGAAAAGAAAATAGTTTAGGGGAGTTCTAGTGCTAGTGTGAAATGCATGAGTTACTATTATAGTATAGTACTGGAGGAGAATATTCTCTGGATCCCCATTTAATACATCAGGATGTAGGCTTTGATTTATGACTTTGGGGAAGCATGTTCCTATGTTGGCTAGCTAGTGCTTTTTCATTCATTGTTTTCTGATAGGCATGTGTCACATGGCTCAGCCTTGTTGAGTATTGCCACATCTGTTTCTCTGGTTATAACCTCAAATGTTGCTTCATAACAAAAAAAACATGAAGGAAAAAGAATAGTTTCTTTTATCTTTGCTGTAGTACCTATTGCTATATTAGCTTTCTATAACTATAACTTAAAATGTGTTCCCTTTTTTCCTATCATACTGTGATGTTGAGATCATATTTGGGCCTCTAATAGGATCAACTACTGTAGTTCAGAACCATTACATGACAGAACTGGCTGGGACTGCTGTGCCCTCTTTTCATCCTTACTCAGTGGGATTGTAATGTTAGAGGTAAAATTAGCAATCATCATTCCTCCTTTCTTCCTTTTCCTTTCTTTCCATCCCTCTCTCCCTTTGTTCATTTGCTTTCTGTTGTTGTGTTAGAATGCATTAGATTAGCATTATTATTTTGTATTAAAATCAGCTAAAGTAATTTCAGTGTATAAAACTTTCCAGAAAATTGTGATTTCCAATTAGCCCCAGCCTTGCTTGTCTGTGCTCACTCACACATGTGTTTATCCATATCAGATTAGAACTGCAGTAAGTGGAATCAGTTATCAAGTCACTTACTGTCTAAACTCCATCTATAAACCCCAATTAGATCCACAAAATGGCTAATTGCATGGCTAAATGGGATTATAGGACTGATCCAAAGTCCGCTCAAAATCATTAGAGGTCTTTTCATTGACTTCAACAGGGTTAGACCAGGACCTATAAGAGCAAATCAGTACTCTGGGGTGACGTGTGTGCTGCTAAGGCACATGGTTGATAGCCCAGAGGTTGCAAGTTTGAGGCTATAAACACTTGTGGTGTGGCCATGTCACATTTCAATGAATCTGCAAATTCTGCTGAATCACCCTGTCACAAGGACATGAGAAGGAAGAAAGCACTGTTATTTTTATTACAGTTACCCTACTCACAGTGTCCAGACTACCTTAACTGACTCCAGTGCATACGTCCTGCCTGGTTAATGCCCATTTGATTAACTACTGTTGACCAAGCTCTTTGGGCAGTCATGATTTTGCTATGTTTATTTATTATCACCATAGAGATACATAAGACTAGACAAACAACAAATCAAGGTTCTCACTCTGAACAACTTAGAAACTAAATTGCAAAAATGCCTTCCCTGTGTTTAAAAATGTTTTATCTGTATTTTATTTAGGAAGCTGTATTTTAACTTCGAAAAAAATCTGTTCACTTGTTTCCTTTCTCTCTCATCACAGTAGTGTTTTACTGATACTATCTTCATATTTTTCCTTTTAATTTGGTGTATAGTAAGTACACTGATATCTCATCTGAAAAAATATTGACATTAAATTAATTAGGACATTCAAGAGAACTTTTGGTGCATTTACAGAATAGAGGAGATGGCCTCATTTTGAACAAACAAGCTTTCTGGATAAATGAGGTTTCACTGTTCATCTTTTTAGCTTAGTTTCCAAGAGGATAGGTGGGTTTTTTAAGCTGCTTAATTTGTTTGTGCTGTGTTTCCTGACAGAAGTTCACAAGAGGAGCTTGCAGTGCAGCAACATTTTTGTTCAGCATAAATAAATAGCATTTACCAATCAACAGAATTCTCGAAATTAAACATTATCTGAACTTAGCATTACCTGTTGGCCACCATTTTCCTATTTATAGTTTGTGTACTGTTTCAGGGTTAGAGGTTAGGTAAGTAAGGTATATAACCAAATGTTTCTAAGAAACATGTTTCATATTAATTTTACAAAATAGCTAAGTAATCAGTCTGTACATTCATTCTGCTGATGTTTTGTGTTGGGGATTCTTTAACCAGGATATAACATTTACACTGGACTTGCACTGTTATTGTCTTCAGAGAATTCTAATTAATGGTACCTTTCTCATCTATGGAAAGACAAATTGTGCGTTTTTTATTTCCCTTTTATTCCCCAAGGAAATAATTTTCCATGTGACCACTGAGCAAAAACTTCTAGTGAATAGCCTGTTGAGATATGATATGTTGCTTAATAGTGTGTTCATTTGTATT
Source organism: Alligator sinensis (assembly GCF_000455745.1). Taxonomy (NCBI): domain Eukaryota; kingdom Metazoa; phylum Chordata; order Crocodylia; family Alligatoridae; genus Alligator; species Alligator sinensis. Next base: position 1,023,632 of record NW_005842064.1, on the reverse strand, counting down.
AGTGCTTTTAGGTAAGTTTGTGAAAGCTCGACTGTAAAGTTTTTCCAGGGCTTCATTATTAAGTTTGAACTGGTTTTGGTCTATCTGCCTCTGTGTCTCTCCTTTTTTTTTCTTTTTTTCCAGATGACCTGTGATTAATCTGACCAACTGCAAATATGAGTCTGGTGAGTCTATCCTGTTTCTTGGCTGTAGAAAGGGAATGAAAGCATTGTGATTCTGTTGAAGAGGAGGAATATGACAGTCTGAGGTGATCCACCTGGTATCTGATGCCACTTAGTCGTCAGACCTGTCTGCCCACACTCCCCAGACTCCCCCTACTGCCTATCTCACACCTGCCGTGACTTGATCTAAGGGGAGGGGTTGGCAATATTTTTGGGCAAAGTGCTGAAAATACCTGCAACCTCAACTTGTAAGATTTTGGCCTGCCAAGGGGCAGACAGCAGGGGGGCCGAGAGGGGCTCGATCCGTGTGGCAGTGCAGCTCCAGCCCCTTCCCCACTGTCTGCCCTGAGGCGCTCATGCCAAGCAAAATGCCTTTGCTTGGGGGTGGCCTACCCCTGTCTTAGGGTCTTCTAACTGGCAATGCTGCCTCCAGAGGCCGGGGTACCTTCTTCCTGGGTGCATTTTCTCAGTGTACAGCCCTCAGGTTTTCTCTGCCCCAAATTCTACAAGGCTGGTTTTCCCTTAAGGCAGCCCCAGTTGTGCCTTAGGGACAATACTTGTGACCTCCAGTCATCTCCATAGTCACGCCCATACCTTACATATGTATTTAGAGGGGAGCCCTTTGTCCCTGATTCTGCATTCATCCCTTCAAGCCTGCTTTGGGGCTTCCACCTTCCTGGCTTCACCCCTTTCCTCTAGCTGGGCCCCCTAGCCCAAGGTCCACTGCCCCAGACCTCAGCTTCTGGGCCCCAGCCCCATGTTGCACTTGTGTGCTCTGGGCCCCTGGCCCCTGTCTCATGTGGCAGTCCTTAAGGTCCCATACCTGGCACGACTGCTTACATGCTGCTCTGAACCCTGGGGTCCCTGGCTTTCACTAGGGAGCACTTTACTGCATGAACAGTGCGTACCCACAGCAGGGTGGGGGGCACGCTGGCGGCAGGAACACGGCGGTGGTGAGCGGGGAGCTCCCGCAGATGCCACTGGCGCTATCGGTGGGGAAGGGGCGGGGGTGAGAGTCGACCAAGTGGGAATCGTGGACCGCCCACAGATGCTGCCGGCGGTGTCAGTGGCGTGGTGGTGAGCGGTGACTGCTTGCAGGTGCCGCCAACACTGTCGGCAGGGCCTTTTTGTAGAGGGTACACTGCCATGCTCAGGGCGTGCACATGCATGGGGGTGCACCCCAATGGCCTCCAAGCCATCCCCATAGCCACAATCCAGTCCTCTGATTTTAAACCAAAACTTAACAGAAAAATAAATAAACTGCATCCACTAAAGTTCTTTCCCATTCTGGGTCAATACTAGGCCTGTGCGAAGCTTTGGGTGGTGATTCAGTGGCTGAATCTCCAAATCCTCATTGAATCAGGGGACCAGTAAAAAGGTCCAAATCAACTTGAAGCTCGCTGAATCTTCAGAAAAGATTCGGAGAGCTTCCATGATTCGGGCAGTCTGCGCCCACTGCAGCAGGGAGCTGGACCCAGACTCAGAGCTGTTAAGTAGGGGGTGGGGGAGAGGACCATGGGGGGACCCCTGCCAGCCCCCAGCCCCCTGCCTGCTCCCCCA
>NW_005842064.1:1020926-1021572 GCF_000455745.1 Alligator sinensis | reverse complement strand
GCTATTGCCGGGCTGGGAGAGCAGGCAGGGGATGGGCCTGGGTGATTCAGAGATTTGGCAGCAGCTGAATCTCTGAATCAGAGTCGGCCAAATTGATTCAGGGCAGTGATTTGAATCACCAAATCAAATCGCTGTCTCCCCAGTTGACCAAATCCAAAGTGAATACTAGCCGCTTCGCACAGGCCGAGTCACTACCATACCACAAACTATACTTCTCCCTTAGTTGTCTTGGCTTCACTGTTATGGATAGCTTGGGTGTCCATGGGTCTGTTTCCTGCAGCCAGCTTCCCTGGGGAGCTCCTCTCCCTGCAGCATGCAGGGCCAGACTGCCTGCTGTGGCTCAGTCCCTGGATTTATATTTCTTTAAACTCCACCCCCACTTCCTCTCATGAGCAGGGATTCTGGTTTTCTCTGATATAAAAAAATCCCCAATTTTCGGTTAAAAAAAAAGTAACCCCAAATCCATATTTTTCTGCAATTTAAATGAAGCACCACTAATATATATAGTGATGTTTCATTTTAATCACAAATATGGATTTGGGATTTTTTAAAACCAAAAATTGGGGATTTTTTTAAATCAGAAAAAACTATGATCCCTGGTCACGAGGCTCCCCAGCCACACACAGGCCCTTTTACTTAAGGGCCA
>NW_005842064.1:1019763-1020916 GCF_000455745.1 Alligator sinensis | reverse complement strand
TGCAGCCTCACACTGCACTTTTAGCCTGCTGCACTCTTTTAAAGTAACAGGAGCCCCCTGGCTCCCTGTTATGGGGAGATATTCACTTGCTCTCAAAAATAGGCCAGTTATAGAAAACTATCTTGTCATTGTTTTTTTCATTTTTTGAATGGTTTATCATTTGTAATGTTTTATCAGTGTGACCATTTGACAGTGTCTTTTAAAGATAGGCAATCTGAGCAGCACTGTGTTAACACTGTACCCTGTTATTCCCCATGTTGGATCTACGTGGCTATATCAGAATTCATCATCGCTGACCCAGAACATCTCCTAGTATTCTAGTTCTTGTCCTCACCAAATCCAAACCGTTAATGATGCTGCACTTTTTAAATGGTCTAGCTTGAGACCATCATACGTATCTCTCTCGTGACTGAAGTTAGGCAAGGCTTCAACTCCTTGCCAGCTCGAGATTTGGATTCTTGTCTTGGATTAGGAACACATAGAGCCACTATAGATAGTTCTATTCCAAATGTATCATTAACAACTACATTTCAAGCTGGTCTGCTTTTCACCACTAGTTAGACTGTAACAGCACTGAAAACTCACTCTAGCAGTTTTTTTTCTAGACAAGAGTGAAGCTTTAGTATCACTATGGAATGATGAACTTGCCCAGAAGTTACTGTTGATCAGTTGCCTAATTTGTTAGACAGAATGAAATTCAGAGTGACCAGAGGACTGGCACTTATCCCTGAAAGTTAATGGCCAAGTTGAATAGCATTAATTGAACTATGACTATCTCCCACTCTGGGCCCCAAAATAATTGTCTAAATTTTTACACTATGGTTTAAGTTATTCCTATTCTTCTGATACAGTGCATCGAGCTGCTAAGCAGTATGGCCTGCGAGAAGGAGGTGATAATGATGAGTGGACCCTGTACTGGACAGACTGTTCAGTGTCACTGGATCGGGTAATAGAGATGAAAAGTTATCAGGTACTCATCACTAGGAGCTGGTAGAGGTTTTTTTAATGCAAAAAAAGAACAGTTGCTTATTATTGTGCCTTCTTTTCTGGACTCCTTCCCCCCCACCCCCCAAAGAAAATCAACCATTTTCCAGGGATGAGTGAAATCTGGAGGAAAGATCTTCTGGCCAGGAACATGAGCAGGATGCTAAAA
>NW_005842064.1:1009467-1019753 GCF_000455745.1 Alligator sinensis | reverse complement strand
TGAGTCTTTTTTAATGATTTCTTCTTGCTTGCTTATCATGAGTTTTCCCTCTCATTTACAGAGACATCTTTATTTTGGACCTAATTCTGTACTACTAATTTAAATTAATTCCCAGCATAAATTAAATCTACTAAACCTAAGCTAAGTGAATCTGAACAGTATAATACTTCAGCAGAGAAGTGAAAATCAGTAGTGATTTTTCAATAGAGAATCAAGCTTACTAACTTTTTGTCTTTTCTTTCCTTTTTATAGTGAAAGAAACTAGGAACATTTTGCATAGTAAATTAAATGGCAGAATGACATTTTCTTTTAAACTGAGTGAGGCAGGAGTCTATTTTATTTACAGTGCAAATCTGCTTACTACTGCATGTGAAAAAGATCCTTTTCTTTTTTCAGATGAACTCTGTTGCTGCCCTGCCTAGGAATCTTTCCTTATTGGAAATGGAGGTTATTCCTATATCACAGGGCTGTCCATCTTTTAAGTGGTTGAGGGCCACACTAGTAGGGGCCATATTAATAGGGGCTATATCAGCAGGGGCCATGGCCCCAAGGACCTCATGCCCCCATCCCCAGTGTGCTTTGTACCATCTGCTGTCTCCCTCCCACTGTGCTCCCCACCACTGCTGGTTTCCGCTTCTCCTGCTACACCGCATGCCCCAACTCACCCTTTGCTCCCTGGTTGTGAGCTCCATCATTACAATATGCTGCTCAAGCATCCCAGGCTACAGGCTTCTACAGCACTACAGTCTTCACTTCAGTGCCTCACCCTGCTCCCTGGGACACAAAAGAGAAGCCTGGAGCCCCAGTCTGCTGCTGCAGCTGGTGCAATGCAGCGAGCAGCAGCCAGGTGGGACCCAGAGTGTGCAGTTTGACCCCTCATGGGTCACATGCAGCCTGCAGACCACCAGTTGGACCGCCCTGCTGTACCAAATTAAAATTCTCCCTTCTATCATAAAGGAGATTTTTTGCATAAATTTATAACTCATACCATAATTGACTCCTTTGGATATACATGTACCCAGAATTAAGGACATATTTTATTTCTGGCTCTACCTGGATAATTATTTTTTGTACTTTGTTGTCACTAATTCTGTAAGCATTTGTCTTTTGTCTGACAACATGTTCCTAGCCTTGATAAGCAGACACGCAACAAACCTTAAAATCACTTAATTCTGATTAATGTCTTGCATTTCCACCTGCTTCCTTGCCAGCATGATTTCAACCACCAGTATTTCATGAACTGCTAAACTGAAAGATCCGTGCTTTTTGCTATCTGAAAGTCAGCTTTTTAACTGCTAAATTCTTGTTGGATTTTAAGTTGGGGAAAGTAAGCAATCAGCAGTTACTTTTTTTTATTTTAAGATCCAACATACTGAAGAAAGTGGGCCTGATTCCTCAGTAGTTTACTAGCCTTCAATTAGTGTTCTTCATTGTAATCAATGGAGCTACACTGTGGTAAAATTACTGTAAAAGTGGCAAATCATGGCCAGTAAATCTACAGTAAAAATTCTGTGTGCCATTAGGAAACTTACTCACTGCTTTCCAGGGGTTTATAGATTTTCTCTATTGTCCTGATCATTGAAGAATGAGACTTTAAAATTCTCACATGTCCTTCCATCTAACCAATCTATTTTTGTCACTGCCATGACAGAATATATCAAGTACATGGCTGAGGACAAGTATAATTTTTATTTCCTGTACTGATTTGTTATCAGTGATCCTTGACAAATCAATTAAGTTATTTGATTGGCTTGAATACTCCTTATTGCTTTGTACAATGGATGAGACTGCTTTACACATGTATTAATCAGTTAGGATAGGATTTTCAAAAGTGCCTAGTGTTGGCCTAACTGCTTCTATTTAAAATAATAGTGAAACCCCTGCTGACTTTAGCAGAAGCATGTGTCAGCCAACAATGAATATTGTTGAAAATCCTGCTTTTAACATCTTTTTTTAATTTGAAATTCAGATCTGAAAAAGTGTAATGAAAATGATAATAACTAGCCCTTGTGTAATTATAGCTATGGAGACTTGCAGGCATATAGCAGATCAAGGAAGTATAAGACATACATCTGTAAGCCGGACTCTGGCTGTCAGGGGAGAGGTATCTTCATCACCAAATCTGTGAAAGACATAAAGCCTGGAGAGGATATGATCTGCCAGCTCTACATCTCAAGGGTAATCCCCACCCCCCATTCTATATACCCAGGTTATTGTTTTATCACTGAGCCACAGATTAGTATCCAACTCAGCCTTGCTTGGCTGTGCTTAGCATTTTCTGGTCACTGTCCTTCCTGTGTGACCATTAACATAGTGCCTGCTTTTTGTATCAGTGTGTCAACTATTATTCCAAAGTGTTTTAAATAAGGTGTTTTAGATAAACTCATCTGTCTTAATTGGGGTGGACAGACTGTTCATGTAAAGCTAACTGGATGAGAGAAATCCCCTCGCTGCATTAAGTACTGCATTTCAAAGATGGAAAAAAATGTCCATAGATAGCAGGAAGAGAGAATGAAGGGATTGTTTCTCAGTCTGCAACTTACTGTACATACCATTTTTGACTGTCTGTCACTGACACTCTCTCCTGATGCTCTGTTCATTTTGAATATCCATGTACAGACTAAAAGGATCTCTTGTATCTTTGAGGTGTCAGTAACTTATATAGTAGAAGCTTGGCTCAAATTAGTTTGTCCTTGCTTTTTGAATATGTTTTATTTTTATTGCCCAAGTCTGCATTGCTTTACACTCAATGTGGTGATATTGCTGTATCTGGATGTAACTCAATAACTTTTGAAAACTATCTGATCAATTACATTTCAGAAGATGCTCCAGACATCAATGGTTTTAGCAGAAATAAAAAACTGACCTGGGGCACAAGGAGCCTGCTGATTGGAGTCAAAATAAATAGGAGGTCATTGTATGGGAAGGAAGTGGATAATGAGGGGCAGGGGGACATGCAGAGACCCTTAAAGGAGGGAGGAGGTGGTATGTATTGCAGGGAGTTCCTGGAAAAGGAGAGTGGAACACTGGGAATTGTGGGAGAAAATGGAAAGATGAAAAAAACCCCTGATGTGTGTAATGAGCTTGGCCTAAAGGAGCAACAAAGTGTGCAATCCCTAGTTATTTATTACTGGTCCATTTCTAGAGACTGAGCATTATCTGAGGAACTGGTTTTCAGAACTGCTGGACTCCGTTGGCTCTGGAATTGATGCACTGTGTGACAGTGCAGATTGTTTTATATCTGTTTCCCCATTTTTTTTAAATGTGGGAAAAAGATATTTATTTCATTGGATCTTGAACAAACTCACTAATTTTAACAAAACTCAGCATATGGAAGGAATTACAAGAGTTGTTGTATTATTTTTATGGAGTTGGTGTGCTCAGTACATAAAATATATTATTGCACTTCCATAAATCTCCAATTTTTAAAGCTATCTTCCTCTTATAAACAATTCCTTAATTTATAAGGACTGGCTGTATACAGGAAACTACGATATCTATATGTTGTTTGCATTACACCAGAATTTGGAGCCCTAAACATCATTAAGGTCCATTCTGTGGGATATTTTATCACTATACCATATTAAGGAAAAATCCAGATATAATATATGTCCATGACTAGTTCTGATGATGTAATTGTTGTTAATGTAACCATGTCCAACATAATATTTGGAATTTCCCTTATTTGTATAAAAAAATCTTAACCTAGATTTTAAACTACTAAGGAAAATACTTGCTTTTCCTTGGGCTTTCTAAGGCAATTTATGTAACTTTAGTAAGGAGACAATTAATATTGAAGTACAAAGAAGGCCTAGTTGTCATTGAAATCCTGAATTCTAGGGAAGTTACATTCGTGGTCTCCAGTGTCCTAACAAACAACTAGCTCCATTTGTAAATACCGCTGAACTGATGCTCTCATGTCAGACTGGGAAACTTTTTGGGGGGATACCGACACTGAAAGTCAGACACAAGCTTGTACTCAAATGTTCATGTTCCTACCACCCAGCATCCTCACTGACTTTCTCCCATTCCCCTCTACTTCTTACCTCAGGCAAGCACAACTTGAAGCTTGCAAGCACTCAGCTTCCAGGTATGTATGCACCTTAGGCAGTACCTGTTTCTGGTTTCAGAATAGTTGAAAGACCCAGAATTTGAATATAGAAAATGATCCACTGCCAATCCCACAATTCTCTGTGTCTGTGTCTTCCAGCCCTTCTGCACACCTTCTCCTTCAACTACTGCCTGGAAGCCATGTGGCTTTTTATAGCTCCTTGTTCTGCTTTTTAAACACTCATTTTCCTTGTCAACTGCTTCAGACTTACAGCACAACCTTAACCTTTTCTGGGGATGCCTAGCCTACACTAGCAGCTAACTTCTCCTCTTCTAGTCCCAACATGTTTGTGATGTGCAGCTATCTGGGTAGAGGAACACAACTGAATTCCAGTCAATATCTGGAGAGACTATAGCAAACAGCACAATTTCAAATGAAGAAACAAGAACATCTATGGCTATACTGCAGTTTTGAGCATCTTGCTCAGTCAAGCATTAATTGCACAGGATTGCAGTGTTTTGAGTACATCAAACATGAAACAGCTCTACAGGAAGGCAACAGACAAGAACCAAGGTTTGGTACTTCTCTTCATGTCTCTTCTGCTCTTACCAGTGTTAATGGGCCAATGAGAGAAGTGCCACATTGGCTTTAGGTTTCCAAGTACACATTTGACTCCCATTTTAAAAGTGTACTTGAATGTTCTGTGTGGCCCTATGTCATCCAGTTTGGAGTAGCCAGTTTTAAGACTGGCTATGTGCTTCTGTCCTTATATGGGATCCCTCAATCATATGCTGTCATGGCAGAGAGTTAGGCAAGCTATTCACACAGGTCCATAAAGACCTGCTTTCTCAGGCAGAAGTTCTGGAGCCACTGTTTGTCCTTCCACACTTGTAAAACTACCATATATTATCCCACTGCACTGTGTTAATTCTCGTTTCAGAAACTATGGAGTACACTTGGGAGAATAGAGCATGTGTCATTGCAGCATGTATCGTATCATCCAAATCTGTCATTTCTACTCTCAGATGTCCATTTCTTGGATATCCTCTGACCTTGCACATCCTTGTAAATCCCAAAAGGCCTTCCAGCACATTTCTGCACAGCTGCTCCTCATCAGAAAGACTCGTGTCTTTGTCACCATCGGTGATTCTGTCATTGTTTCATAATAGTAGAGCTGCACAAAATCAAGCAACATGCTGGTCCAACAAAGCCATGTGCAGTGGTGAGCTGCAATAACTTCCATCCTCATGGCTGTTTTAGAAAAACTAGTTGCCTCACAATATACTACAGATTCATTCCTACAAGGGCTTCACTCTGTAATACACCCTCCTTCACAGAAAACCTAGTGCTGTACTTGCATGTATGAAATAAAGTGTGGATATGAATAAGCAAGACTTGGCACACATTAAAAGAAACAGCTTGGACAGGGAAGGGTGACTTGAACTTACCAGTTGAACCATGGAGCAGTCTGATGTGTATTGGTATAGGCGTATGTTTAGTTTTAGTTTCCTGCTTATTAAAATAGAGATAATGATCCATTCCATCTATCTACAAGGGCATATTGTAAGTATTATTTAATCAATTTCTTCATCATACTTTGAAGAAGTAAGGTGAAACATATGCACTAATAAGGTTTGGCTCTCTTTCAGCTGTAGGTGGGACTGCAACTATTTTCCTGATCTCCTCTTTATAAGTTAATGAGTTACTAACATGCTACTTGTACATCAAATAAAACTGTAAGCAACTCTGCTTTGTATTCTCTTTCCTAGCCTTTTATTATCGATAAGTTTAAGTTTGATCTTAGAATTTATGTGCTCGTGACATCATGTGATCCTCTGAAGATATTTGTCTATGATGAAGGCTTGGCACGCTTTGCTACTTCAACCTACTCTGACCCGTCACAAAACAACCTTGTGAGTAAAGAAGCCTGTTAATATAAATTAATGCTATTTATAACAACTATTTATTGAAATATAGTGGTACAGGGTGATAGTAATATTTTAGACTTCTAATACATTCTTCCTCTGAGGATCTCAGAAACACTTTATAGATGGTAATAATATGGGCTTAAAACATCAGGGGATCCTGGATAAGTTATGCATCATTTCACCTATCATTAAAATGCAGTCACTTTTGTGGTAGAATATAACTGTTGCTTAATTACACAGAGTGAAGCTACTATGTAATGTCAGGGCATGGAGGGGCTGACCCTGCAAATATTTGCATGCCTCCTTCCTTCTTTCTGTACATGACTCATGTAAATAAAACTATTTGTAAATATATTTAGTGTTAGGTATATTTAGAACATAATTTTCATTGAAGATGTTGGTTTCTTAAAAATGATAGAACTGGAACACTGGTGAATTCAGGGAGGGATAAAATTGAGAGCGTACTGAGTCTCATTTGTTTTCATGAGATTATGGCTGTTCTTACTACTGTTGACTATCTTGTGCTTTATTAAAAGACTTTCTACATTAAAGAGGAAGGAGGCAGATATCAGTCTATAATCTGTAGCCTGTTTGCTCATTTACAGGATGATGTCTGCATGCACCTGACTAATTATTCCATTAATAAACACAGTGCTAATTTTGTCCGAAATGAAGATTCTGGTAGTAAAAGGTAAGAAGAGCACATTTCCAAAATAATCCCAGTCAACATGATACAAGTCTGCTTTTGAATCTTCATATGCATTTTCAGACCTTGGAAATATTGATTTTTGTTTCTCTAATTAATGATGCATTTTGTGCCATTAGTTCAATAAAACACAACCTCAGATAAGTAATAATGAGAGGCCAAAAATGGGAGGTGAACAAGCAAACACTCATTCAATTAAACATAAAATGCATTTGTATCTGAATTGCATTACTCTTTAGTGGTTGTAATTGACTATTTTACACAACTAAATTTAAATATATTGTCAGGGGGGCAGGGGGGAGTTCTTCTCCTACTCACATTTTTCTCCTGATCCTCTTCCACTATTATTTTCTTCCATACAGTGAAGCCACATATCTAGCAGTTTCTCCTAACACCTTATCCATTGTCAGTAGCTCTTAAGCGATATCAATTTTCTTTTAGCAGTAATGTTTTTTGCCAATAGCAGCAAGGATTCCAGCAGTGTCAGCTTCTCATCTGCAGTGCTGTGTTGGTGCCAGATGCCACTCCTGTTATATGATCTTTCTCAAAACATTGACCTGGTCAGACCTACCTGGAGTCCAGCCTTAGGTGTTTTTCTGTTCAGTTTTCCCTCCTCAGGCCTTGTTTACTCTTGAAGGATGAAATGTTTTAATTCTCGTATGGCAAATGCAGTACAACCCCGCTACTATAGATACAGTTAAAGATGCTTTCTAGTGATGAAGCTATTCCCATGCAGAAAGAGGAATGATGATGTCTGTATGGTTGCATCTACATTAGGGCTCATGCTGATATAGCTATATTGGCAAAAGATCAGTCCTAACTAACATTGCTGTACTTAAAACTTTGAAGTGTAGAAACAACCTGTGAGGGAGAAGTTAACTAGAATAATGGCTCTCTTCCATTTTGGGAATCCCCTTCCCATAAGCAGTATGGGAGGATGTACATCACTGACACTAATTAGCGACATACCTGATTCGAGAATGGTATATTACCCTGTCTTTAATCCTCAGAGTAAGAAAAAACTCTCATACTAACAACTTTTTGTCTTTATTTGTTTCTGTGAATATATGAATATCCATAATCCCCAAATTTCTGTGCTAAACTTCTGTATTTTGGAATTAAGAAAATTGATTTGCCATTAAAATGGGTTACCAATTTTCGTTGTTGTTGTTGTTCCTAGGAAGCTCTCCACGTTTAATAAGTACATGCAGAAGCATGGCTATGATATCAACCAGATGTGGCTGGATATAGAAGATGTTATTATTAAAACCTTGATAGCAGCACATCCTGTTATCATACATAACTATCATACTTGCTTCCCCAACCACATTATGCCTAGTGCCTGCTTTGAAATACTGGGATTTGATATTCTGTTGGATCACAAACTCAGACCCTGGTTGCTGGAGGTAAGAACCTCAGCAAGATTCTGTTTTAGGTCCCATAACATGTCCATATCCTAAGCTGCTTTCTTCTTTCACCATTTCTTACCTGTCAGAATATACTCAGTCAAATTAGTTGCTATCATCAGCCTCTTCCTTAGCATTGACTTCCCTTTTTTCATCTCTTTGGGTCCTTCCTGTAGTATCTTCTGCACTAGTCTATTAACATGAATAGCTGATGGATGACCAGCAGAGGGGGTTAAACTACAGTGTATCTAATAATAATCATTCCCACAGACTGTCACCTTGATCTCTAGTCTTGACATTCAAATCTGTCCGTGGCTGCAGGAGTGTCAACTCATGCAGACAGTCATACTCTCCAGTTCTTTGCTATGAAGGAGTTTTCCAGGGTTATCCATTAACCTCAACAAAAGCTGCACATGGTAATGGAAGAGGCTGAATATGGTCCTCATAGCATATCAGATTAGTATAAATTGCTCATCTTGCACCACCATTGAGCACTTAAGTTTGTTGCCCACTACACTTTTGCCACTTGGACCTGTTTTTTTTGACAAAATGACCCTATCCATAATGTCACTTCTGAATTTGACTGAGGCACATCCAGATGAGTGTGCATGTGCAGTTTGTGGCACTTCAAAGCTGTTTGAGCCATTTACTGCACTGCAGATTTGGAGCGTGGCACCAAAATTTGACACTAGGAGATCCTGGTGTCAAAACTGCTGCAAAAAAAAGCCGCGCAGCTAACGTTTCTGGAGCATGCACCAGCAGCCACAGAGGTTGGGTCCTCCAGGGAGACTCTCTGGCTGCTGGCCAGAGTGTCTCCCCTCCTCTAGTTGTCCCCTGGCTCTTCCAGCATGCTGGGAACTGGGAGAAGTGGGGAAATGGCCCCAAAAGTGGGGCTTTTCGCCCTGCACCACACCCCACATGCAGGGGCACGCACAGCAGCAAAAAGCAGTGACACAAATTTGTGCCACTGCTGTTTTTGTCATGGCAAACACAACCCCTGCACGTGCATGCTTGTCTGAACACACCCGTGGGGCATGTTACCACATGCAGGGTTGTGCATTTCCCATGGTGCAAATAGCAGCAGCACATTTGTGCAGCTGCTTTGTGCCCTGGGGCATGCTCCTTCATGCACACTCCAGCATGTGTCCAATTGTCCTGGGTAGGGTAGGACCACTTATCCTGGCCCCAGCAGCCTTATCTGGGGGCCTCCCAAGGCAGCAGCAGCACCAATCCAGTCTCACAGAGCCTGGCCTGCAGCCAAAGCATGGCTCTGGATGGCCAGGATCCATTTCCGGTGGTGTGGTGTGCATTGCTGCCATGTGTGCCACACCACTTTTTGCAGCAATTCTTTTTTTTGATACCAAGACATCCCAGTATCAAATTTTGGCACATTTACAGTGCAGCACACAGTTGCACATTTGGTGCATGTGGTTTGCAGCACTATAAACTACATGTGCGTGCTCATCTGGCTGTGCCCATGGAGTCATCAGATAAACTTGTTTTATATATTGAAGTCTGGCAGTAGTCTTTCTCAATTTGAGAATCTAACTAGAAACCCACAGAATGCAGATTCTAAAGTAAGTTTAATATCCTTATTTTTCATTGGATCTAACTACAGTAAACAATTTTTCCTTCTTGTCATTTAAGGTGAATCACTCCCCAAGCTTCAGTACTGATTCCTGGTTAGACAAAGAAGTGAAGGACCACCTTTTATATGACACCTTGGTTCTGATAAACTTGGGAGCCTGTATCAAGAGAGAGATCCTAGAAGAGAAACGACGAGGAAAGGAGAGGCTTCTGAAGCAAAGCTGTTCTTGGGAGATCAGGTGCATTCTCAAACATGCCTTCAGCTTCTTCAGACTATTCAGGCCATAAATGCAATCTGCAAGGAGCATATATATATTCTTTATACATTAAATAAGCATAATTTATAAACATTATATATATATATATATATATATATTTCTTTATAAATCATAAAAGTCACAAATCATATATATGTGTGTGTGTACATATAATTATATGATTTGTAAATTTGTATGATAAATAAAGATGGTCTGAATAGACTTTTTACTGGGGGGTGGGGATTCCCCTTAGAAATAACAAAAAAAGTAAAGTCTGGCCTTTTCTGGCTTTACTGAAAAGCAACAGTCATATAGAAAGAAACTTTCTTGTAAGGACATTTCAGCTTTATG